>NC_087158.1:11990799-12000799 GCF_035594125.1 Scylla paramamosain
ACAAACAAACACCACTACACAACAAAAATAAAACAACAGCAACATAATATAAAAAAAAAAATTAAATTGTACCAAAACAATAAAAAAAAAAAGTCAATCTTTAAAATCCACTACTTTGAAATATCAATTGCATTTCCATCCAATTAATAACATTCTTCTTTTAGCCGAGCAGCAAGAAACAAGAGTCCATATATATTTTCACAGAACAGCAAAAATTATACAAAATAAGAGGCAAGGGTCCATATATTCTTAAAAATAAAAAATTATCCTTTCATTAACTTTCACCCTTTCCTACCTGCACTAAAAAAAAAAATGACCCTTATTTTTGGCTTTTAATGATCTGGACAAAAAAAAAAAAAAGACCTGCTCCATACACTTACACAATTTCTCCTTTTTATTTTTGTAATTTTGTTATATTACCAGAACACACACACACACACACACACACACACACACACACACACACACACATACATACACACACACACACACACACACACACACAAACAAAAAATAAAAAATAAAAAACATGCATACATATTCGTGATCTACAACATTTTTTCCCCTTTATCTTTGTACAATCATTCTATGACCAACAAGAAGGATGAAAATTATCTTTATTTCCTTAATTTCGTCTTATTATTTTTTTTATCTCATCCGTTTTTTTTTTTTTTTTTATTTGAGCATGAAAAATAACGGAGAATTTTTCTTTAATTCATTTTTTCATCCTTTCTATTTTTTTTGAAGTCAGGGGCAACCGAGGGAGGATTTTTTTTCACTTTTTAGTCTTTTTTTTCTTTTCTTTTTTAAGTCGAGAGTGGGGAGGCGGAGGAGGTCGGTCGCGTAGGCAGGAGGCGGTGGCTTTATCTAATGATCTTTATCTAATTAAGTCCCAGGGCTCAGTGGGGAGGACAGCAGCGTGGCGGTGGAACTTAACATTAATACCTCTTATAATTCTCTCCCCCTTACTCTCTCTCTCTCTCCTCCCCCAACACCCACCCTATCATATTTATTCTGCTCGGCCTTTATTTTTCTATGACGCAGAACAATTTAATGTACTGCCACCTGCTCCGATCCCCAGCTTAGTTCTATCCAGGGTGATCTGAAATATATATACTCTCTCTCTCTCTCTCTCTCTCTCTCTCTCTCTCTCTCTCTCTCTCTCTCTCTCTCTCTCTCTCTCGGTGAATGAAGAGGGGAAAAGCATATGAAACAAGAATGAACGATAATTAAAGAAGAAAAGGGAAATAAAACGAGAGCGAGAGAGAGAGAGAGAGAGAGAGAGAGAGAGAGAGAGAGAGAGAGAGAGAGAGAGAGAGAGAGAGAGAGAGAGAGAGAGAGAGAGAGAGAGAGAGAGGATATGAAGAAGACAGAGGCGGGAAAAATGTGAAGAGGGAGGGGAATGAGAGTAAAAAATGGAGAAAGAGAGAAAGGATAGGGGAAAAGAGAAAATAGAGAGAAAAAGAGAAAGAGGAGATTTTAAATTACATAAAAGTTAGACATCTGCTCTAAATTTTTTTGTATTTCTTTATGGTAATTTGAAACGTCACTGAGAGAGAGAGAGAGAGAGAGAGAGAGAGAGAGAGAGAGAGAGAGAGAGAGAGAGAGAGAGAGAGAGAGAGAGAGAGAGAGAGAGAGAGAATATTAGAGCTGAATTCTTATTGTGATTTACTGTCAGCCTTTGTGTGTGTGTGTGTGTGTGTGTGTGTGTGTGTGTGTGTGTGTGTGTGTGTGTGTGTCACGCTACCTACACATCAATGATGCCGTCGTTTTCCTTCCATTGTCATCAAAAGTACCTTCACTTTTTTTCCAGTGAAAATAAACAGCAAACAATGAACATTACGTATGTACTTCGGACACACACCGGACACCCGCTGCTTCTTTCCTCAGCAGCGCGGGAAAGAAATACCTAAGCTCATCTAACATGTGTCTAGAAATAGAGGAATAAATATGAAGCGAAGAATAGCATGAACAATAATTACAATCGAACGTAGCTTTTCGAATTGCAGTTGAAGAGGAGGAGGGGGAGGAGAGTGGAAGAGAGGACAGAGCAGAACAGAAATATATGCCGCAGGAAATCAACTTTATTACTCTGTCAAAGAAACACAGACTGAGTGAGGTAACCAAGTAAGGGCCTGAGGGAAATGTTTACGTAATGAGCACCCTCACGTCTGCCTCTCATCCACTACCCTGCCACCCCGCAGAGAGACAGAAGAGCAGGAGCAGCGGCAGTAAAGTAGCTCTCTCCTGCACGAGAGGATAACGTGTTGTGTAAGCGGCGTTTTCCTGAAGAAGTACTGGGGTTTATGATGCAGCACGTAACTTTATCGTATTAAGTGATGTCTTGTTTCTTCTATCTACTGCTGGTGGTGGTTTTGGTGCTACTACTACTACTACTACTACTACTACTACTACTACTACTACTACTACTACTACTACTACTACTATTATTGCCATCAACTTCCTTCCTCCTTCAACTTCCTCTTCCTCCTTGCCCTCTTCTTTCTTCCTCTACTGCTCTTGATACAATTCCTCCTCCTCCTCCTCCTCCTACTACTACTACTACTACTACTAATAATAATAATAATAATAATAATAACAATAATATAATAATAATCATACGTACTGTAAGCAATACTAATACTTATCTGGAAACATTCACTTAATCTCTATTTATCATTAAAACCATGAGCAGATAAAAACCTTAACCCGATTTAACGTAATTATGTC
Source organism: Scylla paramamosain (assembly GCF_035594125.1). Lineage (NCBI taxonomy): Eukaryota > Metazoa > Arthropoda > Malacostraca > Decapoda > Portunidae > Scylla > Scylla paramamosain. The sequence goes on from NC_087158.1 coordinate 11,993,530, forward strand.
ACTGACTCTCTCTCTCTCTCTCTCTCTCTCTCTCTCTCTCTCTCTCTCTCTCTCTCTCTCTCTCCGTTTTCCGGTTTAAGAGAGTGGTTTCTCGTTTTTCGTGGTGCCTCGTTTTCTGTGGTGGCAACTCACGGGGGACTTACAAAAATTACCACAAACAGCCTTTTCAACTTCACGCACTGATTCTCTTTCTTCACTTAATGTCGTGCGCGCCGTTCCAGCGGAATTTCTTTTTCTCGGAGGAGTGTAGCAAGTGTTTGTTGGCGAGTGGAAGTTAAGAGGTGACACAGTGCTTGCGAGGAGTGGTTCTATTTTTGTGTTGTGTTTCAGTGGGATTGTGTGTGTGTGTGTGTGTGTGTGTGTGTTTAAAGTTTGTTTTCTTGTGTTTGACCGCTATTCCTGAGAAACACACACACACACACTCTCTCTCTCTCTCTCTCTCTCTCTCTCTCTCTCTCTCTCTCTCTCTCTCTCTCTCTCTCTCTCTCTTTCCTCCCCCTCTCCATACCACCAGTCTTATCAATACGACAAAAGACAGTAGTGTTTATCCAAGCTAACACCCATAACCACCAGCAACCTCTCCTTCCACATACACCTACCCACTAACCACCCCCTCCCCAAACACACTCCCCACCAACCACCCCCTCCCTAAACACATCTTTACCCACCATCCCCTCCTCCCTGCTGCACGTAACTTTTCAACTCAGGACATCGAATAAGGCTTGAGGGGCCGGCCTGGCTTTTCCTCCAGGACAATACAAGCTGAAGTATTACAAGAGGACAACGTATAAACTTAACCACGAAATTCTGAAACGCGTTGCTCTCTCACCGCGACCACTTTCAAAGGCCACAGAGATGATTAGCCGTGTTCTCAAGAGCTTTCCTCCTGTTCGTTAAGTGAAAATATTGATAATCTGTCAATAGAACCATAAAAAAAATTAAAAAATCCTTCTAACTTCAACTAGAGCCGTTTGAATGTAGAGGTGATGCGGCGTAGAAGTGTTTCAGAACATGGTAGGAGGAGGAGGAGAAGGAGGAGGAGGAGGTGATAGGATTCTTCGAGTGCGTTTGTGGTGACTGCCGCGCCCCTAGGGAAGGCAGACCACGGAGGGAGCCTGGCAGGAGGTTCCACGTGAGTTCTATGAGGCCCCAACAGACTCCACTCTCATTACCCTGATCTACTTAGTCCACACACTCATTTTCCAAAGTGCTCCTCCTCTTCCTCTTCCTCTCCTCGTCGTCGTCTTCTTCCTCTTCTCCTCGTCGTCGTCTCTCTCCTAATTCGTTCTCCATCACTCTTCGTTCTCCTCATTTTTTGTCCTCTATTGTTGTTGTTGTTGTTGTTGTTGGAGCATTTTCTTTTTCTTAGTCTTTTCTTCGTCTTAGTTTTCTTCTTCTTCTTCTTCCTCTTCTTCTTTTCTTCTTGTTTTTCGTCGTCTCGTCTTCGTCCTCTTTTTGGCAACTCTTTACATTTTCCTCTAAGCATGATGAAGTGAAGCGCCCGTGTGTGTGTGTGTGTGAGAGAGAGAGAGAGAGAGAGAGAGAGAGAGAGAGAGAGAGAGAGAGAGAGAGAGAGAGAGAGAGAGAGAGAGAGAGAGAGAGAGAGAGAGAGAGAGAGAGAGAGAGAGAGACTTTACCTTGACCAAAATAAACACTTAGAACACAACATGCATTATGCTTTACCAGAAAAAATAAAAATAAAATCACCACCTAATTATTTAATCCTCGTAATAACAGCAACAATAACCCCCCCCCCCAAAAAAAAAAGGAAGAAAGGAAGAAGAAAGGAAAAGAAAGGGTGGCAGAATGGAATGTAGAAAAAAAAAAGGAAGAGGTAAGAAAGAAGGAAGGAGATAGAGAGAAAGAAAGAAAATAAATAAATAAATAATTGCACTTCCAACAATGCCTCGCGAACACAAACTTCCCACAAACCACAATTCATTTTTAACACCAACATTCCTTTCACTCTTTACGTCACCATTCCCTGAAAATCCCGGTAAATATACACCTTTCCTTTTCACCCACAAGTAAGAGCTTTCCCCCTTTGAATCCCCCCACTGCGGGTACAGTATCTTTTCTTAAAGTATAAACAACTTCCCTGCAGTAACCAACGTGCAAACAAGGTGCTGACGTCCCTATCGGGTAGGGTCTTCTTAGGTGTACCGTCTTATAGCTCGTGAGGGGAGGGGATGGGAGGAGAGGCTTATCTGGTAACAATGTGTGTGGGCAGTGAGGTGGTGTGTGTCGCACTCCTGTGCCTGGAGAGCTATTGACCAGAAGCAGCGGGCACCGACACAATGCTGCACAGGTGGGGATACTGAAGAGAGGGAGCTGGAAGGATGGACAGATGGAGGGGAGAATGGATGGATGGAAAGAATGCATGAGTGAAGGAAGGAAGGAAGGAAGGACAAGAAAGGGAGATAGAATGGAAAGTAGAAAAAAAGAAGAGGGAAGAAGGAAGGATGGAAGGAAGGAAGGAAGGAAGGAAGGAAGGAAGGAAGGAAGGAAGGAAGGAAGGAAGGAAGGAAGGAAAGGAAAGGGAGGAAGGCACGGAGGAAAGGGAAAGGATGGAAAGAAGGAAGGGACGTTGAAATGGAGAGGAAAGTGGGAAGGAAGGAAGGCAGGGATAAAGTAAGGGAGGGAAGAAAAATGAAGAAAAGTGCAAGGTAAACAGGCAGGGAAACGAGATGGGATGGGAGAAGGAAGACGAGGGAGAATGAAAAAAAGAAAAGAAGGTGGAAGAGAAGATAAGGATAAAATACAAGTACAGGTGCAGAACGAAGACGAGGATAACAACATCAACAACAACGAAGACTACGACGATGCAAGAATAAGGACGGGATGAAGAAAACGAAAAAAATACAAGAGAGAGAGAGAGAGAGAGAGAGAGAGAGAGAGAGAGAGAGAGAGAGAGAGAGAGAGAGAGAGAGAGAGAGAGAGAGAGAGAGAGAGAGAGAGAGAGAGAGAGAAATACACAAACACACATACAAAAATAGAAAAAGGAAGGAGATGCAAGCAGGTTGTCTATTACTGGTATATTAATTCACAGAGCACTGCATCCTTCTAGACGCCGAGAGATCGATGGCCTTCTTGTCACTGGTGGTGGTGGTGGTGATGGTGGTGGTGGTGGTGGTGGATATTCGTACATACACAGAAGTCATCGACCTCGCGACGCAATAAGGGATGGAGGTACACGTCTTGGCTTTTAGTGAACACACACACACACACACAGAAACACACACACACACATACTAAAGTATTATCAGTTCGCAGAAATTTTGCTAGTAATAATAATAATAATAATAATAATAATAATAATAATAATAATAATAATAATAATAATAATAATAATGATAACAATAATAACAATAATAATAATAATAATGATAATAATAATAATAATGATAATAATGATAATAATAATAATAATAATAATAATAATAATAATAATGATATTGACTTTAGAGTGTGTGTGTGTGTGTGTGTGTGTGTGTGTGTGTGTGTGTGTGTGTGTGCTCGCGCGCGCACTGCATGATTCACCGGAGCCTGAACCACTTTCCATTGCATTTAAGTCGGCACACACACACACACACACACACACACACACACACACACACACACACACACACACACACACACACACACACACACACACACAGCGCAACCTTCAATGACTTCTTTTTATCTTTGTTTTTTTTATGCTCTGTTTTTTTATGACAAAATATCAACAAGTCATTCACTTCCCGTCACTCCCCCACTCACTCCGGCACGTCAGAGCACCACGCAAACCACTATTTATATTAAACACACATAAGTATAACAATGATGATAATGATAATAATGATAATAATAATAACAATCATAATAATAATAATAAGGATAATAATAATAATAATGATAATAATAATAATAATAATAATAATAATAATAATAGCGCACCCACTTTTACAAAACAATTAAGATATCATAAATTATATAAGTTACACTGCATCACTTACAATGAAATACTGCTAATAAAAAAAAAATAAATAAAACTTAAAAAATGCAGATGAAAAATTTATATAAAATTCATCCTATATTGTTTTAAAACAATTACTGAGGCTTTATTCTTTAATTTCCTTTTGCTTTTTTTTTTTTTTTCGTTCGTGTTAAAAGAACAGACAGATGAAGGAAAGTGATTCATTCTTCCAAATCTTGCGTAAGTGTAACTTTACGTCTTTGTTACCGTGACTTAATAGTTTGAGTCCTATTTGTGTAATCTTGGGGCAAGGGTACAGATAATTCAACTGCATGTCCCCTCCCGCACCCCCCCCAAAAAAAAAAAGATACATACATAAATAAACTAAATATACCCTGCTAAATGTTCCACCACCTTTGCTAAGATTGTTATGTCTTTTAAAATTATAATCCAACTTTACACAACCAATATATCAATATGCCAACACTTTCACTGCTTTGATCACCCTTTGCTAAAACTTCGATCAGTTAACAAATATTTACATGGGCAGAGAAAAGCGAGAATAAGACGTGAATGTTGTCTTTCTTTGTCTTCCCTTGGCTAAAGTTAGTAAAAAGACCGGAACAGAAATAAGTACCTAAAATATTACAGGGTATGACAGAAATACCTGCCATATTTTTCCTTTTTGTTAACCTTTAAAAACTGGGCGGTGTTCCTCCCACGCCCTGCACATGTGATCATGAGAAAAACCATCCAGCAGTGATGAAAGGAAGACAACAATGAATGACTTGAATTATTTCCCAAGCATAATACAGTTATGAGTCACTGTGATCATGTTGCCTCTAAACCAGGACGCCAAGCACCACATGCATGCCTCCATTACTTGACCTGCTTCCATCACGTGAAATACTGCACTAGTAACTCCATCTGATGTTGCAATATATCCTCCCCCTAGCCTCCCCCCACACCCCCTCTCTCTCTCTCTCTCTCTCTCTCTCTCTCTCTCTCTCTCTCTCTCTCTCTCTCTCTCTCTCTCTCTCTCTCTCTCATTCCTGCCTCAAAACGAGTAAGACCGCACAAGGCGACCCTCCTCGGCCCATTTCTTCACGCCCTGCTCTCCTCGCTGCCGAGTCACCGTCAGGCCACCGTCGCTTGACGTCATTTAACATTCAGGAGTTAAGTAATTAAACCCCGGGACCTCGATTACTCGTTGCTCCTGAGGGTTACGTCTCCTGCCGGCGGCGGTGAAGGCTTGATGGGGGCTGCCTGAATGACATATTCTCGTGGAGGTCTCCTTAGTTTCCCTCTCCTCTTTCCTCCTCCTCCTCCTTCAGCTAATGCGTAGAGTAGACATCTTCCTCCTTCTGCGCTTTCTTCGTCTCCGTGCGCAGTATTGACGTCACTCTAAGGGGCATATTCTGACACACTTCTGTGCCGCACCTCCACTACATTCCAAATGAAGTTACACAGGTTTTTAGGGATGTTTTTTACCGTTCTAGTGAAAGTTCAAATATATTTCTAAATTATAAACAGAAGAAACAGTCTTGAGAAACTCGTTAATCACATCTGTGGCCTTTGAAAACAGTCATGGTGAGAAAGCATAATGTCTCTGAATACAGGCATAACACCTGCAACGTCCCCCCAAGTAGCGCGGGAGTGGCCGAGGTGTGGCGGCAGTGTTCGTACAATTCCGTTATTGTTGTCGAGGCAGCAAGACAGCAGCGGTAAATCCCTCAGCGTCCGCTGCTATCGGCAGAAGCGACAAGCGCGCCAGACAGACCACCTGCAACTCTTCGATTTATACGGACGTGTTTTGCTCAATTCAATTAAGTTTTCTCAGATGGATTTGTCTTGGCGAGGGAGGGAGGGGAGGGAGGGGAGGGAGGAGTGAGAAGGAGGAAGAGGAGAAGAAAATCTTATGTTACGTTGGTGGGAGAGACGGAAGATTTGGACTGGAGAGAGGGGCTAAGTGAGATAGGAGTCGGGGAGGAATGGAGGGAGGAGTGAGAGAAAGTGGTAGATGAGGTAGGAAGGAGGAATGGAGAGAGAAATCAGAGAAAGTGCTAGGTGAGGAAGGAAGGAGGGAGGAAAGGAGGCTAAACTGGAAGAAAAGCTAGGTGAGAGAAGACCATAAGAGCGGGAAAGGTGTGGCTATGTGTGTGTGTGTGGTGTGTGTGTGTGTGTGTGGTGTGTGTGTGTGTGTGTGTGTGTGTGTGTGTGTGTGTGTGTGTGGAGGAATTAAGGCTGTCACGGTTTACGGAGCCTTGCACGGTTTTGTGACGCCTGCTGAGAGAAGAAACAGAAGTATCGTCTCCCCCCCCCCCCGCGCTTCTCAATCCCGTGCAATACCACACGGAGAGTAAAAGCACGGAGGTAGAATAAAGACAACAAAACAAGAGCAAACGACAACTTAGCAAAACAACGGCACGTAACTCTCGGCAAAAACAAACTGAAACAAGTATCAAAATGTGTATACGCATGTAGCACACGAACAGAACACGATGAAACCAAAACGAAAACGACGATAAGAGAAATACATGAAGGAAAACACTGGAATAACAATACACACAAAAAAAAAAAAAAAAAATAAATAAATAAATGAGTAAATAAAAAAAAAAACTAGCAAGCAGGCAACTAATTAACTAACTTAGCAACCAATCAAATAACTAACAAACAAACATACTGACTAACCAGCAAACTAAACAAATACCAAAAAGCAAGAGACGGGAAACGATAAAAAAAAAAAACAACAACGAAGCGGGTAACGAACCAAGAGAGAAGCCACGTCACCCCACGCTGCCACACCAAGGCGCCACCACAGCCATTACCGGGAGGAGGTTTGGGTTGGGGGGGGGAGGGGGTAGGGGCGAAGTGTTCCCGCGTCTCGCCGTTAAGCTCAGTGTTTCTTTTCCGTCCTATCCTGCAATTGCATTATCGGGCGCAACACTTATCTCCTGCTTAAGTGAGTGGAAGACAGCTCTCGGGGAACGCCGGGGGAAGGGGCTGGATGGGAAGAGAGGCGGACATCGATGTGAGAAGTTTAGTTTAAGCGTGTCAAGTGTGTGTGTGTGTGTGTGTGTGTGTGTGTGTGTGTGTGTGTGTGTGTGTGTGTGTGTGTGTGTGTGTGTTTAAGTGTGTAAGTGTACAAGTGTGTGGTGGGACTAGTGTGAGGAGACTATAGTCGTGGGTATTTCTGTCTCTCTCTCTCTCTCTCTCTCTCTCTCTCTCTCTCTCTCTCTCTCTCTCTCTCTCTCTCTCTCTCTCTCTCTCTCTCTCTCTCTCTCTCTCTCTCTCTCTACTTGCTATCTGGAC
>NC_087158.1:12005799-12008299 GCF_035594125.1 Scylla paramamosain
ACTCTAAGGGTGAAGAGGAGCTGGTGAGGTTGTGTTGTTGCTGACGGAGGCACTGGGACTGGTAAGGATAACGGTAAGTAGAGTTGTAAGGTTCATTGTGTGTTGGATGTGACCTGTGGTAGATAAGGTGAAGGGTTGTGTAGTTACATATTCGCTGCTATATGAGGCAAATAAGGTTTTTAGTCGTTAGTTCACTGTATATACATGTTGTAAAGAAGTTGTATATATTTTTCTTTTGTGGTTTACTGCATTATCGCGGTTATATAGCGTAGTAAGGATGTACAGATGTGTGGTTGACTGTATACAGGAGTGATATGTAGTGAGTAAGCTACAGGGCTGTACGGTTCACTGTATACTCGTAGTTGTATAAGGTAAGGTGAGGTCTACTGAGAATGATTTGTACTTTCATCTCAAGCAATATCAGGTGAGACTCGCGGTAAACCTGGTCTGAGTAGTTGTGCAGTTAACTGTACGTATATTGGAAGTTATATTATGTGATAGGTGAAGTGTACGGTTGAGTAGTTGTGTACTTGTATTAGTGTTTCAATGTTCTTTTGTGATTTTCTTTTCTTTTTTTTTTCTGGGTGTAAACAATGGCTAGATAAGAGTTATAAGGAGCTTTTAAAAGTATGATATAAAAGAGTGCTTAGTTACCGTTCCCAAGAAGATTTAGTAGTAATAGACTGAACAACAACAACAACAACATCTACTACTACTACTACAACTACTACTACTACTACTACTACTACACACCATGTCGCAACAACGAAGACATGCAATACCCATATCAGAATCTTACAAACCAAAAAAAAAAGATAACCCACACGAGCTCCACCACTTTTTACATTCTTGGTATCATTAGTTACACGACACTTACATGAACACTCTCACCTTTCACCCTTTACCATTCGCCCTTTAAACTTATCCCTTTCCCCCTATACTATTTCTGTAGCACACACTTTTACTCCTCCAGCTCATTCCTACTCGCTCTTGCTCATCAGGTACCGTCCTTCAGTGCCTGCCTCCAGCGTCTCTCTCTCTCTCTCTCTCTCTCTCTCTCTCTCTCTCTCTCTCTCTCTCTCTCTCTCTCTCTCTCTCTCTCTCTCTCTCTCTCCTTTTCAAATAAACACTCTTTTCATTATCATTTTTTACTGTCTTCTTCCTATGTATACACAACACGTACACATACAAGAAAGTAGATACAGAATACACGTACATGCTGAGATCTGTCTACTCGTTTCTCTCTCTCTCTATATATACTTTCTTTTCCTCTCCCTCTCCCTCTCTTTCTCTTGTCACCATCAGGGAAACCAGACTTCTCGCTTTTTTTTTTCTCCTGACGCGAAAAAGCACGAACTGAGTTATCGAAACCGGAGACGAGGGTCGAGATGAAGAGATTCTCCGAGATTCCTTAGAGAAGAGAAGAGTGGGAGGGACTTGCGATGCTACGAGGGTTGTCAGAGGTGCGGTAGATGAAGAGAGGTGGTGAAGAAAGGTTTGAATGAAGGGAAAAGGGGAGGAGATGGGAAATGGAGGATGGGGACACGAGTAGGGAAGGGATAAAGGGAGAAAGGGAACTATAAGTGATTAAAGAAGGGAACTAAGGAAAAAGATAATTGTGTTAGGGAATAATATACGAAAAAAGGGAGGGAAAGAAAACTGGAAGAACGATTTAAGGAGAAATGAGAAAAAAAGAGACGGGTGGTGATCGGGGGAAAGGAGGAGAGAAAAGAAACGAATAACTGGAAGAGAAGTATAAAATAGAGAACTAGGAAAACGATGACTGGAGAGAGGAATGGGAAGGGGGGAAAATGGAGACGAAGACTGGGAAAATGGTTTAAGAAAGACGATAAAGGAAAACGGGGACTGGGAAACGATTGGGAGAAACGGAAAAGGGAAAACGAAACCTATGCAGCAGTTTGAGAAAAGAGGGACAAAGGAACCGCAGATCGAGAAAGTGAGTTTGAAAAAGGGGGAAAAAAGGGAAGTAGAGGTAGTAAAGAGGTTTAAGATAAAAAAAAAAAAAAACGAAACCGGGATTAGGGAAGCGTCTGGAAAGGGGGAAAGAGGAGAGAAGAGGTGGGGATACGTTCAAGAAGGGTGTCAAAGAAAATGGAGATTGGAGAAGGGAATGGGAGTGGCAGCGGTCGAGTGGAGAGATGGAGGGAAGGTTACGTGGTTAGTAATAGTGTTTTTTTTTTTTTTTTATATTGACCAGTGAATGAGTTATGGATGTATTTTATTTAAGAGTGAGTGTGTGTGTGTGTGTGTGTGTGTGTGTGTGTGTGTGTGTGTGTGTGTGCTGGGTTACAAGGAGGGTGGTGGCGATGATGGAGGAGATGGGAAGGAGAAGAGGCGAAGGTTATTGTTGCGTCTGAAAGGATGATGAATACCTATCTATTTCCTTAACTATTTGTGTATATCTATTTACACACACACACACACACACACACACACACACACACACACACACACACACACACACACACACACACTCACA
>NC_087158.1:12013299-12068299 GCF_035594125.1 Scylla paramamosain
ACGGATAAATCACGAATGAAGCATAACAAAATAACACACACACACACACACACACACAAAAAAAAAAACTAATACACATTCTAGAACGGATATCTCAGCTAATACATTCTTTCCTTACAGGCGGATATGAACAACTCTGGGAAAGACTCAGGTGTCCAAAGCTTTATCAGTGAAAAGAACGAGGGAGAGTGGCGTCTGGAAGGCTCAGAGGACCAAGAACAAAGACGAGATGCCGAAAGTGACAGACACCACACTCTTAGCGACACGCATGGAGAAAGACTGAGGCGAGGCGTGAAGGGAGGACGCGACGAGGAGGAGAATGACGACAAGAACGAGAGGAGAGATGACGTGAGAGATAAGACAAAGCAGCGAAAGCGAGGAGGAAGAAGAAAAAGGAAGAGAACTGGAGTGAAGAAGGAAAGAACAGGGAGGAAGCCGAAGAAAGCCTCAGAACAAGAAAAAGAGAAGGCAGGAATAATGAAACTGCAGAACAAGGACAAGACTGGAGGTGAGAAAAAGTGGGAAATCAGAGAGCCGCGGGAATCGAAGAAAGAAAAAAAACAGAAGATCAAAAAAGGGGGATGAAATAGATCAGATAACGGACGCTGGAAAGAGAAAGAGAAGGAAGAAGATAAGGAAGAAGGGATGGCTGCCAGAAGATTCAGATGGACCAAAGGAGAAGAAAGAGAGTACAAGGAATACAGAAAATCAGCCAGGAAAACGGAAAAACGGTGAGAAAAGAAAATGGAAAAAGGTGCAAAGAAAACTCAAAACCGATCGCACGGAAGGGGACAAGAAAAAAATATATAAGAAAGTGAGAAAGATAAAGGGTGACAAAGAATCAGACAAAATCCCAGGGAAAGAATCACACAAAACCCCAGGGAAACAAACCGAAGAGAAAGAGTCACCTGTTGAATTTAATAGTGAATTTGTAAATGGAGGTAAGTCAAGAGTTAGTTATGTAGTTAGTGCTCTTTTGTTTACGTTTATGTTTTTCTCTATTTCTGTTTGTCTCAATGTTTTGTATTGTTATTTGTTTATCTTCTTTTTATTCATTCTGTGTGTGTGTGTGTGTGTGTGTGTGTGTGTGTGTGTGTGTGTGTGTGTGTGTGTGTGTGTGTGTGTGTGTGTGTGTGTGTGTGTGTTTGTTTGTTTGTTAGGAGGAGGAGAAAGGAAAATGATGACGACAAGATGATGACGACATGGCAACTCAGACTATTACCATGACGACTCTATGAACGTAACAGTAATAGCACGTGCCCGTAATAATGATGGCTCAACCCTCCCCCCACTAGTCGTGATGGATCCGTGCGGGACCTCCACGACCCTGAGCTACGGCGAGAGCATTGTCTTCTTCTCCACCAACGATGGCTCCAAGATTAAGAAGTGCAAGGCCACAGTTAAGGTAAGCTAATGTTCTCCCTAAAGTAGGAATAAAAAGAATTAATGCTGGCAATGTACTGGGAAATAATCAAAGCTAACGCTAAGGTAGGAAAAAAAAAATAAATAAATAAATAAACCTAGTGTGTACTGAAGGATAATCCTACCACTGCCACCATTTATATACAAATAGGTAATGAGCAGAGTCTGGTGGTGCAGCAAGTGTGTGTTCTTCCAAAGGTAGAAAAAAAAATAATAAAGGTAGCGATGTACTGATGAACATTCCTATCCCTATCAGCAATGAACACACTTCATATAGGCAAATATACACAAGTCTGGTAGTGCAACAAGCTCAAGTTCTCCCTAAGGTAGAAATAAAAAGAAAGTAATCATGATGGCAATGTACTGATTGGCAATCCCACCGTTGCCACTAATTAATGCACAAGTTGGCAAATAATCACAGACTGGCAGTGAAAAGTCAAATATATTTTAGAACATTACAAAGGGAATGTCTTATTTGTGAGGAGTCTGCCTATCAACTACCGAGAGGGAGAGGCACATCTGCACTGTCTGAATGTTGCCGATTAATTGGTTACAGTGTGGAGCGAAATCAAAACAAGGGTGACAAGTGTAGGCTAACACAGCAAAAACTACATGAATTATATGGTTGAAGCAATTGTTCAGGAAAATTGATGCTTAAATAACTTGAAATAAAGGAGGAATTGTTAAAATAACAGTACATGTAAAATAATATTGAAATAATATGAACAAATATATGAAAGAATGATATTGAAATGGTAATTAAATATACGTGTAAAATAATCCTGAAATTATAACTAAAAATACATGGAAATTATGTTTTAAGTAATAAATGAAAATTTGCAAGTCAAAAGGTAATGATGCAATAAAACAAAACAAAAACACACACACACAAAAAAAAAAAAAAAAAAAAAAAATATATATATATATATATATATATATATATATATATATATATATATATATATATATATATATATATATATATATATATATATATATATATATATATATATATATATATATATATATATATATATATATATATATATATATATATATATATATATATATATATATATATATATGAGAAATAATAATGAACAATTGAATTAATGAAGCCCATTAAAAAACAAACTAAAAATACATATCATATACAAATAAAGTACATAAAAATTATACCTGTAAGCTTAATGAAGACTTAAAAATGTGTGTGTGTGTGTGTGTGTGTGTGTGTGTGTGTGTGTGTGTGTGTGTGTGTGTGTGTTATCTATCTACAGAGTCCCACGGGCACATCGCTGTTCGTGTCGTTCCCTCAGTTCAACCTAAACCCCAATGGTTGCGACTCTGAGAAGATCCTGCTCAAGGCCAGGGGAAAAAAGTATGTGGATGGAAAAGGAGGTGAAAGTAAAATTAACAAAACGAATAAAATAAACACGTCAAATAACTATCCAGGCTGGTTGGTGATTGAAACCTAGCAACTAATGGCAAAAAATGTAAATTAACACATTTCCAAAATTGACCTCTATTGGTTCTAATTAGAAAGCACCGGACAGGACAAGGCTACCATACCACTCCAGTGCACCAACACTGAGCTTCTGCCACTGAATTATTATATTGTAGTTTAATATACCTGAACTCAAAAATTGTTTTTGCTTTAGAGTTGAATGTAATGATTTTCAGATGAATAACTTTATTATAAGTTCAGGAATTTCCGTTCACTATTTCCTTGGATAATTTGATTTTTTTTTTCTTTCTTACATCGCATTTACTGTTCATGCTGTCACAAGCTAGAGGTAGTGTTGGGTAGCGGGAAGCCTTCTACTATACTATACTATACAAAACAACCATAATAGGGCTAGAAATTCTATTACTGTTTGGTCTACGTAATCCTATGCAGTCAAGAAATTGTTAATGTTTCATTGGTCTATGTAACCCCAGAAGTTATTATTGTTTTGTTGGTCTATGTAATCCTTTGTGATCCTTCTCGCCAGGTTGATTTTGTGCTCCCTGGACACGCCCTCTGGTGATCTCTTTGAAAGCAACTCCCTCAAGGTGATCTACAAACGGGCCAGGCTGGGCAACAGGGACTGTTCGGGAGGCTTCCTGTGTGTCATCAGGGTCGTGGGAGGTGATTGATCCACACTAACCATACATAGAAGCATACACACATACATACATAACACGTATACATAGATACATACATCACATACCTAATTACAAGACTATTATATATCTGTGTCGTCAGATGCGTGGGAGTTCGATGACGCAGACAGACATGCATTCGTACATATATAATTGCAAGACTATTAATTATCACTCTAATCACTAAATTGGAGAGCTATTCATATAAACACAACAAGATTGAAATTGAGATACCATTCACAGACACACACACACACACACACACACACACACACACACACACACACACACACAATTCCAAGGCTATTTCAGTTCTATCTCCAACAAACAACCAGACGATTTAAAATACATAATCCTAACACTATCACCCATATCTACATACTTTATAGTGATGTGGTGGAGGTGTGGTAGAGGTGGAGGTGGTGTGGTGGTAAAGGTGGAGGTAGTGTGGCGGTAGTGGTGGTGGTGGATGGAGAGACCAAGGTGTTGAGGTCCAGGTAGAAATTAGAGGTGCCACACCTGTCGTGTCGTGGCTAGGGAAATTTCCCAGTTAGTGACGCAATTTGGCGGGTTTAGCAAGGTTGAGTGAGGCTAAGACTAAAATTAGGCCGCCAGGTCCCCACCCTCGCCGCCTCGCCATTATTACTGGGTCGTGAAAAAGACCAACATGTTTAAATTTCCGTGACATGATTAGCGTCACGTCAAGGTGAGACAGGTGAGGTCAAGTGACAGGTGGAGGGTGATAGGGGAAAGGTGACAGGTGATGACAAGTGACAGGTGGACGATGACATGTGAACCAGGTGAAACAGATGACACGCGTCACAATTAAAGACAGGTGAAGGTGATGGCAAACAGATAATAAAGATAGGTGAGAAAGGAGAGCCTGATGAGATGAAATGTAACGGATGATAAATAACAGGAGACAGTTGGCAGATGAGGACAGGTAACAAGTGACTGATATGAGTTGATACAAGTGAAATAGATAACAAACATAGCAAGTGAGACAGTAATAGGTGACAGCGACAAGAGATAGGTGAGACAGATGATACAGCTGGTAGATGACAGAACAGGCAACAGAGACAGGCAAGAGATGAGTACAGGCAACAGGTGATAGGTAATAAGTGAGACAGGTAGCAGGTAAGACATAACAGGTGAGACAGGTAACAGGTGACAGGGGACAGGTAAAGGACAAACTTGCATGAAATTCTCCCTCCTGTTCTTGTAAAATGACCAGCAATTTGTTAATTAGGTCAAAACAATGACGTCAGCAAGTATTTTTTACAATGTTAATAGTTAAAATATAGTCTTTTCATGAAGAAAAAAAATATATAACAAAAAGAATAAAAAAAAAAAAACGAACCACAGAGCAGTTAGGGAAGGGATGGGACGGAGGAAAGGGAAGGGAGAGGAGGGAAGGGGAGGGAGAAGCAGGACAGCGGTAAAAAATGAAGCATCAAAAAGTATTAATATTCACCGCGAATTTACGGATTATTTTTTAACACAAACAAGGGAGCGACTCGGTTATTAGCGGATGGACGAATTATTATGACCCGCGGCGATGGCAACCTTCCACGGGCCAGGCAGACAGATAAACAGACAGACAGGCACGCCATGTAACCTTTGGAGCGGAGAAGCAATTGTATTCCCACTAATCTGTCCCCTTCTCGCCCGGTCTTGTCCGTAATCCCCCTCCCTTCTCCTCTCCTATTATCGTCTTAATGTTCCCCTCTTTTCTTCTTCTCTCTCTCGATCTCCCTCTCTCTCCTGTCCCTATTGCCTACGTCCTGATATCGTCTTGCCCTTGCTTCTCTCTCTTCTTTTTTCTTAACCTTTCCACCGTCGTCCCCATCACTAATCCTGTCCCATATTCCCTTTCTTCCTCAACGAATTCCCAGTCTCATCTCGCAAGCCCTCCACACCGCCCTCCCTCGTCCTTTCTTTTTCTAACCATCATTCGTGCCCAACCTCGTCTCCATGTGTCTCCATTTCTCTCCTTTTCCTCCATGTTCAGACAATCGCTCTCATTTTGTCTCACTTTCATAGTAGATCTTTTCTTTGTTTTCTTCCCCAGATCCTCCAACGACCACGCTTGCCCCGACGACGCCTCCCTCGACCACCACACCACCACCTACCACAGCTGTTGTGACCACGATTCCTGCAACAACTCCTGCACCAACCACTCCTGCACCAACCACTCCTGCACCAACCACCCCTCCACCTACCTCTCCTCCACCTACCTCTCCTCCACCTACCTCTCCTCCACCTACCACTCCTCCACCTACCTCTCCTCCACCTACCACTCCTCCACCTACCACTCCTGTCCACCTACCACTCCTGTCCCAACCACTCCTGCTCCAACCACTCCTCCACCCACAATACCTCCGTCTATCACTCCTATCACTTCTACCAATCCTCCACCAGATACTGTTACAACCAAGCCACCAACAACAACTAGTGCCACTGTCCCTACCACCACGGCTTGTCCACGTCTTTACTGCGGTGGGTACTCTCTCTCTCTCTCTCTCTCTCTCTCTCTCTCTCTCTCTCTCTCTCTCTCTCCTCTCTCTCTCTCTCTCTCTCTCTCTCTCTCTCTCTCTCTCTCTCTCTCTCTCCTCCTCTCTCTCTCTCTCTCTGACGATGAAGCGATGAACAATAAGGATCAGGTTACCACTTTCCTTCTTCCTTTTCCTTAATTATATTCTCTTCCCCCTCCTCCTTGACTTACGTCTCCTCCATCCTTCTGCCTTCCCTGCCCATAAGGCAAAGAGATCCAGTGCCTCGCCTTACGAGTAGATAGTAAAGTATAAGATCCCCACCACCAAAATTTTCATGCTTTATTGTTTCCAGTCTGACCTAATTCCTTTCCACGATATCTTTCTCAAGAAGTAGTAGTAGTAGTAGTAGTAGTAGTAGTAGTAGTAGTAGTAGTAGTAGTAGTAGTAGTAGTAGTAGTAGTTGTAGTTGTTGTTCTTGTTGTTGTTGTAATTGTTGTTGTTGTTGTTGTTGTTGTTGTTGTTGTTGTTGTTGTTGTTGCTGTTGTTGTTGTCGTCGTCATCGTCGTTTTTGGGCTTTAGTGACTAAATTATTCATGTAAATCACAAAGATTACATAACAAATTATCTAAATTTACACAATTGATATTTAAAGAACTACAGAATGGTAAAATTTTAGTATTTCAAGAACAAACCTTCCGAAAAAAATTAACTATTGACATCAAATCATTAATTAAGAAAAAAAAAAGTTTGTAGAAACAAGAAAGAAAAAATCCTTGACAATTTATACAACACCTGAAAAATGTATCTAGTTGAATCTTAATTAAATCAATATTAGAAAATTTACTTGCCAAAGAAAAGAAGTAAGGATCAGATCATCAAGTAGACCTTCCAGTCCCAATCTGAAAGAAGGTAAAAAAAAAAAAAAAACATCATTACGACTTTCTAAATGTGCTGCAGGTTTTGACCACACAAGCTTCTTTAAAGAATAAGTTATTGAGGAATATAAAGCAAGGCATTTATGCCCACCACTCCCTCCTGCTTGGCTAGCTCAACAGATTCATGTAAGGATGTAACAAAGTAGATAACCAGCATTAAAAAAAGATAAGAGTAATCAAGAGTAATTATTAAGACTGAGAGCATTTTTCCTTAGAAAAATAAAAAAAGACATCACAAATCTTATACTAACAATGTGCAATCCTCTCCCATGCCATGTCTCACGCAGACGAGTGTGGCATCGCTCCCATCTCCGTCAAGGATAACAGGATCGTGAACGGGACCGACGCCTCGCTGGGAGAGTACCCATACCAGGTCAGCGTGGGCGGTTTCTGCGGCGGCTCCCTCATCAAGGCAGAGTGGGTGCTGACGGCCGCCCACTGCTTCGATGGGAGGTGTGTGTGTGTGTGTGTGTGTGTGTGTGTGTGTGTGTGTGTGTGTGTGTGTGTGTGTGTGTGTGTATGTGTGTGTGTGTGTGTTCTCGCCGGGGAATGGGGGGGGATAGGGAATGACAATGTAGTGGACTTACTGAACGCTTTCACTGCTCTCTGGCACAACTTTCCGTAACTACTGACCACTTTTAGACATTTTCTTGTTCTACAGCCACCCCAAACATTGCACTAGCTAGAAAATTGCAAAATTTATTTCTATTTATCCCCTTATTTTTTATGGATGATAATAAAGTCTATGCACATTGCTTCCAGTGCCGTGAATTGTTGCATATCGTAGTGAAACGGTTAATGTTTTCACAGGATGGAGTCACGCTTTTTTTTGTTTCATCTTCCATTACTGTGCCACTGAATTAACCCGGGTCGCTTCAGCGGCAACATTATGTAAGCACGTCGACTTGTGCGCATCATAAAAAGTACTATCAAAAGAAAACTACTGCTTACCATGCACTAGCATCTGGTTGTATTTGCATTCTTTTCTATACGTTCTACAATCGCAAATGTTTGAGGCACACGAATTCTCACTGATCTGTTACCCTTACCCTCTGTATAACATCTACTATCTTCCTTTTTTTTTTTTTTTTTGTGGGGGAAGGGGAATCATATAGCTTCTATCAGACTTTACTTCCTCACCATTCTGTACACATTCCTTCCCTCACGTGGCTGCAGCGAGAACCCGGCGAATCTGAGGATCTACCTGGGCATGCTGAACATCGCCAGCCCAGCCTCCGATGTGGTGATCCTGACAGCCAAGGCCATCATACGACACGAGAGCTTCAGTCAATTTACCTTCGTGAGTCCCACCTTAAACTTCCTCTTCTCTTCTCGTCTCGTCTCGTCTCGTCTCGTCTTCGTCTCGTCTTCGTCTCCTCTCCTCTCGTCTCCTCTCGTTTCCTCTCTCCTCTTCTCTTCTCTTCTCTCTCTCTCTCTCTCTCTCTCTCTCTCTCTCTCTCTCTCTCTCTCTCTCTCTCTCTCTCTCTTTCTCCCCTCTCTCTTTCTCCCCTCTCTCTTTCTCCCCCTCTCTCTTTCTCTCTCTCTCTGTGTGTGTGTGTGTGTGTGTGTGTGTGTGTGTGTGTGTGTGTGTGTGTCTATTTCTCCGATGAAAAAGAAAAAAACACTAACAAGACTTTGGCAAAATGTCCACAAACCGCTGCTACTATCACCACCACCACCACCACCATCACCGCCACTACCAGCGTCACTGTCACTATACTGCCATCGTCACCATCACGCGGTCTAATTGTTCTTGTTTTGTGGGAGGAAAAATATATGCATAGTACAGTACGGAAGCCTTTTTTTTTTTTTTTTTGGTGTGTGTGTGTGTGTGTGTGTGTGTGTGTGTGTGTGTGTGTGTGTGTGTGTGTGTGTGTGTGTGTGTGTGTGTTTGTGTGCGTAGAAGGCAAACATTTTATTTTGAACTTTGTGTTACGTTGATGGAAATGACTCTCTAAAGATAACAGCAACAAGTGAATGAAGGCCAATTAGGGTGAAAGATGTTTTCGTTTCGTACATTTGAATGAAAAAGACCAGGAATATTTTTGAGTTTTTATTTTCTCACTTCATATCTAAAATGTTATTGATACATTTTTTCTTTCCCTCCAAATCCAATAGTTATTTATATTTTCACGCCGACAAGGAGCGGAATACACAGCTGCAAATCTACCCTAGCTCACTATTTTCACCTCTCCTCCTATTTTTCCTCCGTCAGGCAAACGACATTGCGGTCATCCAGCTGTCCTCGCCCGTCACCTTCACGGACAAGATCAAGCCCATATGTCTGCCTCAAGCCGACGACATTGCCTTTGGAGAGAATGCGGTGGTCACGGGATGGGGCACCAGAGAGTTTGGTAAGACTTCCCACATAACACCCCATACCTCTCTCTCTCTCTCTCTCTCTCTCTCTCTCTCTCTCTCTCTCTCTCTCTCTCTCTCTCTCTCTCTCTCTCCACATCAGCTTTTAACTTTCGATTCATCACAGGCTGCGTCTTACTTCAGTCAGTATATTTTTTTTTCTATTTCTGTATCTATATTTTCCCGCTTCAGTTTTAGTTTTCGTTTATGAATCTCTATTTTCCTTACTTCGCCATCGCCAGGGATGTAATTTACTCTGTTTCTTTTTGTTTATCTACATTTATGAAACACTCACTCTCTCTCTCTCTCTCTCTCTCTCTCTCTCTCTCTCTCTCTCTCTCTCTCTCTCTCTCTCTCTCTCTCTCTCTCTCCAGCAAACCCCGTAAAACAACTTTAGGATAATACTGAAATAACATTAGCGTTTTCCTCCGAGGACTGCTTTAGGTTAAAGTTAGTGAAGTTTAGATTAATTCAGTTCACCTATTGAAATGCTAATCCCTTCTCTTTGTACTAGGTCAGGATTTAAAAAGGCACAGTATTTTTGCCCACAAATAAATAGGCACCATTTCGAAATTAATATTCTAGGATTATCTCCATAAAATCCAAACTGTATGCACTGCTAACACTACGAGGGGAGGGGTATCTACACGGCACAGGCAAACGTGGGAAAAAACAACACAGGCCTCACGACCCCTTTTCCTATCCATGCTGTGTAGTGACGGGGAGGCGAGATCGAGGGTAGCATCAGTCACTGGTATGTTCACCAATACCGGACGGGAGAGGAACAGAGAGGAGGAAGGACAGGAGGGTGGTGTAGTGAGGGAGGAATGAGCGAGAAGGATGGGAGGGAAGGGTGGTGCAGGGAGGGAGGACTGAGGGAGTTAATTGTTGAGGAAGTTAGAATTATTGTAAAAGTGTGTTAAAATTCAATATTCCAGTTACAATGATGAGTCTTGTCTCGCTATTGTAGTTACTTCCATCAATATACAGAAAATGTTGCTATCACCTTTATCTGTCTGTTCAACTACCTGTCTACTTGGCTGTGTGTCTTTAGGTAACAAAAAAGACAATTAAGTATGATGATAGCTACTTTACCGTACATACATTACCATTAATAAAAAAAAAAAAAAAAAAAAAAAATATATATATATATATATATATATATATATATATATATATATATATATATATATATATATATATATATATATATATATATATATATATATATATATAAAAGCATGGAAAGAGCCCACAGAGGGGAGATCTGCGGAGCGACAGAGGATGAACTACAGAAACGGCACTGCCCGGACCTATAGAGAATGGGAACAAGAGAAGGTGATAGAGAGGAACAAAACAAGATACAACGAAGAGAAAGAACAGGGGTATACTTAGAATGGGAACAACCTTTGACACTACGGAAAAGTACAAAGACCCAGAACACACAAGATACACGCTCCAAGATTAGCCCATTCATACTTGTCACCATTACTGTACATTATAAAAGAAAGGCGCACATCCACGCAATTAGTCAGACAGCTTCTTTAAATAAGTGAGCAGGAGGGAACACATGGAATGAATAACAGTGATTTATTGGCGAGTGAAACTACAAGGGTCACATATTCACTCGTCTAGTCAATCGGCTTCTCTAGACAGACAGACAGACAGACAGACAATTAAGCAGAAAAGAAAGAACAGTGATTTATCTTCCCTTACGATACATGAAAATAAGGGAGAATGAAACCACAAGATCACAAGTGAAAGCCACACAACCACTGGCCTAGTCGATCAATCTCTCTAAGCAAGGGAGCAAAAGGGAACACAAAGGAGGGACAAATCAGTGACAATTTGCCCTTTACTATACAGAATGACATGGGCAAATAGAACCACCACACAACCACTCATCCACTCAGCTAATCAATCGGCTTTTCTAAATAAACGAGTACAAACGAACTCAAAGAAAGGACAAAAATGAATGACCAAATGACCCTTCGCCAGATGAACGCGCGTGCACACACACACACACACACACACACACACACACACTCTAACGCACGTCATTCACGCTCTTACAGCCACCTCAGACTTCCCATCAATCCTGCAAGAGGTGGCCCTTGAAGTGACCAATGATACCTTCTGTTCTTCCTTCGGTGACACGACCGTCTCCCTCTGCGCCTACACACCCTACAAGGACTCCTGCCAGGTGAGCCATAAGAACATAAGGAAATAAGGGAAGCTGCAAGAAGCCTACATGTATGAAACACCTCTCTACTTTCACCCATCAGGCACATCCATAAATTTATCTAATCTTTTAAAGCTCCATAATGACTCAACACTGACAACCTCACTACTAGGCCATCTTCCACTCATTCTCTGCCTTCTACTCACACCATTAGATATTACTTGATACTGTTACTTGACATCTCCTCACGTCCTCCACTCATTCCTCGTCTTCCACGGACACCATTTAATATTACTTGATCACTCCTCACGCTTTTTTGGCGTTTTCTGATACGTGGTAAACTTTACGTTGCTCCCTGACACTCTCCGATCCTTCGCTACCATAATTATGACACCACTCAGCATGACCTGACACGTCCTGCCACTCGTTGACACCTCATGAGACACTTCCTGATACTTTCCTACACGTTCTGATATCGTTTGATGCTTCTATATACTCCCTGACATCTTCGAACACCCACTGATATCTTTTGACATTCCCTAATATCACCTGACCTTGGCAACTCGTGGAATATGTCCCAAATATTCCCTGACACCCTCTGATGTACGAATTATATTAAGGAGAGTCAGACACTATCAGTATCGTTAACAGGATTACAGTAAGAGACGCGTTTGAGTTGTGAGACGAATGAACTACAACACAGGTTTTAATGTAGATACATTAAGGAAACAGACGAGAAAAAGGCATAGAGGAAGCCAGGGAAACAAAGTTTGAGTATGAAGGTAATGAGTGATTGCAGGAAATGAAAATGGTTAGGTGACGGTCACTTCAAGCTAGATTACTTAAGTTGTTTTTTGGTCAATAATGTACATCCTAGCTCACGCAGAATACGTCTCGCTGGTTTAGTCTGGCAGCTATTTATAGATATATCTAGCTATCTATCTATATACCATGCCGGCAATCTCATACGAGGTGACCCAGACAAAGCACCACACACACACACACACACACACACATCATTCACACTCTTAGCCATGTTGGCCTCTGATGAAAAGGAATAGTCTGGACTACACCCCATGAGGTTAGTAACGGCACAGCTGGCCACAAAAAACAGACAGACTACAAAAAAGGCTGCTATTTATATGGACCGTTAAGGTGAAACTACTTGCTGAATTCTTTGCCAATACGTAACAGCGTGTTTATCAAATGTAACGTCCACCTTTTACCTCGTCACGGAACCTTCATATTAAGCTGTCAAGGTGATAAATACGCCTTGGCCCATACAACACTCCATTCATATTATGCTGACGGATAGGCCACGCCTCTTTACACAATAGCCACCAACCATGTACATAATCCCACGCCTGGCCATTACTCATAAGCCGGTTGAATGAAGGAGGGCGGCCAAACACATCTATGGGGAAGAGGGACATAAACCAAACAGAAATTATCGATCAGAAGAAAGAAGCTCTGGCCGATCATGATTTATTTGCCCGTTTATTGCTGCTTTTATGACTTTTTCACTGCAATGACACGTACATTTTTAGTTTTGCCTGCTTAAGAGAAACAAATGTATATATTAATTTTCACAAAACTTTTCAAAAAACTGTTAGATTTCATGATGATTGCTAACAAAGAATCAAATAAACTATGAGCAAAATGGTACACCTACTCTTGTAGGTCTGCCAGAGTAACAACACAACAGTCAGAAGTGTTCATCAATCAAATTTTTTTTTCTTTTCATAACTTGAGCGCGAATAAATTATAATTATGAACATAATTATTTGCAAAATTCTTTTAATTGCAACAACATACATACTAGTCAGAAACATTAATTACTCCTCATGTTCCTTTCCAATAATATATAGATGACAATTGTTCAACTCTGAAGAGTCAAAGCGTAGATCAATAATGAACACACACATTCTTCTAGGCCTCTAAATCAAGCAATATACTTGTAGCAGTCATACAGAGAAAACATAATTGGAGAATACTTGTTTGAAATCAAATATATTTGAAAAAAAAAAAAAAAATCAATATACAAATTTTGCCCAGAACGTAAGAATGAAAGAAAGAACAGCATTAGATTATAACGGCCAGACAGATAAGATGAAGAAGAGGACAGTGATAGAAACTAATTGTTTGAAAATAAATATAATAAAGAAACAAAAAAGAATACACTAAAAATCTCATCACCTTCATTTCTTCCTTCTGACAACACACAACAGCCACGTGTAACACTGATTCGCGTCTTCTCACTAACTTAACTCTCGCAGGGTGACAGCGGCGGCCCTCTGGTGGCGCGGTCTTGCAAGGGCTCAGGCAGGTGGGTGGTGGTGGGCATCGTGAGCTACGGGGTGGAGTGCGCGAAGCTTGGGTTCCCAGGAGTGTACACCAGGGTGCCCAATTATGTGAACTGGATCTCCGAGAAGACTGGCGGCACCTCCTGCACCTGAGTTCACCTGTCGGTGACTACTCTTCTTCATGAGACTCCAATTACTGTCTAAATTAAGGTTTCTGACTAGTTTTATCCTTTCTTTTCTTTTCTTTTTTTCTTTTTTCTACGACGCCAGATTTGAACTTTCGATTAGTCACAGGAAACGTTTAAATTCTCTTATATATATATATATATATATATATATATATATATATATATATATATATATATATATATATATATATATATATATATATATATATATATATATATATATATATATATATATATATATATATATTTCTACACACATTTTCCTATTTTAGTTTAATTTTTTACATTTTTTTCTTTTTCTTTTTTTTCTTTTTACATCAGCTTTGATATTTCGATTTATCACAAGAACCGTCTTACTTCTCTCTCTCTCTCTCTCTCTCTCTCTCTCTCTCTCTCTCTCTCTCTCTCTCTCTCTCTCCTTCACCTATTCCATAACACATCCTCAGCCCTTTTTTACCCACTCCTCCTTTCTTTGCTTTCTCGCCTCCCTTATCCATTTTCCTCTCTCCCTTCTTATCCATTTCTTCCCTCTCTCCTTCCCTCCTCGCGTCCACCACCAGCACTTCTTTATCTTCAGAAAGATTAGAGAACTAACTTTAACATTAAAAAGATGAAGTCAATTTCGAGTTTAATATTTTTTCCTCCTCTCGTGCGAGTTACGAAATATTACGTAGCTCTGTATGTTTTTTTTTTATTTTTTTTTTCTTACTCAGTTACAGAAATTTAATGTGAGAGTGTGACGCTGCTTGTGTGTGTGTGTGTGTGTGTGTGTGTGTGTCATCCTTTGCACAGCACCATTCAGTACAAAAAGTCACAACACAACCTACGTAATTAAGCATTGACATATTTTTAATTTAGATTTTTCATCCGGAACACAGTGTTTCGTATATCTATTCATTGATTTACTTCCAGCGACATTTGATTAAAAAGAAAACGACAAAAAAGAAAAAAAGCTCCCTAGAAACAAGATATGAATTCCCGAATTTTTGATGAGCATTATTTATTTATTTTTTTTACAAATACATTTTTTTCTTTATTTCTTGTTTCACTGTTGTTGTTTTTTTTCTGATATTGTATACATGAATGAGTGGACTTTGGAACCATTCGACTTAAAACTAAAAGACAAAAAGCAAATAGACGATCAAAAATAGGAAAAAGAGAAATGTCAAAGGTTATGTTTTCTATTATATCACCAGAGAGATAAAATAAAACTACATTTCTTAAACAGAATAAAAAAAAATAAATAGTTTCGAAAATAATTTAGCAACGAAACTCTTATCTTTGTTTGAATTTCCAAGAGACACTACTAACAATACCACCACCACCACCACCACCAATAGCAGTAACAAGACAACCAGACACAACACAACAATGCAACAAAGACCAACTCACGGAACGAGACCAAGACGTGTATGATACGTACTCCCAGGTAACCTGGCTGCTCCTTCTCCTCCTCCTCCTCCTCCTCCTCCCCTTCTTCTTCTTCTTCCCCTCCTTCTCCTCCTCTTCTTCCTGTTCTTGTTCCTCCTCCTCCTCTTCCTCTTCTTCCTCCTTTATGTATCTTCTCCTTTTACTCCTCCTCTTCGTTTCTGTCAAAAGAAAACCAACGACAGCAGTAACAACAAAAATAACATCACCACCACCACCACCACCACTACTGCCATTACCAATAGTTGTAGTAGTAGTAGTAGTAGTAGTAGTAGTAGTAGTGATAATAATAACAGTAGTAGTAATAATAATAGTAACAGTAATACTAGCAGAAGCAGTAGCATTGGCAATAGTGGTGGTGGTGGTGGTGGTGGTGGTGGTGGTACTCTTCATCCTTCCCTCCTGCATCATCGCTCACGCCAGGGAAGTGAAGGAGCAGCAACACAGGAATACGTGTAGCACGGAAAGCTTTTAACAAATTTATCTGCTTGACTGAACCGACAGAGAGAGAGAGAGAGAGAGAGAGAGAGAGAGAGAGAGAGAGAGAGAGAGAGAGAGAGAGAGAGAGAGAGAGAGAGAGAGAGAGAGAGAGAGAGAGAGAGATAGTAGTAATAGCATTAAAACATGTATAAAGGGAAAACAAACAAAATGGAAAGACATTACAACACTGACACACACAACTAAACAAAACATACAATAAAAAAAATAAAGACAAATATATAAAAAGACAAACAAATCACAAACAAAAACTGCTAATAAGTAAACCAATCACCAATAAGACACATGAAAAGCAAAGTAAATAACCAATAATTTCACTTCCCTTCTCCCTCCATCTATCCTTGGTCTTCTTAGCTTCTCTTTTACTCAGTCACTCTCCTCCCGCTTCCCAGGTCCTCCTGCTACTCTGGTCGTCCCCTCCAAAGGTATAACCCTATTGTCACGTTCTTCACGGCAGGCGGAGACGAATCCTATTATATCAATCTGTAGCCGTCTTGATTATGCTAATGCCCTTTGATATGCTAACGAGGCCCGCGGATTAAAATGTCTCTCGATGACGACACAATTCCGGCTAGTAAAAGAAACAGTAGGGCAGAGTGTACAGATAAACACGGATCAGTAGTAGTAAATGAAGGGGTTTGATTTGCGATAGGTCTGTGTTAAGGCTGAGGTACGTGTGTGTGTGTGTGTGTGTGTGTGTGTGTGTGTGTGTGTGTGTGTGTGTGTGTGTGTGTGTGTGTGTGTGTGTGTCCATTAGGTGTTTCTCGTTTTTTTTTTTTTTTTTTTTTGTTCATGAAGGGAAGAAATGGATTAAATTAGAGCGTGATATTTTGTGTAGGGATACGCTTAGCTAATTAACCTATTGGTGTGCAAAAATGTACGTACGAGTGAGTTAGAGAATTGCAGACAGAGAACAGTACAAAGAAAGAAAAAAAGAAAAAGTATCTTCCCGTCTTTTTATATCTATTTATCAGAACACTTAGGTCGAAAAACAACTTAACATTATCTCTGCGAGTATTATCTATAATATTTCGGTGTAGCCACCTGTTTGCCACAGAAAAGAAAAAAAAAATACAGCCATTCAAACAAACTTATTAAAGACACAAACATTATTTATCATGCCGGGATCTGTTTGTTGTGTTTACTGCCAATATTTACGTCGAAAACAAACTTGCCATTTACTACACAAGCAGCCTCTTGTACCTGTCTATCTACCTCTCTATTTATCTATTTATTTACCTATCTATCAATCTATATATTTATCTGTCTGTCTATCTATCTATCCACTTATCTTTCTACTAACCTAACTACTGCCTATCTATATATCTATCTATCTATCTATCTACCTTTCTCTCATTTAACATCTTTAACCAACAGATCCAGTATATATTTTTTTTTTCCCGAAGCTCTAAAGATGGCCAGCTCGTGCACTTATTACACACGAGGTCTTTAGGTGAAAGGCGTCAAACAACCTCTAAATGAAAGTCACGGAGAGGAAATGTCACGGTATTATCACTCTGTATACAATAATAATAGACATGTTTCTGGAAGGACGAGTGAATTGAAGGGTTCGCCGCGTGGTGTCGCCTCACTCGCTTCACGGCGGCTGGAGTGAAGTGCACTAGGATCGATAACTTTTTTTTTACTTTTTTTTTTTTTTTTTTTTTTAAGGAGAGAGGAATGTGTTGAGTAAAAGGTTAGTAAATTTTGCTGGCCTTCGCGTGTGTGTGTGTGTGTGTGTGTGTGTGTGTGTGTGTGTGTGTGTGTGTGTGTGTGTGTGTGTGTTTGTGTGTGTGTGTTTGTGTGTGTGTGTGTGTGTGTTCATCTGATTCTCAAAGGAGGAAAGCAACACACACACACACACACACACACACACACACACACACACACACACACACACACACACACACACACACCCACACTACAAACCATCCCCGGGCACTCATAAATTTCACTCATACGCACAGACACAAGAAAACTCCCATCCCCCATCCCCCCCCAAAAAAAAGCAAAAAAGAAAGAGAAGGAACAACAAAGCGAAGCAAAGACAAGGCAGCGAGCATCACGTTCAGGGACGGGAATGGAAGGGTCACTGTGTGGGAAATTAATTCATGCCATTATGCAGATGCTCCCTGAAACCTGTTGCCTCTTCCCCCCCTCTCCCTTTCCAGACCCTCCCCTCTTCCTGTTCCCTTCCAACGCTTCCTCCAGTACCCTACCCCCCGTGCCCCCCTCTCCCTTACCCTACTCCCCAGCTACCATACCTACCCGGTGCCTCCCTCCCTACCACCCCTTTCCCAGTCCCTGCGCTAGCCAATCCCAGCCCGTAGACCGCCACACCACCCCCTCCCCCCTCTCCCCTCCACACCCTCCTGTCCTATCCCTTGCTCGTCAACTTAAAGGTCTCAGGCCCCGGGTCGCCTGTCGTGGCCGCGTCGCCTCACTTTCAAGAGAGACGTGAGGCTGAGGGGAGGGAGATGAAGGTAAAATGATGCATGAAATGAGATACAAATGTGATTTAAGTGATTTGCATACATGAAAATACATATGTATGTATACACGGGTGTCGACCAGCACCTTTACACACACACACACACACACACACACACACACACACACACGTACAATACATACATACATTCATACGCTAAACGTACATACTAATGGCTGCGCGTACTTTCATACAAAAATCATACGCATTAATATGCCAGATAACAAGAACCGTGATGAATATACAAATGTCATACACACCGAGACTACTACATTTGTAAATTTCATGTGTATCTTTTTCATGTCGATATATATACATTTTTTTTCAGCAGTTGAACGACACGTTTGTAGATATATTTCGGGGTGATACGTGTTTTAAAGCAACACTGCACGTCGTACTATATATATACAAATAATTAAAAAGTTCATTATTTAATTATTTTGATATATGAACTTTAAACATCCAAATGAACAAACGTAGTGGTAATCAAACAAAATCAGCTGGCAATTACATTTCAAAAGACTGCAAAATTTTCAAAACATATTAACGTTGTATCATGTAGTAATTAATTCAAATATATATATTTTTTCTTATTTCCACTAAAACCAAAACAAATTAAAACACAAAAATCCAAGCAAAAATAAATAGACAAATTTACTTGCAAGTTTGACTGTTACAGTGATCAAATATTACCTGCTGTCTGTCTGTTTGTCTATCTGCCTGTATATGTGCCTGTGTGTCTGTTTGTCTGTCTGTGTATTTTTGCTTGTGTCTGCCTGTGTGTGTGTGTGTGTGTGTGTGTGTGTGTGTGTGTGTGTGTGTGCTAGTCTGTCTATCCCCTTCTGTCTGTTCGTGTTTGTATGCGTGTCTGCCTGTCTGAGTCTCTCTCTCTCTCTCTCTCTCTCTCTCTCTCTCT
The DNA here is from genome assembly GCF_035594125.1 of Scylla paramamosain. NCBI lineage: Eukaryota > Metazoa > Arthropoda > Malacostraca > Decapoda > Portunidae > Scylla > Scylla paramamosain. Next base: position 12,032,658 of record NC_087158.1, read on the forward strand.
CTCTCTCTCTCTCTCTCTCTCTCTCTCTCTCTCTCTCTCTCTCTCTCTCTCAGCATCCCCTTCAGTGCCAGAATCTTCCGTTTCTCGCTGTCTTTCACCCCAGGCAGTTCTCTTTCCTCCGCCTGTGTCTCATTTGATACCTTCCTTCCTCCCTCTCTCTCCCCTCTTTCTCTCCCTCCTCGCTCCCTTGTGTCACCCCTGCTGAGCTCCCCACTCACGCTCACATTAACAAGTTCTCGTTCATATTGTAACTTTAGATCTAGGAAGCCTTGTATTATGTTCGTTGTATGTTTATTATATCTTGTCTTTCTGGTAAAAAAAATATAAATAAATAAATAAAAAGATACAAAAGGTTAGTCTGTTAAGTTTTTTTTTTTTTTTTGAGTTCGAGAGTAATGGTAGCATTGGTAGTGTTGTATTTGTGTTGCGTTTTTGTTTCTGGACCGAGAGTAATGTTGGTATTGGTTGTGTTGTATTTGTCTTGCGTTTTTGTTCCTTGCCGCCAAAGCGCGTGGTGTTATTCGTGGGATTTTTAAAATAGGTGAAAGTGAAAGGCGGAGGTGTTTACAAAGTTTTAGGGAGAATGAATCACTGAGGTGGAAGAGGGCGAAGAAAAACATTGTTAGTGGTGTTTTTGTAATGTTTCCGCCTCATGGGTATTAACGTTATGCTGCCTTTGTTATTCTTTCACCTACTCTTCTTCTTCTTCTTTCTCTCCTGCTAATGGTAATGAAGCAGTCATTATTGTCACTGCTATTATTGTTTTTTGTACTGTTACTACTACTACCACTACTACTACTACTACTACTACTACTACTTCTACTACTACTACTGTACTACTACTACTACTACTACTACTACTACTACTATGCTATCAATCACTATTGCCACTATTGCCGTAATAAACAAGACCATCACCAACAGAATCAGTACTTCCGTACCATCATTTTTTTTTTATTAATGTAGCAGCAACAGCAACAACAACAACAACAACAACAACAACAAATGAAAACAACAACATGGCCCAAAACAACACACGCAGCAAAAGGCTTCAAAAGAGTACCACTACCACTACCACTACCACCACCACCACCACTACCATCGTCACCATCCTCAAACGCTGTTGCATGCAGGATAAAAGAGGAACTCATATTAAGATAAAAAAAAAAAAAAAAAAAAGAGCGAGAGCGAGAAAAATAAAACAAGGGAACATCGCAATTACAGACTTTTCAGGGAGGCACGAACGCCCCACCGATCAAAGGACACCGGCAGGACCGCCAAAGAACAATCAAAGGACACCTACCTATCAACATCCACACATCCAACAGTTACGAGCTACTTCGACAGGAGGAAAAAAAAATAAATAAATAAAGTAAAAATACGTGCGTCATGAATGAAGGCTGAGTGTACGAGTATGTTGTTCTCCCGTCAAAGCAGGAAAGTTTAAAGAAAATCAGGGTAAAATAGGGAAGAAAACACGTACCTCATAAATGAAAATGGAGCGTGTGTTGTTCTCTCCTCGTCAAGGAAGGAAAGTTTAGAGAAATATAAAGAAAAAAATGGGTAAAAAAAATATATGTCAAATAAAAGCGATGGGTATGTTGTTCTCGCGTAAGGGAAGGAAAGTTTAAAGAAAATTAGGAAGAAATAGGAAAGAAAAACACGTAAATTACGTCATCAATAAAAATGGAGTGGGTGCTGTTCTCTTCTTGTCAAGAAAGGGTAGTTTTGAAGGAAATTAAGGAAAGGCTTTAGAGCTTGTTGTCATTACCGGACCTTAGAATGTCAGTTTTTGTTGTTTGCTGCCGGAGTGCATGCTGATGATGGAAACTAAAGAATATTAAAATTTTTTTGCCATTACCACATTTTACAGTATTATTTTTGTGGCTTGTCCTTCTGAAAAAAAGAAAAAAATCACACGATGTCTTAAAGAACACGGACTTTCTTCTTATCTTCTTTGTGTCGTTACTATTCGCTCATGTTCCTTCCTTTATTCAATGATGCTTATCATTAAACGTTTCAATATCTTGGTTCTACAAATCTTAACAGGCTTTATTGGAGGTAAGTGATGCTTCAAAGAGTATTTCCATTATTTTATTGGGAGTCGAACAAATCTTAACAGGCTGAAATGGACGTTATTGGTGTTTTCAAGAGTATTTCCATGAGAGCTTAAGAAATATCATGACCATTTACTGGAAAAAACACCCATGAAAAACTGACGGATCATCTACGTGGCCTTTAAAACTAAACCTTATGAAAGCCAGATGTGTTTCAGAATGCAGGTCATTACCCCCACAGCCGCAGTCAGACACTTTGAGATATTACGTGCCAGAGTGTTTTCCGTGATTTCAGTGTATTTCGCCGTGCTCCCAATCATCTTCAAAAGGGAATATATGCAATTTAAGCAATCACAGTTTCACTTCCATTCGCACAGTTTTCGAGGACGACTCTATATTGTGCAAGCATCATAAATTTTTGGAAGGATATAAGCTTACTAAGAGATTTAACTGCTACAATATTCAACTCTCTCTCTCTCTCTCTCTCTCTCTCTCTCTCTCTCTCTCTCTCTCTCTCTCTCTCTCTCTCTCTCTCCTCGCCCTCACGCAGCTGATATGCAAGGGATCGAGTATGTCAGAGTATAAGCAACGGTCAACGGCCTCGTGTAGTCACCCACCACTACAAGAACCAGGACATCCAGACGGCGAGACAGTCGGTGCCGCGCCCCCTGGGACTGACCCCTCGCTCCCTCACGCGACTCCCCTCAGCCACCCTGCATGACCCAGGATCGTGTTCGGAAACGCTTTGCTCTCTCACCATGACTATTTTTGACACAGATATGATTAGCCGGGTTCTCGTGAGAGTTTCTTTTTTTGATATGGTACACATTTCTTTCAATTGTCACTAGAACCGTAAAACTGCCTTTAAAAACCGTTTGCTCTCTCACCACGACTATTTTCGAAGAGCACAGAGATGCTTAGCCGGGATTTCATGAGTGTTTCTCCACTTAATAATGTAAGAATCTCGATATAATCTGTCACTAGACCGTAAGAACACCCTTAAAAACCAGTGTCACTTTCAGTAGAGCCTTTTGAAATCAGTGGAGGTACTGTGTAGGAGTATTTCAGAATATGGTCCCTGGAATGAGCGAGGCGCCGGCCAGTGAAGTACGCGGGGGAAAAAAAAGCGGTAACAAGAGTGAATGGCTACACACGGTGCCTTTATTGGTATGGACGAGGGGCTCCCCGGCACAGGGCGCGGGAAGTGCTACCACCAGCTTGGGTTTCGGGGCGGCGGACTGCGTATGGAAATATCAGTCAGAACGTGTTTGGTTTTTATTCTATCTGGAGGTGATGCTTTTAGGGGCGCTCCCCTTCTCTGACCCTTCTTCTAAGGGAAATTAATTTAATGTAATTTTACCTAATCTAATGTAACCTAGCCTAACCTAACCTTATCAATAAGCGAAACAAGCTTAACGTACCCTAATCTAATCCAACTTAACCTTACCTAACCTAACACGGAACTATATACCAGTCAGAAACTCTTTACTTTGACACTTTTCCTAACTATACACAATATAACTCTGAATTAATACTCTTAGGAACACTAGTTTCTCTCCTCATTACTTAACCTAGCTTTTCCTTACCCAAATCAGAACAAAACCTATTAAGGACTTTCCTTCTCCTCATTGTAACTTAACCTAACCTAACTTACCTTGAAAGACTTTTAGACTCTTCCCATCGATCCTCCTTACCAAACCCAACCTCAATTAACCTAATCCAGAAATAACACTCTAGAAACAATGTTCTATCCTGCTTTCACTGTCTAAGGAAACACAAAAGAACACAAAAAAAACATTAATAGACCTACAGCCAGTTACGAGGCTGTCTGCGATGAGCTACAGTAACATAAACTAAGATAAAGAAGAGTAAAGACGAAGGGGATATGTCCTGAGGCACGGCGCTCGCTTCTCATAAAGGGCGTGGGTTCGATTCCAGCTCACGGCAGTTTCTTGGCAGGAGAGGAAGTGAGCGCTACCTCGTAACCCAACCCGGCGCTATATGACCTCGATGGTGGAGTGCTGTAATTCAATTTCCGTCCCCCTTCTCTCTCCGGCCAACTAAGGGCGGGTGTCTGGCTTGTGGGAACGATCACAACAAGGCACACGCAGACAGACAGATACAGACGGATAGACAGACAGACTGACGAACATATAGACCATTTTCCATATACACACCCATTTTCATTCACACCCATTCCCACCCACAGGTCACACGTCCCTTCTTCGTGCACACCCACCCCCATCCACACTTCCCATTCTCATCCTCACACGTCGTTTTAATGCACTCCCATTCCCAACAACGCGTTCCTTCCTAATACCCTCCCATTCCTCCCACACATACCGTTTCAATGTACACACTCTCCTAAAACCATTCTATTCCCATACCCACCGCCTCCTCATGCATGCCCATTACACTCACACACCCGTAATACCACACCCTTTCTCATAAGACAAATGCACACCCTCCTAATACAACCCTATTGCCATGCTCACCACCACCACATGCAAGCCCATTCACATTTTTCCTTAATATAACCCACTCTCATCCTGTCTCGCTTATAAACGCCCTCTTTCATATTTTTTTTTCACACTCGTCCATTCCATTCAGTCGTGTGATAATGACAAAGTAAGAAAAGAACATGCCCTGCGCAGTAATAATGTGTTTTTTTTTTTTTTTACTACATACTAATACACTACTTTACATAATACACTGCATCACTTCCCGGTGCCACCTCGTTAATACTGTGAATTATAAAAGTAATTAATTAACTGGACGAATGTTGATGCTTTGTCCTGGAAAAATTATGATTATTGTCAGTGGCACTATCATTGCCGTTGCTACTGCGTATTATCATCTATTATTAATTGCTGTGTGATTCTAAGGCGTACACTTACAAAAATAATAAGAGGTAAATCTAAAGGCAAATTTTCAGTTATTTATTTATTCATTATTATTATTATTATTATTATTATTATTATTATTATTATTATTATTATTATTATTTCTACTACTACTACTACTAATTACTTACTACTATTTATGGATTTAATTAACTACTTATTTTTTCCATGGACACTACCTACATAATCTTGCCAGGAACAAAAACTGCATTTTGACTAAGTTACTCCTAAAATTATACTGATCAGGGATACAGTTTTTTTTTCTCTTTATCCTTTCTAGCATTTGTAGACGAGTAATACAATAAGAACAAATGGCAAAATAAAACCACAGCCAGAAAGTTGTTTCAGCCACACCTTTAACTACCAGTGCTACCTTTCAACACCGGACTACAAAACCCTGAACCAAGCCATTCTATACCTAACCTAACAATCTAATCAAACCTAACGTAACCTGACCTAATCTACGATGCAAACCTGAACTAAACCATTCTACACAAAACCTAACCTAACCTAACCTACACTACAAACCATTCTACACCCAACCCAACCTAACCTAACCTACACTGCAGACCTAAACCAAACCATTCCATGAGGCTTATCAAGGAGGAACCAAAGTGATCGGAGTTTTAAAGGTGCCGAGGGTCGAGACCTGATAACCTTTCGAGGCAAAGAAATTCCGTTATGCAACCAGAAATAATCAACGTAAAAGGAGAGAGGAGAGAAATAATGTATTTGTATCACCCGTAGGTTATCAGACAGACGGATAATATTCTGAAACATTCCTGCCCACATATCGACTACTTTCAATAGGCTCTAGTTGAAGTGGTACAAAGTTTTCAAGGGTGTTTTTACGGCCCTTGTGACAGATTAATAATATTTCTACATTACTGACTTGAAAAACACTCTTGGGAACCCGGCTAATTATCTCTGTGCTCCTTGAAAATAGTGGAGAGGGAGCAAAGCGTTTATGAACACGGGTCAATATACGAAAGTAGCCAGGGTGTTGAAATCCAGAGTTGAGAGGCGAGGGGAAGGAAAGGTTTGATAAGTTTAAAGGGCGTTAAATCAAGGATGGGGCGAGACAATGAAAGAGATAGGGAAGCAAGGCGTGTGAGAAAGAAGGGTGCAGCACCTATTATCGTGAAGGATGAAGGGGTGATGAAAGAAGGATAGGAGAGAGACGTAAAGTAGAGGGTAATTTGGCTGAAAATAGATAGGTAAGAGATAGATAACTGTTAGTAAGGAGTGGGAAGGAGAAACAGGGACAGTAATACACTGGAATTAGTAAAATTTTGTTGAACTATATGGAAGGATGAGGATGAAGTGAAAGGAGTGATAAGTAAAAGAAAGTGAAATAATACGGAGGGAAGGAGAGGGAGGTAGTGAAAGGAATGAATGGTTTATGAGCGTTATGAAAAGGTTTTATGGAAATGTAGGGAGAGAGAGATGGAAAGATGGAGGGAGTAGCTACACTGGTTGTCACACGTATGGAGTAACTGCTGCGGGTGGGAGTACTTGGAATGAACGTAAGTGGATAGTACTCGGTTAAGGATGTGATGTGACAAAAACAAAAACAACAGCAACAACAAGAACAACAACAACAACAAGCAGCAGCAACGACAACAAACGTGGATGAATAAGAGTAACTGGTAATTGATCCAAGAAAGACAACACAGGCAACAAACTGAGTGAGAGATATTCCTGGATGAGTGGAGGAGGCACGCAGCTCCCCTAGTGAACATCACAGATATTCTGGTGATATGCACAAAAAAAAAAAAATAAATAAATAAATAAAAAAAAATTACATATATATATATATATATATATATATATATATATATATATATATATATATATATATATATATATATATATATATATATATATATATAATAAACAAAAATAATAATGAATATAATTGTTTTAAAGGAAGAAGCACGAGGGATTTCTGGCCACACTGCAAAAAGACAAGTTAGTTAACAGTTCTGCTGGCCTCACAAGAACGGTTTTTTTTTTTTTTTTCCCACGCGGTTTTCCTGCGCGATTTAGAAATCAATGAAGTTCACACATTGGCCGCGCGGCTTAATTCCCACTCGGCAGTGATTTAACGGCCGCGTGCACAGCTGACCCGTGCGGTGCCAGGCGGTTTAGAATGCTATAGAAGTCTATGGAGCCCTTCAGTGGGACGGTTTTTCACCGAGCGGCAGTCGTGGTTAATCTGTGGTAGAGGATGAGTGCTGCATTTTTACGTATTGATATGAATAGTTTCATCATTAATAATAATGATATTATTATTATTATTATTATTTTTATTATATAAACTGTAGTAGCAGGGGTACACTATGAATATAATTATGTTTAACAGAACATCATGGTAAGTCATCATCATTAGCTTTCAGGTCAGAATATAATGTGTAGAATGCTCCTTGAGCTGTTTATTGGGTGAGTCCACTATTTACGCTGTCACTTCTTTTTTTAATACCCTTTTCATTATATGCACAGAAATCACTCTCTTCTTTACATCCTCCATCTTGAACAAACAATGACAAACTGACTAGTATTCTGTGCACTGCTGCAGATGAACCGCTCGGGATAAAACCGTTCGTGTGAAGACATGCTTATTAGACACCCACTTGGACGGTCATACTACCGCGCGGAAAAAAAAAAAGAAAAGAAAGAAAAGAAAAACCGCTCGTGTGAAGCCGGCCTTATGAGACACATCACCCAGTTTAAAGAAAAGGAAAATACTCCTGATTACAAAAGGCAACGGAGAAAGTTATGGTTAAACAGAAAGCAAATATTTTACTGAGAGAATGTGTCAAGAGAACAGCTGAGTGATGCACTGATTCACTAGTATGAGAAAGGTACAGGTTGAAGTCCAAGTATGAATGTAGTAATGCATAAATAGTTGATTAAAAAAAAACGATTCAATTACAACTGATGGATCGAGTAATCCAAGGCAAAAGCTGCGACATCTAGTTACGAAAAATGACAGTAGTGCACGAGGCGGAATACAAAGCGAGTGTTGCAAGCAGTGAAGGGATGAGGCGTTGGAAAGGCGAAGGTGTACAGGGCCGAGCGAAGAATTGCGAAAACACTGGATCTGGTGGCGTGTTTCGTTACATCTCGTTGGTCGTGTACAATGCAATAAAAGGCAGCGGGAGTATTGGAAACAATGATGTAGTTATGGCGCCGCAGAACATAACAAAAACAAGAACGAAAACGAAAAAAAAATTATTGTGCCGGATAGTGTAACAGTTACGAAGGAGCGCTACCTCTGTGGAACTGTCATGAGTCGGCAATCGAGCAGCAACCTTTACATACAGGAGAGCACACATACCACAGAGCCACCGCCTGCAGGGTTCAAGGAAGTTGATCTAGTAAAATCTTATAGTTACGGAAATATAAATAAAAAGCGGAATGGAAGTGAGAGCAAAGAATGAAGGTTTAGAAAGTAACACAAAGGAAAAAAATCCATATGTATAGATTTAAGTCAGTTACGTAGATATAAAGAATATTGAGGGGAGAATTGTGAGTCCAGAGAATGAAAGTCTAGAGAGTAATACGGGGAAAGAATTTATGAATGTAAAGCAGAGGTTGGAGGTTACGAAAGTTAATAAACAAATAAAGTTAGCGAAGCACCGAATCGCACACAGAGAGAGCAGGAGAGAGGATGAAAGGAAGGCGCGCAAAAGGACAGAGTGTGGTTCTGGGAAAGGTGACGAGCTGCCGATGTGGGGATGGGACGTGTTACGGAGGCAGTCAGGGTACAGACGTGGGGGTCATGTTAAGGCTGGGTGTGGGGAAAGAGTTGATGTGAACAGGCGAAATGCGGCAGAATTAAATGATGGAATGTAAAATACACAAATGAACGGAAAACAAACAAGCAAACAAACAAAAATGAGTATAAATAAAACCGACAGAATGGAAAATATACAGTTGATCGAAAGCTTAAAATATAACAGATAAAACGGTGAAAGTACAGAAATTAAATAAATTATTAATTAACGAAATGTGAAATACACACAACTGAACGAAAAAATGAATGTCATGAACAAAATAAACAATAAAAATATACAATTGGAAAATGCATAACGTAAAATGTAAAAGATAAAACAGTGAAATTAAGGAAATAAAAACAGGAAGTAATAAATGAATATGTACGAGTATAATACATATCTGAACGAAAAAAAAATAGCACAAATATAATACAGTGAAAATATACAACAGAAAAAATCCGTAGCTTAATATATAAAAGATGAAACATTGACGTTATAAGAAAATCAAATCAATAATTGATACATGAATATGTAAAACACAACTGAACAGAAAAAAAAGACGAGCAGAAATAAAATACGCAATGAAAATATAGTTATAAAATCCAATTTGAAATACAGAAGATAAGCTATGAAGTTAGGCAAGTAAAATGAATAATTGATAATCAAAATAAAAAAAAATACACAACCGGAGAAAGAACAACAACGAAGAAGAATGAACATAAACAAAATACAGAGAATGAAAATAAGAAATTGAAAATCCGAAGCTTAAAATATAAAAGATAAAATAATGAGGTCGAGGAAATAATTAATTAATAAATAAATATGTAAAACACACAATTGAAAAAAAAGAACGAGAAAAATATCAGAATGCATGGCACAGAATAACAACAATTAATTGAAATCCATAGCTTGAAAAAAGAAAAAAAGACAGAACAATGAAGTTAAGGCATTACAATTAATAAATAAATGCAAATGTAAAATACATCACTAAAAAAAAAAAAAAAAAAAAGAAAACAAAGCAGATAAATATACAAATACAGAATAAATACCAAACAGAATAAAAAAAAATAGATGCAATTAAAAAAAACATAAGGTGAATGTAATAAAACAAAAGTGAGAAAATGAAATGCGACAAAATAAATGAATACATAAACAAAAAATATAAAATACGTACCTGAAAAATGTAACTAAAATATAGTAGATAAACACACAAGGATAGAAATGAATGGAAGAAATTAAAAATAAACAACTAAATCCATGGTTTGAAAAATGTACATAAAACAGAAACGTTGAATAAAATAGAAAATAAAAGCGATAAAACAGAGGTGAAATATAACACACGCAATTGAAAAAAGTAACAAATAAATAAAGCATAAACAAAAATTACAAAACGATGACACTAAATAAAGGAAATAACTTTACAGAGTGAGACACATGACAAAGAGAACAAGAGACAAGTATAAGGAATTCCCTGTTATTTCATTGTCATTGTTTTCACCACTCGAGGTAAGATTCCACTATTCATAATTTTTTTTATCTCATAATTTACTTACTAATCTACTTCGTTATATTAGCAAATCTTTCTCCCTTTCTTTTTCTACTGTTAGTTAATTATGTTTGAAGAGTTATGCTCTCTCTCTCTCTCTCTCTCTCTCTCTCTCTCTCTCTCTCTCTCTCTCTCTCTCTCTCTCTCTCTCTCTCTCTCTCTCTCTCCTCTCTCTCTCTCTCTCTCTCTCTCTCTCTCTCTCTCTCTCTCACACACACACACACACACACACACACACACACACACACACACACACACACAAACTACTTTTCTTATTAATGTTTCTATTATCATAAATCTCAGTGCATTAAGAATTAAAACTACTTAATTAAAAAAAAACTCCCTAGGAAACAAATGAACACATATTAGAGAAAACTGTCACAATATTTTTTAAAAGTCTGTAAACAATAGCAGAGAGAGAGAGAGAGAGAGAGAGAGAGAGAGAGAGAGAGAGAGAGAGAGAGAGAGAGAGAGAGAGAGAGAGAGAGAGAGAGAGAGAGAGAGAGAGAGAGAGAATTGTAGGGACCGGAGTGGTGACAGTAGTAGACAGTAATATTTCTAGTTAGTAGTCGTTAAGTTGTTGTAGTAGTGGTAGTAGTAGTAGCAGTAGTAGTAGTAGTAGTAGTAGTAGTAGTCGTAGTAGTAGTCGTAGTACAAGTAGTTGTAATTATAGTAGCAGTGGAAAAGTACAAAGAAAAAAAAAAAATTAATTAAGACATGGAAAAAAAATATCACCAGCAGATATAACCACCACCACCACCACCACCACCACCATCACCACCTCAACCACCACCACCACCACCACCACAGAGGTCATGAGGTCAGGCAGGTGGCCATGGGGAGCCAATCACCGTAATGCTCCTTACTCGTGCCCTCTCCTCCCCTATCGACCTACCCCTCCAACCCCGACGGCCATTCTGCCTGATGACCGCCTCCTCCTCCCCCCTCACTCCCTCCCAACTTCTAAACCACCTCCCTACCAAACCCCCCATCACACCCACCAACTCCCAACCCTCCTTGCCTACCAACACCCCCACCCCACCATTTCCCCGCCTATTGCCGCTTCCTGACGGGTGTTCCAGTAACTCCCGGGCGGCGGCGTGGCGGCAGCGGCTCCCAGTGGCCCGCCCCTGATCCCTGCAAGTCCTCGCACCACGCGAGGGGCCATTTTAACGACGCGAAATGAGCAATAAGACCAATACACCGAGGCAAGGAGGTCAGGGTGGTGAGGGAGAGGATGAGGCTGAGGGTGAGGGAAAGGGTGAGGGAGCGGAAGAGGGTGAAGAGTTGAGAGTAACATTAATAACACTGTTGAGAAGAGGGTGAAAAAGTGAAAGAAGTGAGGGAGAAGGTGAGGGAGTGAAAGAAGTGAGAGAATGTAGGAGGGTGAAGGGGTGAGGAATGGAAGAGGGTGAAGAGGTGAAGGTGACATTAGTAACATTGATAAGAAGAGGGTGAAGGAAGTAAGGCCGTATTTAACACCGGTAACAATGGTAACGAGGGTGAGGGAGTGATGGCGAGAGGGAAGGGTAATACTGATAACTCTGCTAACTGAAAACGGGGGTGCTAATGACGGGGACTGGGATACTTGAACTCTTTCACCATCACATCAGTTTAATCATATACTGCATACAAACGATTTTATTAGGATGACGTAACTCGTAAGGGAGCAGCACATCCTCTGAAGGCACCCACTCATCCACTACATGTTTAACGAGTTTCCTTTACTCTGACGATCTACAGAGGACTTGGCAATGTTTTGAAGTTTTCTATCTATACTATTCTGTAAGGGTTAGAAGTACATACATACATACATACATAGCCATTTACGTTATACTTTTCGTTATAGCACATGGTGATTCAAGTGTCACTGTTTTTACATCGATTTTTCCTTCTTTATCTTTTATTTATTTATTTTTTTTTTACACATTTTCTACGCTTTTATAGAATTGCACGTCCACAAACAGACAATCAATGCGCCTCTAAAATCACTCTTATAGTTGTAAAATGTATCAGGTAACTGTCTGATTAAAGATCCTTCCTCTGATTTTAACTTCAATCTCAAGATCAGGAAAAGTATCCTTACTAAGGTAGGAATAAAGTAACGTGGAGAGAAAGAGAGAGAGAGAGAGAGAGAGAGAGAGAGAGAGAGAGAGAGAGAGAGAGAGAGAGAGAGAGAGAGAGAGAGAGAGAGAGAGAGAGAGAGAGAGAGAGAGAGAGATCGTGCATAAATAAAAAAAAAAAAAACTACATACAAAATACATTCACACATACACATGTTTTTCTGTATAACACATACAAACGAATAGACAGACAAGCAGGCACAAACACTAACAGACAAAAACACATTGAGAAACACAGCCACCCATTCACCAAACCATTAAAAATCATCACAGTTCATATCACCATTACAATCATCACTTGCATCACTATCATTATCATACGCCTTTCGAAAAAAAAATGGGGGGGGCACGGAGCACTAACGATAATGCCCCTCATTATCCACGGGGCAATTACGGTAAGGGCTTCCTATAAGGGTCTTCAGGGGGTGAGGGGAGGGGTAAGGGGAATGCCAGAAGGGGGGTAGGGGCGATTAACAGTGGGAGGGCAGCGGTGGGCCATTAGTAGAGGGAAGGAAATAAATGGTTTGGGGGAGAAAGGAAGAAGGAAAGAAGGATGGTGAAGGTGGCGCTGGTGGTGGAGGTAATTGTGGTGAGAAAAGTATAGCAGTGGTGCTGGTGGTAGTAGTAGATGATGTGGTGGTGTGGTGGTGTACTGTGGGGCCCGGGGGGGATGGTGGTGGTGGTTGTAGTAGGAGTATGGGTGGTGGTGGTGGTGGTGGTGGTGGTGGTGGTGGTGGTAGCAGTAGTAGTAGTAGTCGTAGTAGCAGGCGTTGTTATTGTTTTCGTTGTTGTTGCACCTCTCGAAGAACTATCTAAAAATACAATTAAAAAGAAAGGCCAAATAAAATAAAGAATGGAAAATAAATCTAGATTCACACCAACACTAATGCCATGATAGTAAAAGAATGAATGATAGAACGAAAACACACACACACACACACACAATGAAAAAGAACAATTCACACCAACCAAACAAAATAAATAAACACACACAGATACACACACACGCATAAAAAAATATACAAAATACGAAACTGATTCTCCTGCGCTCTATACAGAAAAAAGAACAAAAAAGTGGTTTTCCCCACAAAATGTCACCGTCACTTGATTCACACTGCAGATAAAAAATAATACCAGAAAAAAATAAAATAAAATAAAAAAAAAACGAAAAAAAACTCGGGGGATGAACAGCTTTATATTTTCAAACCTTTCACCTCATAGCCTTTCACCTGAAGTTTATACACCATGCGCAAAAAAAAAAAAAACATAATAGAGGGAGCTTTAACATTTCCCGGTAAACACACGAGGACATTTTCTCCGTTTATATATATATATATATATATATATATATATATATATATATATATATATATATATATATATATATATATATATATATATATATATATATATATATATATATAATGACAACAACAGCAACTCTTCCTGCAGCAGTAATGAAGGTGAGTCGTGCTGGAATAATGCAGATGCAATTAACCTGGTTGTTCATTACAATACGTGTATATTTTGTCGTTATTAATTTTTGTATAACAGAAGCCAAAGTTGAACATAACATGACGTAACCAAACCAATTCAGTTTCTTCCTTTTTCTCCACGTGTTAAAGAATCAGACCAAGGGTACAAGGATCACGATAAAATGTGTGTTCTATGCGGCTCTATAAGGCTGCCAAGTTTAGTTTCGGAGGTGTCTTGTAGCTCCAATTTACTTCTCTCTTCCTAAAGGTTTAAAAAATGTAGATGCAATTAAGTTATCTGTTCATACATAAGCTGCCTGTTTATTGCAGCACAAATATTTAATTACTTTATGTTTATAGAACAGGAACTAGAGGTAAAACTAATCAAACATATTGAACCCCATTCAGTTTGCGTTCTTGTACTCCTAGAAAATTTGCAAAATGCGGACCTGTTCATATATAAAATACCAATTTATTGCTAATAACATGTTTAATTACTTATTTCTTATATAACAGAACCTGGAGGTAAGCCAAACCTAACGGAATGAAACGAAATACTGTGTCCTTCTGTCCTACAAATCCCTAAAAACTGCGGATGTAATTAACACACCTGCTTATTACAACACAATTTTATTTTCGTTTACAAATTACTCTTTGCATAACAGAAACTAAAGCTAAACTTATCTTAACCTAACTAAACAAAATCAGTCCGCATTGCTGTCTTTCCCATAAAAAAAAAAGTTGAGTTCAGGTAAAGATAAAAATAGTTGTATGTTCACATTTGCAAAATTTGTGAATAGATTACTCGAAACGAAAAAAAAAAAAAAAAAATATATATATATATATATATATATATATATATATATATATATATATATATATATATATATATATATATATATATATATATAACAAAAAAATAAAGGAAGGCATGTTAGATATATACAAAGGGAGTCTTTATTTTTCCTTTTTTTTTTTTCTTTCTTTTAGTTCGATGGGTCGGGATTCAAGGTCATATTAATCACACTAGATGGAAACTGGGTAATTTTTGAGGAGGAAAGAAAATAAAAAGCTGATGGGTAAACCCGGAAACACAACGTATAGTTATTTCGCTCGCCCACAGGCCTGCCTCCCATTTCCTACATCCCCCCACAAAATGGGGGAGAGAGAGAGAGAGAGAGAGAGAGAGAGAGAGAGAGAGAGAGAGAGAGAGAGAGAGAGAGAGAGAGAGAGAGAGAGAGAGAGAGAGAGAGAGAGAGAGAGAGAGAGAGAAATTCAGCATCCATTTTTTTCTAATTTGTGGAGGGGGAAAAAGTTGATAGATAAAACCGGAAACAAAACGTATATTTACCTCCACCTGAAAAAAAAGGATAAAAGATACAAAAAATAAATAAATAAATAAACAAATAAATAAAATTGCACATGCAGTTATTTTCTATTTTTTTTCAAATTTCATTATTTTTACCACAACTTAAAATTTTACCCCCAGGAACATCCAAAAAAAAAAAAAAAAGGAATAAGGGAAAAAACTGCAGCACTCCTTTTTCTTTTCTTTACCCCAATTATTTTCCTCTTTCTTTTATACACCGTGTGTGTGTGTGTGTGTGTGTGTGTGTGTGTGTGTGTGTGTGTGTGTGTGTGTGTGTGTGTGTGTGTGTGTGTGTGTGTGTGTGTGTGTGTATTTCATCGATTTTCCTTCATCTTCGCCTAAAAGAAAGTCAATCATTCCTTCAGCTTTCGTCAACATCATCCCTTGAGGTCGTTACAATTTTTCCTTTACCCTGAGATCAAACAATTCAAGGATGAAGCAACAGTCAAACAATCTGCCAAACACAGCCTCTCTTTCCCACTTTCCCTCCCCTGTCCTTGCCGCGTCGAGGAAAAAAAAAGGTGAGGAAGAAACAATAGGAAGGAGATGAGGGGAGGAAGGAAGGACGAGGAATAGGAAAATTGCGAAAGGGAGAGGAGAGAAAGATAGAAGAACGAGGAAGAGAGGGAAGGAAGAGAGGGAAGCAGAGAGGAAAAAAGGGAGACAGGAAGAAAGAGCAGTCAAAGGTGAGTAGGACAATACAAGGTACGAGAGAGAGAGAGAGAGAGAGAGAGAGAGAGAGAGAGAGAGAGAGAGAGAGAGAGAGAGAGAGAGAGAGAGAGAGAGAGAGAGAGAGAGAGAGAGAGAGAGAGAGAGAGAGAGAGAGAGAGAGAGAGAGAGAGAGAGAGAGAGAGAGAGAGAGAGAGAGAGAGAGAGAGAGAGAGAGAGAGAAACATACATACAGACAGACAAGACAACCAGACAGACAGACAGACAAAACAACCATACAGACAGACAGACAGACAAGACAACCAAACAGAAAGACAGACAGACACGGGCACTTTAAAAATGACACGACAAGAAATTACACTGGAAAATAATGTATAACAAAAAAGAAAAAAAAAAAACTCATCGTATTGCGTTTGTTTCATAATAAAAAAAAAAAGCAGAAACATTACTACCGGTGGTGACATGATAATTATATGGAGCAGTTTTTTTTTTCAGGCAGAGTTGTGTTGAATATCCATAACTTATTCAACTTTGGCAAAAATATGTAAATGCAGCGTGTCATTTTACGCAAGTCCAATATGCGAAATAGAGCGGCGCGGCGATGTATTTGATGTATTTTCTAGTCTAATATCTCTAAGTGCACTGAGTTCCTGAAGGGGAAGCAGGGGAGGCGCGGGACGTGACGGGACTCCTGGGGATGTTTTCTCAAGGTTACGTTTGGGCGAATTTTATACAGGAGTCATTGGCAAGCTGGTCAAGTTTCTTCTTTTTTCATGTGTAGTTTTTACCTGATCGAAATGAATTAAATAAATGAAAACACAGCAGATCTTTATTGAAAAAAACTAATAATATGCAAGATTTACATTCATAGTCAACAGTGAACTATATTTTTATGTATTTTTATGAAAGAGGAGCACTGGACAAGGGCAACACAAATAAAAAAAAAAAAAAAAAGGCTCACTTGAGTGCCAGTCCCCAAACAGAAACCAAACGGAAAAGTGAAATAACGGAGGATGTGTGTCTTAAAACCTCTCTGAAAGAGTTCAAGTCATTGGAACGAGGAAATACAGAAGCAGGCAGGGAGTTTCATAGCTTAACAGAGAAAGGGATGAATACTGGTTAACTTTTGCATTAGAGAGGTGGACGGAATAGGGGCAACGGAAGTCTAGTGCAGTGAGGCCGCGGGAGGAGGGGAGGCATGCAGTTGGTAAGATCAGTTAGCGTGTAAAAGGCGGTAAAAGATAGCAAGAATTGCAACATCGCGGCGATGAGAGAGAATAAAGACAGTCAGTTAGAGGAAGGGAGCTGATACGACGAAAAATACTTTTAATTCCACCCTGTCTAGAAGAGCGGTATGAGTGGAAAACCACCCCCACCTCCCGGACATATGAAGCATACTCCACACATGGACGGATAAGGCCCCTGTACGGAGTTAGTAGCTGGGAAAATGAGAAAATCTGGCGGAGATGACTCAGAACGCTAAACATCATAGAATCAGCTTTAGCTAGGGATGAGATGTGAAGTTTCCAGTTTAGATTATTAGTAAAGGACAGACCTAGGATGTTCAGTGTAGAAGAGGGGAACAGTTGAGTGTCAATGAAGAGGGCATAGCTATCTGGAAGGCTGCGTCAAGTTGATAGATGGAAGAACTGTGTTTTTGAGGCATTGAGCATACTAAGTTTGCTCTACCATAATCAAAAATTTTCGAGAGATCAGAAGTCAAGCGTTGTGTGGCTTCCCTGTGTGAACTGTTTACCTCCTGAACGGCTCACGCAATGTGCTGCATTCATTTTCTCCTCACTTCCCAGTGTCCTTCGATCTCCTGTTTTCTGATCTCCTGACAGTTCCTCACAAACTCTTACGGACAACGTATTTTCACTGG
Organism: Scylla paramamosain; assembly: GCF_035594125.1. Lineage (NCBI taxonomy): Eukaryota > Metazoa > Arthropoda > Malacostraca > Decapoda > Portunidae > Scylla > Scylla paramamosain. The sequence goes on from NC_087158.1 coordinate 12,050,461, forward strand.
ATCACAGGTGTTCAGATTAAAAGAAAACGCTAAACATTGTGAATATAAATGTGGAACGTCAAATAACTTTCGACTGTGACTGTTTGACAAAGAAAAAAAACTATCACTTCATTAGACGATGAATGAATAAATGAATGCATAAATGAATGAATACATAAATAAAAATAACAAGATATACATGAAAATATATAAGAAAAAGAACATACTCGTAGCTTACAATCGTTACTGTACAATAACAATAAAAACTATACTAGATAATACATTAAGTAAAAAATAAATAAACAAATAGATAAACAAATAAATAATAAATAAACAATAACAAAGATAAACATGAAAAATACCAGATACATACATTATAAAAAACAAGATATACGTACATTCATATAGAAAAAAAAAAAAAAAAATATATATATATATATATATATATATATATATATATATATATATATATATATATATATATATATATATATATATATATATATATATATATATATATATATATATATATATATATATAATATACCTTGCATTCATCTTACAAGGTTTAATCACGCTAAATTATTCCCGTTTATTGCCGTGTCTCAGTTTTCTACTACGACCCCAAAATTTTTCTCGTATTGAATTGCAAATAAACTCCACACAGCGACAGTCAATTACATGCATTCTTGAGCGACCAATTAGAAGGCGGGGATTAGTGCAGATGAACGAGGGATGTGCCTCTGACGGGGGTTCATATTTGCTTGAAGAATGCAGGCAGTTTAATATCTTTCCTTTAAATTCTCAATTCTCTCTCTCTCTCTCTCTCTCTCTCTCTCTCTCTCTCTCTCTCTCTCTCTCTCTCTCTCTCTCTCTCTCTCTCTCTAATACCTTTCCTTTAAATTATCAATCCTCTCTCTCTCTCTCTCTCTCTCTCTCTCTCTCTCTCTCTCTCTCTCTCTCTCTCTCTCTCTCTCTCTCTCTCTCTCTCTCTCTCTCTAATACCTTTCCTTTAAATTATCAATCCTCTCTCTCTCTCTCTCTCTCTCTCTCTCTCTCTCTCTCTCTCTCTCTCTCTCTCTCTCTCTCTCTCTCTCTCTCAATCCACACAGCACTCACCAGCTCTTCCCTTTCTCAATGCGCTTCCCTCCCTCGCTCTTCTCGCACTCCAAACACTCCGGGATCTAAGCTCACTCACCCACTCACTCACCTACCCACTCACTCACTCACTCACTCTCTCCACGAAGGGACGCTCTCGCCTCCACACCTGCGGCAGAGGACTTCCTGAAGAGGCCGCAGTACACGCCCTCGCATTGCTCCTGACGGTCTGTTGGTTACCTCACAACTTCAATCTGTCCACAGGAAAGTAACGAAAAATATCTAGGCACAAACAGGTAGAAGGCTTGATTAGTATGGCAAGGTGAGAATACAGGTGTGGTCTTAGGATGGGGTTTCAAGCTCCGAGGGGTATTTTTTTTATTTATTTATTTTTTTCGATGATGGGAATGTTGTTTATAGTAATTACCGGTTGAAAAATTGCTGGTGGTTAATTACTCTCAGTAGGGTAAGTGGCACTGAAGGTATTGATTTAATGATGGAATTTGATACTTTATTAAAAGACGAAACTGGAGCCTTTGGAACTTTGGGCTTTCAAATTTTTAAGAACGTAACAAGAAAATAAAGGTGGTTGCAACACCGACTTAACCTAACGTAACGTAATATAACCTGACCCAATCACATATAGGGACACGGGAACCTCCTTTACACGTTGGAAAAATAATTCACTATAAATGTATATTTTTATGGCATATAATTATAAAAACGTCACTATGTCTTCCGTTAGATTCGAGTATCTCCTTAATATTATAAAGCAAATAGGAACGATATGAAAAGGTTGCGTGGCACAGACAGCGGGACTAAAGTGGCATTAAACATGTGGACTATAATTGCATTAGTTCTGTGTTTTAGCTCCAGCGAGTTATACAGGATAGGGGAATCAGGAAAATATACGTGATAAATGACAGTGTATTTTGTCCTGCACAGGGAATATGAGAACGATGTTATATTAAAAAAAAATCAAGAAGAGAATATGTAAAAACAAACAAACAAACAAACAAACAAACAAACAAACCACTCTCGACACACATGCAGATAAAGGAACATTAAACCATGATAAGTGAAGCTCTAACATAATTCTGCTAAAGATATTAGGACTTCTTTATAAAGGAATATGTTGACTTATAAAGCATAAAACAGACACAGGCCACACAATAAAAAAACAATAAAAAAAAACACACAAACCACACACAGAAGAACGTAAAAGGAAAATTAAACCGTGAAAGATGACACTGTAACTCTGCTTAGAACATTACGGCGTCTCTATACAGGAACATGTTGACCTAAAAAACACATACTCCACATCACGGACCGCACAATGAAAGCCCTACTCGTAAAAGCAGCCAGACCCAGGACAGTGAGGAGGTGGATTCGAACCCCTGCCCAAGATCTTATTAGGTCACCACAAACTCGAACCCACAATGGGAACACACATTTCTAACGAAGTATTGTTACCGACGCTGCATTACAGGCTTAAAAAGACTTCCGTACACACAATACAAAAAGAAAAGATAAAAGATAAAAAGGAGAAAAATATATATAAAGAGAGATGTACTCTTCTAAGGGACTCAAAATGTTTACTACAAAGGACAGGGTACATTACAAGATTCTCTCTCTCTCTCTCTCTCTCTCTCTCTCTCTCTCTCTCTCTCTCTCTCTCTCTCTCTCTCTCTCTCTCTCTCTCTCTCTCTCTCTCTTTCCCACTCTCTCACATTAGCCCGAAGCGATGCACTCAACACTTTTACAACAGTGATGAAAGAAGATGGCCGATGCCCCGATGAAGGAAGAAAGAAGGGAAGGAAGGAAGGAAAAAAGGAAGGAAAAGGAAGAAAGGAAGGAAAAATTAAGAAAGATAGGAAAGAAGGCAAGGAGGGAAAGAGTCTGGAAGGACATGAGGGAGGGAAGTAAAGGAGTAAGGGAGGAAGGAAGGAAGTAAGGATGGAAGGAAGGAAAGAAAGAAAGAAAGAAAGAAAGAAAGGAAGGAAGGAAGGAAGGAAGGAAGAAAGAAAAAAGGAAGGAAGGAAGGAAGGAAGGAAGGAAGGAAGGAAGGAAGGAAGGAAGGAAGACAGGAAGGAAGGAAGGAAGACAGGAAGGAAGGAAGGAAGACAGGAAGGAAGGAAGCAAGGAAGGAAGGGAGAGGGAGGGAAGGAGGGAGGAAAGGAGGGGGAGGGGAGGGGAGGGAGGGAGGGAGAGAAGGAGGAAGGGAGGGAGGGAAGTAAGGAAGGAAGGAAGGAAGGGAGGGAGAGAAGGAAGAGAAGGAAGGAAGAAAAATGAAAGAAAGAAAAGCAAGGAAAGGAGGAGGAAAGGGAGGAGGAGGGATGACAGGAGGAAGGACAGACATTAGTACTCCAATTTTCTTCTTCCCATATTCCTTCCAGTCTCTCTCTCTCTCTCTCTCTCTCTCTCTCTCTCTCTCTCTCTCTCTCTCTCTCTCTCTCTCTCTCTCTCTCTCTCTCTCTCTCGCATAGCTATCCACCTCTTTGCTTTTATTTTTAAATAATTTCACAGATAATATTTTCACTTTTAAATCACGGAAATTCTGAGAGAGAGAGAGAGAGAGAGAGAGAGAGAGAGAGAGAGAGAGAGAGAGAGAGAGAGAGAGAGAGAGAGAGAGAGAGAGAGAGAGAGAGAGAGAGAGAGAGAGAGATCATACAGGTAATTACTACACAGACACATGCTAGAAAGAGAAATGTCAGAAAGTGAAACAATTAATATGGTAAAGGAGGAGGAGGAGGAGGAGGAGGAGGAGGAGGAGGAGGAGGAGGAGGAGGAGGAGGAGGAGGAGGAGGAGGAAAGCGTAGCACGGAAAAGAACAATGTCATTTTGGGAAAGAAGAGTGGAGGTGAAAGAGAGAGAGAGAGAGAGAGAGAGAGAGAGAGAGAGAGAGAGAGAGAGAGAGAGAGAGAGAGAGAGAGAGAGAGATATGGACCACCACTCAACTCTCAATAATAGAGAGAAAAATGGAACTATTAAATATTCTCTCTTTGAACCTCATGGAACGAACGACATTTCTCTCTCTCTCTCTCTCTCTCTCTCTCTCTCTCTCTCTCTCTCTCTCTCTCTCTCTCTCTCTCTCTCTCTCTCTCTCATTTCAGTAAGACAAACCACTATTTGCATTCCTCTTCTGCAGAAATTGAGGAGGATAATTTCACAAGCACGAAAGTTGACGATAATTTTTTCTTTTTAATTTCATCAACGACTCGGGGAGAGAGAGAGAGAGAGAGAGAGAGAGAGAGAGAGAGAGAGAGAGAGAGAGAGAGAGAGAGAGAGAGAGAGAGAAAGGGGTGGGGTGGGCCATGAAGACAGGCACATTCAAGATTCTTTTCCCCTTATTATTATTATCACCATTATCCTCTCTCTCTCTCTCTCTCTCTCTCTCTCTCTCTCTCTCTCTCTCTCTCTCTCTCTCTCTCTCTCTCTCTCTTTGCAGCCTGTACGCATTTCCCTTCACCGATAGCTAACTTAATTCACTCTTATCTGCCTACAATTTACCCTGAGTTATGTTGCTGCGAGGCGGAGGCACAATATTATATGCACAAGCTTTTCATATTTCATTTGCAACATTACTTTCTTATCAACGCCTGCACGGGAAACATGGAGGGAAGGAGCGATAAAAAGACATACACACACACACACACACACACACACACACACAGACACACAGAACCTTGAAGGCCGTGTGTGTGTGTGTGTGTGTGTGTGTGTGTGTGTGTGTGTGTGTGTGTGTGTGTGTGTGTGTGTGTGTGTGTGTGTGTGTGTGTGTGTGTGTGTGTGTTTGATTGGTGTGATTGTTATGATGATGGTGGGTTGAGAGAGAGAGAGAGAGAGAGAGAGAGAGAGAGAGAGAGAGAGAGAGAGAGAGAGAGAGAGAGAGAGAGAGAGAGAGAGAGAGAGAGAGAGAGAGAGAGAGAGAGAGAGAGAGAATACTCCTTTTAATTGGAACTCCAGGAGATAGAAAGACAAAGAAAGAAAAAAAGAAAACATTCAATTGAGTTTCTGTATCTCTTCTTACCACCACCACCACCACCACCATCACCGCCACTACCTCCTCCTCCTCCTCCTCTTGATGCTGAAGTTTGAGAAGTCTGTTCTATCTCCCCCAAAGCAACTTCATGTTAGGAACCCAATGGCTGATACGGAAGGGGGGGAGAGAGAGAGAGAGAGAGAGAGAGAGAGAGAGAGAGAGAGAGAGAGAGAGAGAGAGAGAGAGAGAGAGAGAGAGAGAGAGAGAGAGAGAGAGAGAGAGAGAGAGAGAGAGAGAGAGAGAGAGAGAGAGTACAAGTGCACAGACATATTGTAAATGAGACAGACAAAACAAAAAAGAAAAGAAACAGTAAAGATTGAACAAACACAAAATAAACACTGATATTCACAGAAGACCAACAGTAAGACCAGACACAAACAAAAACGGACAGTAAGGCAAAAGAAAGACAGACAGACAAATAGACAAACAGGATCCGCCCCAAAAGAAAGGAAGAGATAGACGAGGAAAAGCAAAATTATACTAAAGGAGGTAATAATTTGCATCATGAATAACAAAGTGTGAGCGAAAGTTTTCACATATTTTTCTCCACTTCCTCCTCCTCTTCCTCCTCCTCCTCCTCCTCCTCCTCTTCTTCCCTTGTGTGTGAGGGGGCGATATAATATTTCTCGTCTATACCCGCTCCCTCCTGTTTTTTCTTTCCTTCTTTTCTATTTTTTTCACATTTCTTTCTTTTCTAATTTTTTACCCATATTTTCTTATTTTTCTTTGGTGTCGATTTTCTTTTTTTTTCTCTCATGTAAATGAATTTTCTTATTTTATTTTTTCGTCTGTGTGGTAATTTCCCATTTTTCCATATTTCCATATTATTTTGTATGATTCACGTTTTCTTATATATATATATATATATATATATATATATATATATATATATATATATATATATATATATATATATATATATATATATATAGAAAACGTGAATCACGTTCGTGAAAACGTGAATATATATATATATATATATATATATATATATATATATATATATATATATATATATATATATATATATATATATATATATATATATATATATATATATATATATATATATATATATATATATATATATATATATATATATATATATATATATATATATATATATATATATATATATATATATATATATATATATATATATATATATATATATATATATATATATATATATATATATATATATATATATATATATATATATATATATATATATATATATATATATATATATATATATATATATATACATATATATATATATATATACATATATATATATATATATATATATATATATATATATATATATATATATATATATATATATATATATATATATATATATATATATATATATATATATATATATATATATATATATATATATATATATATATATATATATATATATATATATATATATATATATATATATATATATATATATTTTTTTTTTTTTTTTTTTTTCTTTTCTTTTTTTCGTGATTGTCATTTTTTTCTTTCTTTTTTTCCGTGGATGAAATATTTCCTGTATGACACACCTTTTACTTATTTTATTTTCCTTTTCTTCGTCTTTGTCTGCATTTTTCTACTCTTTCTTTGGTGCAATGTTTTTCCTTCTCTCTTCCAGAAGTTTTTTGTCTTTTTTCCTTCTCGTGTAATATAATATTTCTTGTACATACGCCTTTATTTTTACCTCATTTTCTTCGTCCTTGCCTCCTTTTATCTTTTTTTTTTCCTTCGTGGTGTAGTTTTAACCTTTTATTCCTTTGAGCGGCAGTTTTATTTCTTTTATACATATTTCTTTTTATTTTCGCTTTTTTTATATGTTCCTTCTTATCTTACTTTTATTCCAGTTTCACCATTTTTCTCTTCGGGGATTTTTCTTTTTTTTACTGATACATGTCTTTTTTTTTTATATTTCCCGCTCTCTTATTTCTTTACCTGCAGCTATAAGCATCCATTATTCTATTTTCTGGAAATGAACTTTTTCCCCGTAAGACTATTCTTTTCTTTTATTTTTCCATAATGGCTCTAGATTTCTTTTTTTTCACCATACTCGTGTCCCTCTCTCACTGGAGCCTTCCTGAGGGGAGTTGTTACCTGAAGAGGAACAGAGGAAGAGGAATCAGATGAAAAAAAAAATAAATAAATAAATAAAATTGTCTGGATTCACTGGGAAAACAAATGGTGTTTAAAGTGTTGATTGTATTTTTCTTTTAAGACAACTCTCGTGTGTATGTATATATTTTTCTATATATAGTTAGTCTACTTTTATTCAATAATACCGTATTACCACAAAAAAAAAAGTAAAAGTCTCGATCTGCTCCTGTTTGTTGTATGCAAGGGGGAGGGGAGGTGGGGGGAATACTATAGCCCGTTTCATCGTTATGCATATTATTTTTGTCTTTAATATTTTAGTTTTCCTTTTGAGTGGAGTGCTTATTTTTCTTCTTATTCTTCAGTTTTGTCTCTTGTTTGGTCCAATAAGATCCGCGCCCTCGGCTGAGTCTGGTGCGATCCCCTGTTTGACTGGCAGGTGTGGTAATTTCGTTCACTCTTTTCAGTGTTGTGTTGCTCTTTTCATCTCTCACTGGGGGGGGGGAGGAGAGAGAGAGAGAGAGAGAGAGAGAGAGAGAGAGAGAGAGAGAGAGAGAGAGAGAGAGAGAGAGAGAGAGAGAGAGAGAGAGAGAGAGAGAGAGAGAGAGAGAGAGCCCTGACCATGCCCTCCCGTCTCCAGCCAAAAGAGTTTGTTGTCTCCAAGCCATCAAAGTCCGCCACGCAGTCGTCGTCAACTATAAGGCTACGAGGTGATGGCTTGAGAATGGCCTGCTTTAGGTAAATGACGACTGAAAGATTCAGGAATTAGGTTACTAGTGCTGAGTCATTAGGGAACTTTAAAATTTAGACTACGCGCTCAGCTAACTCCTTATGTGTTTTCTTTTCCCTTTTGTTTTTGACATTTCCATCTCTTCACATCATCTACCGCCTTTTACTCTTGAATCCACAGCTTCGCATTAAACAACACCACACAAAGACAGGAACGGGCGTCCATATGAATAAATTTATGGGTGATAGATGGAAATAGGTATGTACATTTTACACAGGGACTTGCCAGTTGTAGCCCTGATGGCTTCTTGCAGCTTCCCTTATTATTATTATTATTATTTTTGTTTTTATGTAAGGCTCGAACCCGGGTCACTGAGATCACCACGTCCAAACGCTGACCAATAGACCACCGCCTCACCATGTTCTAATTTGCTCAGGTAACCGCATACTAATCAACACCTGTACTACGCTTCCACCAGACAAGATTTGAACTGGGCATTTGTGGTAGGTACAAATAAACTTCCTGACATCTGCACCACCAGAGGAACGCTTCATGAAAAATTATTCTAAATTGAATACAAACCAAGATATACAGTACGTTATTTATTTTTTGGTTTAACTCTTAGAATTAAAAAAAATACAGCTGATTTTTTTTTTCTGAGGAAGGTATAACCTCCTTCTCCCCCACCCCCTCTATCTCTCTCTCTCTCTCTCTCTCTCTCTCTCTCTCTCTCTCTCTCTCTCTCTCTCTCTCTCTCTCTCTCACCTTCAGGCACATTAATACTAATTAGGAAGATGAGAACGGATGTGAAGAAGGCAAGAAAAGGACAGAAAAACAAAATACGAAATGGGGAAAAATAAGACACGAGGGATGAAGCGAGGAAAAACCAAAAAATAAAAAATAAATAAAAAAAGTAAATAAACATATATATATATATATATATATATATATATATATATATATATATATATATATATATATATATATATATATATATATATATATATATATATATATATATATATATATAAAAGAGAAGGGAAACAAAGAAGAACGGAGAGAAACTAGAACACAACACAGGATAGATTAATAAAGTAGAAAGGATAAATATTAGACAAGAAGAAAAAAATATATAGAAAAAGGAGAGAGAGGGGGAGAGAGAGAGAATCTTTAGGAAAGACGAAAGGAGGGAGAGGAGGGAAGGTAGGATAAAGAGGAGGATGATAATGGGAAAAGTTAGGAAGGTGAAAGAAGGAAGAGGAAGAGGAAATAAAGGAAAAGAAAAACGGAAGAGGAGACAGAAGGGAAGCATTCTTACGTTTGGAAAAGAAAAAAGCGAGAAAGGAAGAGACGAAAAGTAAAAAAAAAAGGAAAGCAAAGAAGATGGAAGAACAGGAGAGATATATGGAAAATTAATAATATACTAAGGTCTCTCTCTCTCTCTCTCTCTCTCTCTCTCTCTCTCTCTCTCTCTCTCTCTCTCTCTCTCTGATAACGCTGTAACGTGAACTTTCCTTAAGAGTACTCGTGTTCCCGACTTCCTTTTGTTAAGTAGCCTCTTTGTCCGCCACGAGGAGAGAGTACACTGAACGAGTGCCACTGCTGCTGGAAGAGGAAGAGGAGGAGGAGGAGGAGGAGGAGGAGGAGGAGGAGGAGGAGGAGGAGGAGGAGGAAAGTTGGAAGGAAGAGCGTGTGTTTTGTTATGTGTTGTTGTTGTTGTTGTTGGTAGTGGTGGTGGTGGTGGTGTTGTAATGCGTTATATAATCGTATCATTTACCCCCCTCTCTCTCTCTCTCTCTCTCTCTCTCTCTCTCTCTCTCTCTCTCTCTCTCTCTCTCTCTCTCTCTCTCTCTCTCTCTGTCTGCCTGTAATGATGGTGGTGGTGGTGGTGGATGTGAGGAAATTCTGGGCTTTTCTTTATTTTATTTAAGTCAGTCAATCATCCAAGTAAAGTGAAGCCTTCTCTAGTCACCTCACTCATGATCTTCCCACAGCCTGTCATGTTGCCTCGATTTTACATGCGCTCTCTCTCTCTCTCTCTCTCTCTCTCTCTCTCTCTCTCTCTCTCTCTCTCTCTCTCTCTCTCTCTCTCTCTCTCTCTCTCTCTCTCTCTCTCGTGCACATCCTACAAAGGATTCCAGTTTCTCCAGGAGATTGTGGTGAGAAAAGAATTGTACTGCTTCATGGTGGTGGTGGTGGTGGTGGTGCGTGTTGTTATGTGGAGGAAGGTGGTGTGTTTGTGTATCTTTAATGTGTTTTGTTGCTGCTGCTGTTGTTGTTGTTGTTTATGATAATTACAGTTACGTCATTAAGATTAGCAAGTTTCAAGGACACAGACTTACAGATAAACACACAGACAGACAGACCCAGAAACACACACACACACACACACACACACACACACACACACACACACACACACACACACACACTTTTCCGTTTATAATTGGAGCTTAAGTGTGTGTGTGTGTGTGTGTGTGTGTGTGTGTGTGTGTGTGTGTGTGTGTGTGTGTGTGTGTGTGTGTGTGTGTGTGTGTGTGTGTGTGTGTGTGTGTGTGTGTGTGTGTGTGTGTGTGTGTGTGTGTGTGTGTGTGTGTGTGTGGGGGGGGAGTGCTTGTAATATTCCATCCTCCTCACATATGTTGATGATAATAACAATGACGTTCATGATGAAAAGAAATGTGCAACTAATTATATGCATGAAAATATTAACAACGTCATCACAAAGTCTCTTCCCTTCCCACGTACTTTTTAAACTTCCAAGTTACTTATTTACTTTTATTTATTTGTTTAAATCTGTGATGAATAAACTTTTTACACCTAGAAAAAAATGCACAAAACAAAAAAAGATTTAAGGAATAACAAAATAAATTTTTCATTGCTGACGAAACAAAAAAAAAACAGTAAATAAAAACATTCCGCAGTTTTAAACATTTCCATAAACAAGAACTTTTAGAGTAAGCTAAAAAAAAAAAAAAAGACAAAAAGACAGAGGTCATGGTAAATTCTTTTCACACGGCAATTAATTCACGAGAGAGAGAGAGAGAGAGAGAGAGAGAGAGAGAGAGAGAGAGAGAGAGAGAGAGAGAGAGAGAGAGAGAGAGAGAGAGAGAGAATAGCATACCTCTCCATCCTATCCTCCCTCCTCAATCTCTCTCTCTCTCTCTCTCTCTCTCTCTCTCTCTCTCTCTCTCTCTCTCTCTCTCTCTCTCTCTCTCTCTCTCTCTCTCTCTCTCTCTCTTACACCATGAACGTGAAGCTACATGATCCATATCCTTAATTATTACTCGTTCTGCCTCCCTTGAAGCTTTCATCCGCTCACCTGTCGCGCGCCTCACCTGGCCGAGGGATGAGGCAGGTAGATGAGCAGGGAGGGAGGAGGAACTAAAGGGAACAGCCCCGTGCAGGTGAGTTAGTGGTGATACATTGAGATAGTTGGTGAAGTTATCTGGTGCTTGGAGACTTAAGAGAGGAAGGCATGTGGTGGGAGTTGTGGCATTTGAGGTGTGTTGTTTGTTATTTGGTGTTTGTTGGGTATGATGGATGTGTAAGGTGTTGCTGACTACGATTCAGAGATAGCTGATGGGGGCTTACGATACTTGATGTTTTGGTTACCAAGTTATTTGCCGTTTGGTGATGATGATACTGCGATACTTGGTGTAATGCTGTGATACGTGATGTGTTGATTATTGCGTTGTCTAGTAATAGTGCCTACGATACTACCATGATATCTGGTTTTTAGTTTTCTACGATACCTGTTTTTTAATAATTATACTATATGGTGCAATTTGTCTAAAACGAGACATATTGTTCTACAAGTACGATACCTAGAGACTGATGACAACGATAACGATAGCTGTCTTTTGATTCTGAGGATATCTGTCGTGTTCCATGAAGACTATTATTATTTGACAAGCACGCAAAAAAACGTTAAATCACTTTTTTTTTGTTCTACTTGTCTTACTTAATACCAAGAAGAGTACTTGATTAATGTATCATGAAAAATTTTAATTACATTATTCGGTAGACATTTTTTTCATCCTTTGAAATGCAAAAAACAACCACAGGAAAAGTTTGCCTCATACTGCATTTGGAAACAAGAAAAAACAGGACAGAGGAGCAAGGTGGAGCGGGGTATACATCAAGGATCGGGTAGAATTCATGGTTGGATGGTAAAGGGCAAAGACAGGGCAGGGCAAGGCAAGGTAAGACAAGGTAAGACAAGCTTCACATTACGACAAGGCGGGGCACGGTTCACGGGGTTCATAGGGCGGGGCGAGGGGGGGGCCTAGGTGTCGTGAATTATTCAGGGTGTGAACGTTCATTTCCAGCTCATCTTCCTACCTCAGTGAGCACAAATTGAAGTGATTTTTCTCTCCCTAAAGAACATACGACGCCGATGTGCCGGGAAGATGGAAAAGGAGGCGGGGGACGAGAAGGCGTGATGGGCGGCGGAGAGCATTACTATCTGATGGAGTGATGGGGTGATGGGACGGGCGCTTGATGGCCAGATAGATGGATGGTAGGTGAAGAAAAGACATGTTGAGGTGAAAGGAGGAATTGGAAAGAAAGAGAAAAATGACTCAGGATTGAAACTTAGATGAATGGGAAGAGAAAAGGACAAATATTGGAGAGAAAAGACTGATATGGAAAAGAAGACAGGAAGAATAATAGCAATGCGGTGCGGGTGGAGATTTAATGGATGAACGGGAGAAAGAAAGGACAGACTCGGTGAGGGTTAAGGAATAAGAAACTGAAACTATAGGAAAATGATAACAAAAGATGAAGAGTTGATGAATGGATGAATAGATGGATGGATAGATGGATGGATGGATGGAAGGACGGACGGACGGAAAGCTATGAGAGAGACGGATAAATGAAAAATACAAGTAAAGCTGGAAGAATGAGTGGGTGGGGAGAAGCCTTTTACTATGCTGTCTACAACCAATTACTGAAGAGCAGTGTAGCGAAACAATTAAGACCAAATTAGGCTCGCGTATAACCGCTGTTTGTTATCCTTTGCAGTCCTTTGAAAGAGACACTGAGATGAGGGAACTGTGAAATACAAAACTGAAAGACTGGGTTGACATGACATGACGTGACGTGTTGGGAAGATGGGTGCGGGAGGTGGAGGGCTGTAGGGAAGGCACGTGATGGAAATATTTGTTAATAGACAACTAAGAAGAAGCTGCTGGCGGCGTGGTGAGGTAACGGGCTGTCCAGATAAAACATGGGGAAAAATATGTTTTCAGTTAGTGGTTGTAAACTAGCTGGAGGGAACGCTGTAAAACGATGCTATTTTTTTTGTTGTTGTGTGTGTACCGAGCATTTACCTTCGAATGTTAAAAGAATAATAGATAAAAAAATGTACGAAATAATGTTACAGACCTGATATTCAAAAAAAAAAAAAAAATACTGGGAGATAAAAGGAGCACGTAACTGAAATAAACGAAAAAAAATATATAAAATGTATGTAAAAAGAAAAAAAAAAGTTGGGTATAACAGAAGTATAACGGAAGCAAACAAATAACATGGCCTTGTAGAAATTCGCATTACATTACCAATCCCAACGGTGCAATATCAGCCACTAAACACACTGCCGCTCGGTCTTCAGGCGCCCACAGCAAACACACTACAATCAGATGCAGAGAAATATGGGAGACTTAACTTCCACTGCGGTTAACATTTTCCTTAATTTTCATTGCTAGTCATCTTTCCCATAATCATATACAGTACTTCCCAAAATTAAGAGCTCTACATTCTGACACAATGAACGATATTATTTGACTCGTTTGGTGATTACGGTGGCAACAGTTGGCAGCCCTGCACACTAAGGATGGTTGCTGTATATTATGACCTGGGAAATAGATCGGCATATTAGCATCAAGTGAAGTCATGCATACCAACCTCACCGACGCGACACGTGATCAGATGGCAGGCTTCATTTCTTTCATTAAGCCACAGTTCGCACCACACTTTAAAGAGAGTTTTGGGAGCTAATGTACAAGTTTTAAGACTTATTTTTTATACTACATTCTCTTAAATACGTACTTTTTAAGTTTATCACAGATGAAATTCTCTTATTCATATTCTTTTTTTCCCCTTCATGTTCATCCAAATAAGTTATTACAGTAACCTTAAATACTGACAAAAGACGACTGTTGCAGTAAAATGGCTAATCTTACACTGTCTTCTTTTTATGCGTGACGGAAACTGGCTAATGGCGAAAAGTAAGGGATAATAAAAAGCCAGCAAAAGACGCGCCAGTTCATAAAGAGTCAGGAAGAGTGAAATCAAAAGAGGTGGCTAGTTGTGCATTTCATATTTCCCTCCTGAAAGAGTTCGAGTCATAGGCAGGATGATACACATAATCAGAGTATTCCAGAGTTTACTAGTGAACGTGATAAAAGTGTGAAGATCTGCTAGGAATCTATCAGTTGTCAAGTATTTTAAGGAGATTCGCAGATCAAGTGACTTAACCCTTTCACTACGATACGCACTGATTTACAACACTGACACCACTGCACAGTCTTCACAGGCATATACCGGTAGGACAAAAAAAAAAAAGATTAAGGGAATATATTTTCCATTGTCTAGTTAGCAAAAATGTTTACAGGTGACTGAAGCAAAAGAAATACCTTAGAGTAGTTTGAAATTATGGAGAGATGTACCAAGAAACAGTGAAAGGGTTAAGAGTGGAGGAAAAAATAGAATCTATGGGAAATAAGAGCGGCTTGATTACTCAGCTTCTCACAATAATCATGCCGTTTCTCAGTCATCTGGAAGGCTTTGAACACGCCCACACGACCCATAATTCTTAGCTTTCAAATTCATCATCGTCGTCATCATCATCATCATTCTTATCATCACCATCACATATCAAATGGAGCAAACGTGACTACCTTCTCCCTCAGGTGTCACTTCTTGTAAAGAGTCACGTGTCTGTGTCTTCGTTGATGGGACGAAGTGATGGTCAGAGCAATAAAAAAATAAATAAATAATATATAAAAATAAAGAAAAAAGAAAATGACAATGCAGTTATATGTTCATGGAGAGAGAGAGAGAGAGAGAGAGAGAGAGAGAGAGAGAGAGAGAGAGAGAGAGAGAGAGAGAGAGAGAGAGAGAGAGAGAGAGAGAGAGAGAGAGAGAGAGAGAGACTGGGACTCAAGAAACTGATGGGTCATTTTCGTGGTATTTCATGTTTAATTAAGTGACAACGGCGATAAAAATGCCGATATTTTTTTTTCCTTGACAAAAAACACGTGGTCCCTGCAGCGATGAAACAGAGTGGTGGCACGGGACGACTCTCCACCGCCTGCCTCCCCCTCTGGGCTCGTGCAGCGTAGAATGGCTTACAGTCCTCCACCACAGACCATCCAGCTCTTTCCCTTGAATGTAATTTTTTTATTAACCCTCTCATCGCGACACACTATTTTCTCATAGTCACCTACAACTTTTAGGCACTTCTCACACAACAGTTTCGTAAATACGTACTGGTGCTTAAAAAAAGATGATATCAACCTCCTATTTTTTTTTTTTCTGTGTCCGTGCAAATAACACTTCTTCACCGTGCTCTGAATGTTCCCAAGGCATGACCAGAGCTGTGACAGGGTTAAGAGATTGCACCGAACGCCCCAGGATAGGACAGCATCACATGACCCTGTTGTTGCGGCGGGCTCAGCTTAATCAATTGCTTAACCTGAAAACAGACAGACCAACAGCCACGGGTAATAACTAGCCACTGACACTGAGAATCAAACCCACAACAAATTTTCACCATAGATCAACATTTGGAAGTTTATTGGCCACATAATCACACATTCTGTACCACATCTCAGAGCTTGGACCAGTATATACTCATTGCAACACACAACACACAGACAGGAATGACAACGGGTATAAACACAAGTATGAAGTAAAAACATCCTAAAACAGGTCCCATAAATTCACTGAATATGCCACAGAACTTATACACGTGCTTATGCATACAAAATGAGGATCCTATGAATACACAGCTACACATGAAGACCAGACAGTTACCACTACCACCACCATCACCACCACCACCACCACCACCACCACCACCACAAACCGAGCACAAAACTGACCCTCTCCTCCACTCACCATAGAAATTTAAAGATAGACAAATCCATTACCTCTTCCTACGCCCTGCACCTTATACCCTCCCTCCCTCTCTCCCTCCCTCCTCCCCTCCCTCCTTCCCTCAATCTTCCACATTCCCCGGCGGCTCAGTGTAGGCAAAACAAGACCAGACGGTGGAGTAGAAAAAGAAAACGAAAAAGAAGCTCGAATCCCACACGCCTGACGAACCAACGGAGGGAAAATCGCACAAAATCCCATCAAATCGCATTAAAAGCATTAGATCGCATTAAATTGTATTCACCGCTTTCTGATCCCAGGTAATTAGCAAAGGTTCAGGTGAGGAGAGGAGCAGGAGAGGCGCAGAAGAGCAGGGATCGAGAGGACGTTCATTGGAGGCTGCGTGAGGCGAGATGAACGTGATGATAGGGGCGCCGCTGCTTCCCTCAGTGTGCTGAAGGGCGGCGGTGACGGAGGGGCTGAGGGAGGGTGTGAGAGTGAGAGGATGAAGTCGGGGGTCAGCTGGGGGATGGATAAGAGAGGAGAGAGGAGGAAAGTGTGATGAAGAGGAGGGAGATTATGAAGGTGCGGTGAAGAAGCAGCAGACGACGAGGACAGGAGGAGGAGGAGGAGGAGGAGGATGGAAAGATGGAGAGAAAGGCGAGAGGGGAGTGCTTTGCTTAAGTGTCCTGAAGGAGGGAGTGGGAGTGAGCTGACGGAGAGAAGAGATTGGGAAGGAAGGAAGGAAGGAGAGAGGGAGAGAAAGGAGAGGAGGGGCAGTGTAAAGATGAGGGAGGGAAGAAAGGGATGTTGATGGGAGGTGTGAAGGTGGAAAGACGAAGGGAGGAAAGAAAACACATGAGGAGAAAATAGAAAGGAGAAAAGGAAATGGGGAGAGGCGAGGAAGGAGAAATATATCCATGTATGTATGTATGTATGTATGTATGTATGTATGTATGTATGTATAGAGACTGTGTAGTGTAATGTACATAGTGAAAGTATACAACTAGACAGGTAGAGACTCTAATTGAGTTGATACAGGTAGGCGGGAAGACAGGCAGGTAGGCAGTGAAGAAGGGAAAGAGATAGGAGGGAAGAAAGATCGACAGGGTAATCACAAAGGGAGAAAAGAAATACTGGGAAGAAAAGAAGAAAAAAAGAGAAATACGGTGAAGTATCAATAACCTCCTCCCGTCACAGCAAAGGTCAGAATCTTCCTTGTCACTCCTCCTCCTCCTCCTCCTCCTCCTCCTCCTCCTCCTCATCATCATCATCATCATCATCATCATCATCATCATCATCATCCTCATTCATCAGTTCTGCCCTACCTCTCTTTTTGGATTAGGAAGATATGTTAAGTTAGTCTTCCTTTGTGTTCCATATTGTACCTTTTCTACTCCTCCCAAGATATAAAAAGACTATTTGGCAGCGTAAAGGTAAATTTTTTTCACGATTGGCAGGTCAAGGTGATAAGTATATTGCTCAAAAAGTAGACGTTAACAATACCATACAAATAACATATATAGAAAGAAAATGCTATAGAAATAAACAAAATATGGAAAGAATATATAGAACTAGAAATAATCATACGTATATAGAAAGAATATACAGACAAATACATACACAAAAAATATACATGCACAAAAAATACACACACACACACACACACACACACACACACACACACACACACACACACACACACATCACTGAAATGTTGCGAGTTTTGAGCGAAATCAAGTGGTTACAAAGAGGATTACTTGAATGTA
>NC_087158.1:12070799-12093299 GCF_035594125.1 Scylla paramamosain
TTGACTCCCGAGAAAAGGTAGGGAAGGTAAGTAAAGGTTTAAGTCGCTCAGAGATTAAAGGGAAAGGTGACTGGTTATTCATTCAAGCAAGAGAAGGAGGATTTACTTTTTTGTTTTCATTTGTACATAAGTTTTAAAAAGGTGACAGACTCCTATACTAAGAGTTCAGCCTTGATCTCGAAATAAGAGAGAGAAAGAAGGAAATATTCTGATGAAGAGGAGAAGGATTTCCTCTTTTAATTTGTATATATATATATATATATATATATATATATATATATATATATATATATATATATATATATATATATATATATATATATATATATAAGTTTTAGAAAAGGTAAAGTAGAATTGTACAAAAGTCTAGGGTAAACTTTGTAAGTGTTTTGCCTTACTGAATTCAAAGAATAAAAAAGGCAATGGTTTGATGAAGAGCAGGATAATCTACTTTTAAAAGATTTCTACATCATTAAAAAAAGGTAAAATAGAATCATGCAGTAAAAATCAAAATAAATTTGTAAGTGTTCTGCCTTAATATCGAAAAAAAAAAGAATATGAAATGTTCTGATGATAATGAACAAAAAAAAAAAAAAAAAATCCACCATACATAATCACACAGAACATTCCTTGAATAAAATCACAACACTACCCCACAAATCACAACACTACCCCACAAATCACAACACTACCCCACAAATCACAACATTACCACACAAATCACAACACTAACCCACAAATCACAACACAACCACAAGAATTCATAAGGGTGATTGTTATTGTAGATAAAGGGAAAAAAAGGTTTACTGAATTCCCAAATCTCAGTGCCTTACACAGTGGACAGACGGACAAAGTAAAGGAAAAAAAGGCAGGAGAGGATCAGATTAGGACACACTTAAATTAACCTGAGTGAAAGCAATGAAAGGAAAATTATGCAAAGGAGGTATTTTTTCCGCATTCACAAGAGGAGACAGAGAAGAGGGTCTGAAAGAGAGAGAGAGAGAGAGAGAGAGAGAGAGAGAGAGAGAGAGAGAGAGAGAGAGAGAGAGAGAGAGAGAGAGAGAGAGAGAGAGAGCATAGTCTGCTGGCCACGTTATGACTATGAAATACACACACACAAACACACACACACACACACACACACACACACACACACACACACTTCACTGTCTGGCTACCTGCAAAGAAGAAGGAAAATGAAAACACGAAAATTTAAGCATATATTCAATACACCACAGAAAAAAAAAATAATTGTAACCCAAACGTTGTGTATTGCAAGATCAAGTTGCAATAGAAAAGATGAGGAGAAGGAGGAGGAGGAGGAGGAGGAAAAGGAAAAACATGAAGCAACACAAAGCAAAGCAGAGGAAGAAACAAAGAAAAAAAAAAGAGACACAGAATGACAGAGATAATCACAAGATCAACGAATACAAGGAAAATGAGAATTGTAACAAAAACGATGACAGAAACAAAAATAAACAAAAACAAAAAAAGAAACAAAGGACAGGAAGAGAGAAGAATATGAAATGAGCATGCAGAGATAGAGAGATGAAGAGATGGAGAGCCTGGAGAGCCTACGTACATAGGCTTTGAAGTGCTTGCAAGGCTGCCTCGCCACCGCCCCGCGAGACACAGAGGGAATCACGTTCACTCGCAATTTGCCATCCACAAAGGAATTGACGGAGTTAGTTAAGAGGTCACAAGAACTCCCGCAGAGCTCTCATTTCATCTCTCTCTCTCTCTCTCTCTCTCTCTCTCTCTCTCTCTCTCTCTCTCTCTCTCTCTCTCTCTCTCTCTCTCTCTCTCTCTCTCTCTTTTTTAGTCTCCATTATTGACTATATCTTCCTTCCTCTCACTCATCTGTTTTCTCTTTTCCTTTTTTTAGCTTTTTTCTTCAGTTTCCTTCACTGGTCCAGTCTTCCTTTCCTTCTTCCTCTTTTTTTCCTTTTTTTTTCTGTTGCTTGTGAGTGTTTCTCCAACTTCATGTATTCTCTCTCTCTCTCTCTCTCTCTCTCTCTCTCTCTCTCTCTCTCTCTCTCTCTCTCTCTCTCTCTCTCTCTCTCTCTAAGCTCCACTCAGATGTTAAAAATTCCCTTTCCTTTCTTTTATCAAGGTTTTTACATTTCTGGCTTTCAGTTTTAATGATTACAACACTCTGCCTTCCATAATTATACCTCTGGGCAGGCAGAGGGAGGGAGGGAGGGAGGGAGCTTCAATCACCCTCTTTGTTCATGTAAAATTTATGTTCCTGTGGCGCACATCAACAGAATCTTATTTAATTTTCTTGGATCTCTGGCACCGGCAGGCAATTCTACAGCAATTCTTTCTCTATTTGTAGGCTTATGTGATCCTCCCTTTCCGCCTCGGGGTGTGAGAGTCAGGGATAGAAAAGAGAGGGAACAGAAGCGAGTGAAGAGGAGATACAGTAAATGAGGGGGAAAGGGAAAGGAAACGAATAGAAAGGTGAGTGAAGATTTGAAAGAGGGCGAGTCTGTATGGAATAAAGACATGAAGAAAACGTTAAAGGAAGAAGAAATAGAAGAAAAGATATGAGGCATGTAGGGAAGACGAAAAAGAGAGAAAATAGGGGGAGGACAGGTAATGTGAAGACAGGATAGGAGGGAAGAGAGACTTACAGGGAGGTACGAGGGAGAAGGGAGAGAAGGAGAGGAAAGGTAAAAAAAAAATAATGAGAAGGTAGGAATGGAGGGAAAAGAAGCTTGCAGGGAGGTATATGAGAGAGAGAGAGAGAGAGAGAGAGAGAGAGAGAGAGAGAGAGAGAGAGAGAGAGAGAGAGAGAGAGAGAGAGAGAGAGAGAGAGAGAGAGATGATGAGAGAACATGAGGGAAAAGGTAGGGAGGGTAGAGGAAGGTAGGGAAACGAAGCAATAAGGAGAGAGGACAAGGGAAAAAGAAGAGGGTGAGGAGAGTGATGGAGTAGGAGGAGGAGGAGGAGGAGGACTAGAGGGAGGGGATGCTGCGTTGAAACAATCAGTCTTGCGTGAAAAGTCTGGCGCAAAGGAAATAAAACAGTTTTCAAAGAACAATATAAGTGATGAGAAAGTCATACAAAAGAATTGCAAGGTGTCTGAAAAATTTTGCTTTTGTCACTCAAGTTGACGTGTGTTTGAGGGAAGGTGGTTGCGTGGTGTAGTGTAGTGTAGTGTAGTGTAGTGTAGTGTAGTGTGTTGTGGTGTAGTGTGGTGTGGTGTGGTGTGGTGTGGATATGAGAAATGAAGAGTAGAAAAGACAAGGCAAAACAAAAACTAGAGAAAGCAAAAAAAATAAAAACACAATAAAAAAAGATAGGAGAGAAAATACAAGATAAAACAAAACGACAAGAAATGAAGAATATGGAAAACAAAGTATTAGGCCAAAGAAAAAGAAGAGACAGGAGAAGAGAAAATAATAAAAAAAACAATATAAGACGAGACAAGCGAGACGAAAAAATAAATAAATAAATATGGAGAAAATAAGACACGACAAAACAAGGAAAGACAAGAAATAACAAGGAAAGAGAGAGAAAGAGAGAAAAAAAAAGAGAGGATAAAAGAAGATTGGAGTGGACAGTGAGGAGAGTAAGGAGGTGAAGTGAGGGTAAAAATAACACGACTTTCCACGTGTCGAGCAAAGCTGCAGTCACCGCCAAACAAAAACAACCACAATCAGGTGAAAAAACAGCTAATCCTAAGAAGATAACAAACACGTCCGCACACACGCACCACGGGAGGACAAAGGTGAGGTGCAGCGCAGATGAGGTGCAGGTGAGGACTGAGTAGACGTGGCTTCAATTTACTTTACGATTCCCTGTAAAAGTCAAGAGCCAATGGTTCGCTATTCACCTTACCGCGCACTGCTTCCTTCACACACGAGGTTTGTACATGCAAGAATATACAAGTTAGGAGGTTAAAATTGTTAAGAATAATTAGATGAATATAATAATAATAATAATAATAATAATAATAATAATAATAATAATAATAATAATAATAATAATAATAATAATAATAATAATAATAATAATAATAACAACAACAATAATAATAATAATAAAAAAATAATAAAAAAAAAAAACTACCGGGCAGTGCTTCCTTTACACGACATCTATACATGCGAGAATATACTCGTACAGTACAAGTTAGGAGGTTAAAATTGTAAATAATAATTAGATGAATAAAATAATAAAAATACTAATAATAATAAGAACAAGAACAAGAAGAACAAGAAAAGAAGAATAAGAATAAGAACAAGAACAATGGAAGAAGAGAGGAAGAGGAAGAGGAAGAAAAAAATAATAGATAAAAACAAGATAAGCTTACAATCAGTTTAGATACATTTAACAAAAAGTTAATTTTGGCTTCAGATTCCATCCATACTATAAACTACACACTGAAAAAAAAAAAACATACAAAATAAGTGAGTGTACCTCTAAATCAAATGTTATGCGCAGCTTACCAAACTAACTTCTATTTTCTATTGAAGTCAACGAAGTAAACGACATCAGTAATATATCAAAGGCAGGGAACACTGAAAATAAACATAAAAAAAAAAGAATATTTTGGATGCGAATGAAAGTGCAGTGCATCGTAGAGCTTATACATTAAAGGCCATATCTGTTTACCTCCCCAAATCTCTTTATGTATATGCACTAAAAGAAAAATTAACTATCCATATTTTTTCGCATTATTTCCTCCACCACCACCACCACTACTATTACCACTACCACCACCACTATTACTACTACTACTACTACTACTAATGCTATCACTACCACCACCACCACCACCACCACTCCTACTACTACAGATGCTACCAATGAAATACCACTATTACAACTTGAGAGACTTGTTACACACTTATTCTTCCCTTCTAAAGCCAAACACCTATCAGATACCATTCCACTCTTTCCTACACGCCCCCACGCACACCTCTCCCACCCAAACAACCGCGGCAAAGGTCTGAGCGAGGAGAGCCGCGCAGGGCAAGTCTTAAGGGGGGCGGCAGTGGCAGTGGAGGCAGGGAACCACTAATCCTTAACGGCAGTCCAGTGCAATCCACCGTAATCCACCAACTTAACACACCCTTCCTAACATTACCCTTACAACTCCCCTTAACATCCTCGTTGTAACACTTCTCACGTTTTTATTTGATCCCAACTACTCTCCTTCCTCCTATTCCCGTCCTAATTCCCTCCTTGGGCCTCCTCGTCCTCCTGCCCCCATCCCTCTCCTTAGCCTCTCCCTCCCTTCCTTCCCTCTTCAGCTTCACAATAACTGCATCGGTAACTTTGACGATAAATTACCCCAGCAGTTCCCGGCCAGCGCGAGGAGTTCAAGCAATCGTAATGGAGGCCTGGGGAGAATGGGGCAGCGCGGAAAACGAATGGGGAAGAGAAAAAGACATGGGGAGAATAGGAAACGAAGCGAAAGCAATGAACGAAGCAATGAAGAAGATTTACTTGAGGTTATGGGGAGGAATGATTGGAAAAGGGTGTGGAAAAGAGGAAAGGAAGAGAAAGGGAGATGGAAGAGGAGGAGGAGGAGGAGGAGGAGGAGGAGGAGGAGGAGGAGGAGGAGGAGGAGGAGGAGGAGGAGGAGGAGGAGAACGCATGGGCCGCGTGAATGATAAGAGGATAAAAGAAAGGGATAGGAAAGAGGGAGGAAAAAGAAAGCAATTGACGAGTGTTCTGTGGGTTTGGAAATGCCATTTGCCGACGAGAAACGAACGTAGGAGAGGGAAGTGAGATAGGGTGGTGATACGCCGTGGGGGAGAGAGAGAGAGAGAGAGAGAGAGAGAGAGAGAGAGAGAGAGAGAGAGAGAGAGAGAGAGAGAGAGAGATTTAAGACAGAGAGAGGGGACAGATTTAAGACAGAAAATTAATCCTAAAAATATAGTACTTAAACGATACACATTCCAACATTAAGAACATAAAATAAAAGTACAAATAAGAAAAAAAAATATCAATGAAAGCAGAGTAAACAGAGAAAAAAAAACCTTAGTACTATGAATAGACCAAAGAATAAAGAGAGAAAAGAGAGAGGAAAAAAGCTGAGGTAAAAAAAGAGAGTAAAAGCAATTAGTAGAGAGGAGTGTACTACATTTGAGAGCAAAGTAATGAGTTAGGTGGAATTAAGGAAGAGACGTGATTACCTGGAACTGCCGAGCCGCACCTCTTTGCCTTCCCTCTCATTTGTTGGTCTTTGTGCAACGTTTGGTCACACGCACGACTGACGACGGGAGGGAGAGAGGGAAGGAGGAAGGAGAGAGGAAGTAGGAGAGAGGGGAGGAAGGGATGTGTAGGGGGTAAAGAATGAGTGGGGAGGAGGAGAGTGTGTAAGGGAGGGTCACAGTAGAGAAGTTAAATAGTGAAAGAGACAAAGAAAGGAGAAGAACGGAGAGATTCATCAAAGTATTTTATAGCCACACTAGTTTTGTAAGATTATTGATGATATATAAGACAAAGAGACGCACAGAAATCATAAAAAAGTCTTTCACATACTAAGACAAAATCACTTCTTGCCGTTGTGTTTATTTTCTTTATGAGGCTGAAAAGATCATTATAACCTTTCTATTTCTCCCAATAATTAATTCTCTTACTTGCTACGTCCTTGTTTCTCCCTCCACTCTTCTCTTACTATTACAGCACTTAGTCACTCCCACACACTCCCCCCACTCAATCCAATACCTCCTTCAGTGTATTGCATTCCTCTCACTATACCCTCTCCTCTCAATTTCCCCCTCTACCTTCACTTCCTTTTCTGTCCCATCTGGTTACCCTCCCACTCTCCCATCTCTCAGTCTTCTCTCATTATATTGCATTCCTCTCACCTTTCCTCAATATCCTACTCTGCTCAATCTTCTCTCCCTATTTCGTCCCCCGCGTGTCCTCGCCTGTCCTCTCAGCAGTTTGGTTCCACTCAGTCTCTCTGGGTCCGGGTAAGCAATTCAGATCGCAGAGGTAATATGGTTAAGTTTTCCTGCGATTTGGATCCGAAATGAAGTTAAAGTTTGAATTACCAACAGCGTAAACCATTGTCTTCTTCTTCTTCTTCCTCTTCCTCATCTTACTACTACTACTACTACTACTACTACTACTACTATTACTACTGCTGTTGCTACTACTTTATTCAATGGTTTTTGCTCTCGTGTTTTCTCCTTTTTTTCTTTTCTTTTTTACTGTTTAACTTTATTGGCTTCATATTCAATACTTTGTTTATTTGTTTGTTTAATTGGTTAGATTTGCTTTGTTTGTTTGTTTGTTTGTTGTTGTTGTTGCTGTTGACGTCGTCGTTCTTTTTCTTTCTTTTCTCTCCTTCTTCTTTCTCTTTTTTTCCTCTTCTTTCTCTTTTTCCTTCCTTCTACTTTTTTTCCAACACCACTGCAAAATCATCCTCCTTCCCCTTCCTTACTCCTCTATCGCTTTCCTTTCTTCCTTATCCTGTTCTCCCTTTCACCCCTCCCAACACACACACACACACACACACACACACACACACACACACACAGAGAGAGAGAGAGAGAGAGAGAGAGAGAGAGAGAGAGAGAGAGAGAGAGAGAGAGAGAGAGAGAGAGAGAGAGAGAGAGAGAGAGGTAAGACTTGGGGGTCAGCGAGGTACAAAGGCAGGAGTGGAGGGGAGGCAGGCACTCGGGCGTGGCACTGGTGGGAGTGGCACCTTCACATCCAGGAAATGACAGTCCTTTTGGTGACGCTCGATGCAGGTAGAGATATAATGCACGCACAAGAGAACACGGACACACACGGACAAGGGCACACACACACACACACACACACACACACACACACACACACACATCTTCCTCCCGCAAACACTTCTTCGTCTGTAATGCGCAATGAAATACTCTCTCTCTCTCTTGTTGACTGCAAAAGAAAGATGGTGAGGGTGGCGTGGGCGGGAGGTAGTCTTGTTCTTTCATGTCCTTGTGTGATATATGTGGTTGTTCCGTAATAGGCCGTGTGTTGTCAGAAATGAAAGAGTGTTCTGGCTTTCGTATTAGTTCCTTGAGGTTTTGCGCATTATTACTATTCTTGTTATCATTATTCTTCCTTGGTGTTTCTCCTTCACGTATTACATCACCTTCCTCTCTCATCTTCCTCCCAATTTTTCCTTCCCTTCTTGTTATGTCACATTCGCAAGTTAGGAAGAACGTCTGACACACACACACACACACACACACACACACACACACACACACACACACACACACACACACACACACACACACACACACAGAGAGAGAGAGAGAGAGAGAGAGAGAGAGAGAGAGAGAGAGAGAGAGAGAGAGAGAGAGAGAGAGAGAGAGAGAGAGAGAGAGAGAGAGAGAGAGAGAGAGAGAGAGAGAGAGAAAATTGAAAGTAATGTTTTCGATAGATATGGATTGAAGACAGTATTCAAATTAAAACCTCTAAAAAATGAAAATAAATTCAATACAAAGAAGACAAAGGTGGAACACACACACACACACACACATACACACACACACACACACACACACACACGCACACACGCACAGCTGTCCCTTCCGTGTCACCTAATCCTCTCTACATCCTCCCCCCGACTGAAAATTAACCACCAGGCGTCATACATAAGGTACTCGAGACAAAGCCTAATGGTTACAAACGCCTATAACTTCCCAGGCTTTAACGTGACGATTACAGGCCAGCCGTCACACACTCGCAGCTGCTGACCGGCCGCCCACACCCCCTCTAGTGGTTACTTGGACACGGTGCCCTGACACAGCACGCGAGGGAACACACGGCGCGTCTGAATATTCCTTTAAGAGGGAGAAATGAACTCGACACAATTAAAAGGGAGAACAGTTATTTATATAAGTTCTTCGTGTATTTATTTATTTATTCATTTGTGCATTTATTTTCATTTTTTTTTTTTTTGTTATTGTATTTTATCTAAGATGGGTTCTGAGTCGAGGGTATTAAGGACTGCTGAAGAAAAAGGTCACTAAAGATGCCAAATCGTAAAGGAGACAATGAAGGAAGGTTCAAAAAATTGCCTGGAGAATTGCCTTGAAACCTTCCTTCCTCTGTCGACATACGTTTCCGTGGGACGTGGTGCGTTTCCTTCGTGTCTCCGTTGGTTTTCTCACGCAGGACTGCCACGTATTGTCCTCACCTCCACCAAACTCTGTCTTCTTGACCTGTATATTCTCAGCCACTGAATTCTTAACCTTTTAACTTTTACTCGACGCGCTGTTTTAAATCGCAGACCACTCGGACACATCTTACTTCGTCCCCTGCTGTAACTGTCTTAGAACATTACTCTTGCTGGAAACTGGAAGGTCTACTTTATTCGCATTTCTTCTTGTAGGTGCTTGTAAATATTTCGTGCAGAGCTGTTGGTGTTGTAAAATGCACGTCGCAGTGAGGGGATTAATTTTCTTGACTGCTGCTGCTCCTTCTCGGGCTAAATAAAAGTGCCTGGTGCAAGTTTATATTATGATTTCGAATGACACCACCGACAATATGGGGAACGATCAAGTAGTTTGTTTATCTATTTATTTATTTTTCTTATTTTTAATGTAGGAGGGGCACGGGATAAGGGCAACAAAATTATACGAAAAAAGGACCAATGAGGTGCCGGTCCCGAAACAAGTCAAAAGCGATCTTCAAAAGTTAAAGGATAAGTGTCTTGAAAGAGTTCATGTCGTAGGAAGGAGGAAATACAGATGCAATTTTGGTGCCTGTGCTCTTACCTTCACTGAATAAAACTGTTTGGAATTACTCAATTGAAGTAAAAAGCGTAAAAGTGCAATTATCAGTCAGAGATAGACATACTAAAACTACACCGGTCAATAAAGTCGTAGTCTCTGAAAGTGATTCCACCTACAGACAGGAGAGAGAGAAAGGGTCGAAGGTATATGCCAGAGGGAGAGGGTTAAAAAGACGAGAGAGGGAGAGGGAGAGGGAGAGGGGTGAAAGGAGATGTGGGCACACGACAACCTAGTGACTGGCTGCGGCAGGAAATTGTCTTGGCGAGGAAATGGGAATTGAAAGTTTGGTAAATTTGTGAGGCAGGAAGATCCAAGCTCCTTTTATTGGGGATCCTAAGCCTTCTGATGGCTACAGGATATTACGCGGTTTGTGTGTGTGTCTGGGTGTGTGTGTGTGTGTGTGTGTGTGTGTGTGTGTGTGTGTGTGTGTGTGTGTGTGTGTGTGTGTGTGTGTGTGTGTGTGTGTGTGTGTGGGGGAGTGTGTGTGTGTGTGTGTGTGTGTGTGTGTGTGTGTGTGTGTGTGTGTGTGTGTGTGGGGGAGTGTGTGTGGGGGAGTGTGTGTGGGGGAGTGTGTGTGTGTGTGTGTGTGTGTGTGTGTGTGTGAGAGAGAGAGAGAGAGAGAGAGAGAGAGAGAGAGAGAGAGAGAGAGAGAGAGAGAGAGAGAGAGAGAGAGAGAGAGAGAGAGAGGAGTTTAATAGGGAAGTAAGACAAATTCAGTTACTTTCTTTGAAGTAGAACATTTTTTTACACACTCTCTCTCTCTCTCTCTCTCTCTCTCTCTCTCTCTCTCTCTCTCTCTCTCTCTCTCTCTCTCTCTCTCTCTCCACTTGTTGCTTTTTATCTGCTTTCAAAATATATCGACAATAACAATATAAATTTGAGATTCTCAGAACAATAAAAAATCACAATAGGAATATAGATCAATTATATTACATGGAGAGTGGCTGACAACAGGCAGTCAACCAAATACATATTGTTTGTGCTGAGTCAGTAAGAAGCTTTCATAGAAGATTAGACAAATTTATGGATGGGCATGAAGAATGAAAATAGATATGATTTGTACAGGAGCTGCCACGTGTAGGTCGGATGGCTTCATGCATGATCCCTCATTTTCTTGTTTTTATGTTCCTAAACGCTCCGCTCCCATCTATCTGTTCTTTGCTGACATTACCTTAATTAAGACGCTTCTGCCTGGACAAGACGCCTTATCTTATCCTTATCCGCATTTCCGTTTCTTTTTCGTTTTTTTTTTTTTTTTTTTATGTAAGACGGATACTGGCTAAGAACAACAAAAATATAGAAAAGTCCTACAGAGGTGCCAGCCCTCAAGAAAAGTTATAAAAAAAGACGACCCAAACACTCTCTCCATCTTTCTCACATAAAAAAAACAATACACATGAAGGCAAAACAAAATTCTCCTTAATAGTTAAAGGAACACTTCGAAATGTCCTTTACGAAGACCCAAACCACGATACTCTATTGCGTCACACGAAGACAACAGAACACATTACACGCCCTGCACCTGCTGTCACCTGCCCTCGAACAGCCAGTGCGTGAGCGTGTGCGTGGGTGCTGGCGCGTGGCGGGCGACAAGGGAGCAGTGAGTCACCATACTGAATTTCACATCACGTTTGTATGGGAGGACATGAGAGTGGGCGGGTAAGTGTCAGGAGGGAATAGGGGCTGGAATTGACGGGGAATGAAGGTGGACTGGGAAGGAGAAGTAGGAGAGAGAGGAGAGGGAAGGGTGTATGGAAAAACAAGGGAAAGAGGGGAAGAGGAGAGGGGACAGGGAAGTATGGGAAAGATAAGGAAGGCAAGAGAGAGAGAGAGAGAGAGAGAGAGAGAGAGAGAGAGAGAGAGAGAGAGAGAGAGAGAGAGAGAGAGAGAGAGAGAGAGAGAGAGATGGAGGGGGAAGAGCAGGTAGGTGGACTGGGAATGGGAAAGAACTGAAGGGAAAGAGGGATGTGCAGGGCAAGAGGGAAGAGGAAAAGTGCATGAGAGAGGCAGGAGGAAAAAAGGAGACAAAAGGAAGGGAGGTAAACTGAAAAGGATACATGAGAGGGAGGGAGAGTAAAAGGGAGTGAAAAGGAAGAGAAAAAGAAAAAAAGAAACAGACAGATAGATGAAGAACGGAAAGTAGAATAAATAGACATGAGAGACTGGATGAGGTACATAACAGAGAGAGAGAGAGAGAGAGAGAGAGAGAGAGAGAGAGAGAGAGAGAGAGAGAGAGAGAGAGAGTGAGAGAAGGCAATGGATAGAAGGATAAAAGAAAAGGAGAGAGGACAGCATGTATAAGCAAGGATACGGGAAGAGGAAAGAGTGAAGGAAGACAGCGTAATCAAGAATATGGGAAAAATTATAGGGAACAGAACAGGAAAGGGTAGAAAATGGAAGGGTGTGAAAGAACACGAAAAAAAAAAGAAATTATGAGAAAACAGTTCCGGAAAGGATAGAAAAAAAGAGGAAAGTGAAAGAGGATAATGTATGAAAGGGAAGGGGGAGAGGGAATGGTGAGAATGGCGAGGGTGTGAGGGCAGTAATGATGTCAGGCAGGCTGCACATCAAATACCAGTGTGCCTTCCGCCCCCTCCCCCCACCCCCACGCGAGGGTGTCTGAGCAGGGCCTCTCTGGGGGTGTGCTTTTCTCCGTCTTTACTGAGAGAGAGAGAGAGAGAGAGAGAGAGAGAGAGAGAGAGAGAGAGAGAGAGAGAGAGAGAGAGAGAGAGAGAGAGAGAGAGAGAGAGAGAGAGAGAGACAGACAGACAGACAGACAGACAGACAGACAGACAGACAGACAGACAGAGACAGAGAGAGAGAGAGAGAGAGAGAGAGAGAGAGAGAGAGAGAGAGAGAGAGAGAGAGAGAGACAGACAGACAGACAGACAGACAGACAGACAGACAGACAGACAGACAGACAGACAGACAGACAGACAGACAGACAGACAGACAGACAGACAGACAGACAGACAGAGAGAGAGAGCGACAGACAGAGAGACAGACAGACAGACAGACAGACAGACAGACAGACAGACAGACAACCCCTCCCCCTACACACACACACAGAGGGCGTCAGTATCTGAGTCTGTGGCTGGCTTGGTGGTTGGCTGGGTGACTGGGGGTAGGAAGCAAGGGCCACGAGAGGACAGGAGCAAGCAAGCAAGCAAGTAAGCAAGCAAGCAAGCAAGCAAGAGGAGCAGCAGCAAATTGCCATCTGCCACACACACACTGGAATATTGCGAGTCACCGCTCACCACGCACACCCACACCCAGGTGGCGCGCGTGCAATTAAGGACCAGCGTTATGCAGCGCTCGTGAAATAACGCCTCGAATTGTGCTCCCCACCTTGCCTCCGCCCAGCCTCTCCCGCCAGTACCTATCAACCCTTTGCACACTCACTCACTCACTCACTCTCTCTCTCTCTCTCTCTCTCTCTCTCTCTCTCTCTCTCTCTCTCTCTCTCTCTGTCTGTCTGTCTGTCTGTCTGTCTCTCCCTTTCTCTCTCTCTCTCTCTCTCTCTCTCTCTCTCTGTCTGTCTGTCTGTCTGTCTGTCTCTCCCTTTCTCTCTCTCTCTCTCTCTCTCTCTCTCTCTCTCTCTCTCTCTCTCTCTCTCTCTCTCTCTCTCTCTCTCTCTCTCTCTCTCTCTCTCTCTGTACAGTTTGATGGAGGGCAGGCAATCAAAGAAAGGGAGGAGAAAAAAGGAGGGAGGAGTTGGCAGGAAATGACGAACTGACTGGCTGGCTGGCTGGCTAGGTTGATCTCTCTCTCTCTCTCTCTCTCTCTCTCTCTCTCTCTCTCTCTCTCTCTCTCTCTCTCTCTCTCTCTCTCTCTCTCTCTCTCTCTCTCTCTCTCTCTCTCTCTCTCTCTCTCTCTCTCTGTGTGTGTGTGTGTGTGTGTGTGTGTGTGTGTGTGTGTGTGTGTGTGTGTGTGTGTGTGTGTGTGTGTGTGTGTGTTTCTAATTGTTTTAGCTACTTTGGGAAGTAACTTTTATTTTCTTGTTTAGTCGTGAGATGAGTCATAAATATGTGTTGTGTGTGTGTGTGTGTGTGTGTGTGTGTGTGTGTGTGTGTGTGTGTGTGTGTGTGTGTGTGCGCGCGCGAAAATGGCAGTTAAATTGGTCTTCGTATATAATCAACTTGTATTTATTGAAGTTAAACAAAATGTTTTAGAATTTCTCTGCAACTAAAAAAAAAAAAGAAAGAAAGAAAGAAAGACATGTTGACCACCACATCACCTTGGTCTTACTTCAATATAATCTTCCCACCTGAACACCAACTTCAAATCACACTTCATACACAATTACTTCTTAATTAACCTGTACTAAAATCCACTTTCACATTATACTGACGTCACCTTAATTGCAACATTTACGTAAACATAACCTGACATCC
Source organism: Scylla paramamosain (assembly GCF_035594125.1). NCBI lineage: Eukaryota > Metazoa > Arthropoda > Malacostraca > Decapoda > Portunidae > Scylla > Scylla paramamosain. The sequence continues at coordinate 12,084,940 of NC_087158.1, forward strand.
CCTGAACAGTCTAACTTAATTAACAAGTCCATCATTTTACAATCCTCCCCTTACAAATAAAATATCTCACTGAAAATTCACCTTCAGACCATAAGCTTCCCTGAATATCACGTGAAGAACGCACCTTAATTAACCAGCCAGTCCATTATCTAGAAATTCCTACCTTGAAAACTGAATACCTCGGAACACTTCACCTTAACAACACCTATACAAACATCACCTGCATTTTTTGGTAATTTTCCTTTTGGTACCGACATCTTCAGTGGACCTTTTGTTTTTCTTTCCATCGTTGCTGCCCTTGATAACCACTCTTACATAACAAAAAAAGTTCACCTCCCTAAAACAAAACTTTCCCATAAAAAAAAAAGAGAAAAATTGACGCTATCACTTCACCACAGAATTTTATAGCTATTTGTGATCCTACAAAAAAAAAATAAGTTATATTTTTCCGAGCTCCATTTCTCCTCGACAAACTAATATATGGAGAAAAACCTAAGTGAAGGAGGAGGATGAGGAAGAGGAGGAGGAGGAGGAGGAGGAGGAGGAGGAGGAGGAGAATCTCGGTCGTCAGTCAAGCTGCTCCTCTCCACAAGAGCTTTTTAAACCTTAGTGACAAACTTTACCTGGAGTCTTCCCTCTTTCTGGTGACTTTGTGAACTTTATATTATCACTACTAAGCTCCTCCTCCTCCTCCTCCTCCTCCTCCTCCTCCTCCTCCTCCTCCTCCTCCTCCTCCTCCTCCTCAAACTTACCCTTCTTCTCATCTTTCCCTTTTATCTCTACCGCCTCTTCTACCTGCTCCTCCTCCTCCTTCTTCTCCTCCTCTTTCTCCTCCTCCTCGTCCTCCCCCTCCTCCTCCTCGTCGGACTCTTTGTAGTTCACCTTTTCGTTTATCTCTCTCTCTCTCTCTCTCTCTCTCTCTCTCTCTCTCTCTCTCTCTCTCTCTCTCTCTCTCTCTCTCTCTCTCTCTCTCTCTCTCTCTCTCATCAGGATGGGGCAGAAACAATGATGGAAAGGAGAGAAAAAGGAAATGAACCAGAAGATGTAAGGAATGAGTGAGTGGTTGAAGAACGAAGGAAGGAAAGAGAGGAGGAAAGAGCGAAATGGAAGAGGACATAAGGTAACTAAATGAATCTATCTATGAGTGAATGCGGGTAGGAATGAATCGCAGGAGGATGGAAAACGAAGATGATGGAACAGAAGGAAGCTAGGAATTTACATTGAACGGATCCCAATTATAAATAAAAATGAAAATATAAAAAAGTAATTCAATATAGCGATTTTTTATTAGAAAGGAATCTATGACAACTCAACTTTTTCATGAGATTTAGGGCATTCAGAGAGAGAGAGAGAGAGAGAGAGAGAGAGAGAGAGAGAGAGAGAGAGAGAGAGAGAGAGAGAGAGAGAGAGAGAGAGAGAGAGAGATTAAAGAGAGATAATTGGGCTACCGATGCATATCCTTTACATCAATTTCTATCGGATTTTTACTCCCGGAAATCATAAAATCGTGCGTTTTTTCCACCCAAGGTTAAACTGACAAAATAAAGTGTATATACAATTTTTTTTTTCGCTTGCCCATAATCTTTTAAATATTATTAAAGGCAAGACAGGTGCACGCACGCGCGCGCGCGCGCACGTGTGTGTGTGTGTGTGTGTGTGTGTGTGTGTGTGTGTGTGTGTGTGTGTGTGTGTGTGTGTGTGTGTGTGTGTGTGTGTGTGTGTGTGTGTGTGTGTGTGTGTGTGTGTGTGTGTGTGTGTGTGTGTGTGTGAGCGTTGTGTGTGTGTGTGTGTGTGTGTGTGTGTGTGTGTGTGTGTGTGTGTGTGTGTGTGTGTGTGTGTGTGTGTGTGTGTGTGTGTGTGTGTGTGTGTGTGTGTGTGTGTGTGTGTGTGTGTGTGTGTGTGTGTGTGTGTGTGTGTGTGTGTGTGTGTGTGTGTGTGTGTGTGTGTGTGTGTGTGTGTGTGTGTGTGTGTGTGTGTGTGTGTGTGTGTGTGTGTGTGTGTGTGTGAGCGTTGTGTGTGTGTGTGTGAGCGTTGTGTGTGTGTGTGTGTGTGTGTGTGTGTGTGTGTGTGTGTGTGTGTGTGTGTGTGTGTGTGTGTGTGTGTGTGTGTGTGTGTGTGTGTGTGTGTGTGTGTTGTTACGGACGTTCTTGTTAGCTTACTTGACAATAGAGAATAACAGGAAAAAGAAGGAGGAGTTAGTGGAAAGAAGACGAACAGGTGAAGCAATGAATGAAGTAAGAGATAACAAAAAAAAAAAAGAAGAAAGAATAATGATAATAATACTCCTAGTGTATCTGGTAAGAAAAAATATACACATGTAACTTCCTTCAGGGGTGAGACAGAAGTAACGAGGCCAAGGTGAGCTAAGAACACGAGAAAACACGGGGAACTGCAAGAATACATGAAGCCTGTATAAAAACGTGTCAACCCATTTCCATCTATCATACCCATCCATAAATTCCTATAATCCTCTTTTAAAGCTCGCAAATTGACTCTGCACTGACAACCTGAACAGAATACATGCAGGTGTCAGAATCCACGAAGAGTGAGGAAAGGGTGATAGAAGAATAATCCAGATAGAAGCGGTTGACTGATAGATTAATAAGTCAGGTGGTTTCGCCTTAAGCTTAATTAAACGGTCATTATCTTGACTCTTCATACTTTGCTTATCCTTCATCTCCCTTGCTGTATTCTGTTTTCTTCACTCCGCCTCGCATTGCCTTGTCCTGCTTCGCTTCAGCCTTCCCTTCACGCACCTGCTTTCCTTTTGACTAGTATATTTTTAAACAATAATGTCATGCAAGGTTACTCAGATCATGTGACATGTATGATGATGCCATTAGGTGACAAATGAAGGGTTAATAATGCCGCAGGACAAAATGTTGAAAGACTGAAGAAAACCTGATACTTAAAAGAAAAAACATTGCTTCTAAATTTTAGCAGTACAAAACAATATTTAGAGGAGATAAAATATACAAATAAAGGTAAGAAAAATGGAAAGAAGAAATGAACGACTGGATGAAAAATGGAATAAGAGGATGTGTATATAATATAAACTGATGAATGAACTGAATTAGATAGCTAAACTGTCTCGAATCACATACGCGTCGACTAATGAACGGTTTCGAAGCTTCATCATATCACCGGATCACAACCTTGGGGATGACAAAGATTTAGGGTACAATCATTGCACTGTGGTTGCCAATGCGAGTGATACAGACACGTGCACACACTGAGGAGCAGCACGTGACGTCTCCGCGGTGAGAAGGCAAGGAAGAAGAGGAGGAGGAGGAGGAGGAGGAGGTAACGGTCGTGTGCTATCTCTTCCATCACTGGTAAATCCAAGTGGCCCCTATCAACTCTCCTCCTCTTCCTCCTCCTCCTCTTCCTCCTCCTCCTCCTCCTCTTTCTCCTCTTCCTCCTCCATCTCCTCCTCCTCCTTCTCCTTCTCCTCCTCCTCCTCCTCCTCCTTTAGCTCCTCCATTGAACCAGTCTTTATCAAGCACCAGGAAGCCCACACGTGGCGAGACTATTTTTCTGGTCAGGACGAATTCGGAAGAGAAAAGCTTGAAAAGAAAACACGACTTGAACACATCTGAGTTGTCTCTTAGAAAACGGAAAGCGAGGCAGCGGGACCAAAGCCTTCTCGTAACTGAAAGGAAGTTTGTCCATAGGAAACTCAGCTTATATTCCTGACAAAATTATTTTTCTCTTTCAAGCGCCTTGCTTTCTTGTGAGGTGGAAATATTTACGTATGGTAATCAGCTATCTTGGTTTTCTATAAGAATTTCTGCTATGATATCACCAAAAAAAAAATAAAAATTGCAAAGACAAATGTTATAAAAAAGAAGGAAAAGAAAAAAATAATTTGAATATCTGTTAAAAGAAGGTTTTGAACTAAAAAAAAATCCCTTGAATTAGAGATGGAGGTTTCCATTTCCAATTTCTATCTCTATGTATATTCCTGTCAGTAGGTCTTGGAAGCGACGATACTTCCAGTGATGTCAAAAGAGTTTTATATGAGCGTCAATCTTTCTACCATAAGCCGGTGCCTCCTGATATCACAAAAGTTTTCTGGAACAAAGAAACTAAGCATTTTTCTGGTTAGGACAAAACTTAAAGAAAAGAAAGGAAAAGAAGAGAGGGAATGGAAGGGAATAGCAAGGTATGAGGAAGAAAAGATTGCTATGAGGTTGAGAAGGAGGGGGAGGGAAGGAAGAGAGAGACCGAGCAAGGAAGAGGAGGAGGTTGGGAGGAAAGGAAGGAGAAAAGATGGAAAGAAGGAAGAAGGGGAAGGAGATGGTATTAAGAGTTGCATCACAGGGAACATTTTGGAGAGAGAGAGAGAGAGAGAGAGAGAGAGAGAGAGAGAGAGAGAGAGAGAGAGAGAGAGAGAGAGAGAGAGAGAGAGAGAGAGAGAATGTAAACTAAGATCCCTTTGCAGAAACTTGAGCCATAAGCCTGCCTCTCTCTCTCTCTCTCTCTCTCTCTCTCTCTCTCTCTCTCTCTCTCTCTCTCTCTCTCTCTCTCTCTCTCTCTCTCTCTCTCTCTCTCTCTCTCTCTCTCTCTCTCTCTCTCTCTCTCTCTCTGTGTGTGTGTGTGTGTGTGTGTGTGTGTGTGTGTGTGTGTGTGTGTGTGTGTGTGTGTGTGTGTGTGTGTGTCCCTCGGCAGCCCTTAAACAAGTATTTAGGCCTGCTGATGGATTTCAAACACAGAGATATTGTTGTATGTTTGTCTTCTTACTATAAGAGGATAGGGAAGCTCCTTTCTTTCTTTTTTTGTTGTTGTTGTGTTTGTGTTAAGGCCTCGATGGTGGTGGTGCTGGACAGTAGAATAGGGTGGAGAAGAAGAAGATGAAGATGAAGATGAAGATGAAGATGAAGATGAAGATGAAGATGAAGAAGAAGAAGAAGAAGACAACAACAACAACAACAACAAAGACGACAAAACACACACACACACACACACACACACACACACACACACACACAAGCAACACAATTAACAACAAAACACAAGATACCAAAGAGGATACTAACAAAAAAACTCCCACGCATCATAATCATCAGAACCACCACCACCACCACCACCACCACCACAGCATTAGTAGGGAAATTAATGAGCATCTTACTATTTTTCCCCCACCAGTCACTATCCTCATCATTTCCCCTCTTCAAGTGTCCTCAGTCTCATCTAGCCTCTCCCCTCAAGTGGCTCTTCTATTCCCTTCAGAGTGTGTGTAATGTGCAGTTACACACACACACACACACACACACACACACACACACACACACTCACTCTCTCACTCACTCTCACCCTCTTTCTCTCTCTCTCTCTCTCTCTCTCTCTCTCTCTCTCTCTCTCTCTCTCTCTCTCTCTCTCTCTCTCTCTCTCTCTCTCTCTCTCTGGGATCCATCTCTTTCTATTTCAGATGTTATTTTTAATCTACTTCTGAATCCTCCAAGCCTCTCTACATCTCTTCTTCCTCGGTGATGACTGTGTGGGAGGAGGAGGACGAGGAGGAGGAGGAAAAGAAAGAGTTAAGGAAGAAAGGAATGAAGGATGATGTATGATATAGCAGTAGTAGTAGTAGTAGTAGTAGTAGGAGGAGGAGGAGGAGGAGGAGGAGGAGGAGGAGGAGGAGGAGGAGGAGGAGGAGGAGGAGGAGGAGAAGAGAGTTAAGGAAAGACGGACTGTAAGGGATCTCTCTATTGTTGCATCTCTTTGTAGCTATAATAACTTCCCTCTCATACACACTCTCTCTCTCTCTCTCTCTCTCTCTCTCTCTCTCTCTCTCTCTCTCTCTCTCTCTCTCTCTCTCTCTCTCTCTCTCTCTCTAACCCAAAACACTACCCCATTATTCACATCCTTCGCATTACCAAGGGACATAACCTTACACCAATGGATGAAAGGTAGAATCACTGAGTTACGGCGCCACCACAAGGATGTCATGCGGTGCTGGCGAGGGTAAAGAGAGAGAACCGCCGCAACCCCGTGACTGGGATCGAACTGGGAAACTTTAGGACTCAAGTCGAGTATTGCACTAAAGAGCCACTCGGTCCCTTCATCTGGGTGGGGGATATGAATGCTGTGGACAATGAAGGTGAGGGTTACATAAATTTTCTGTTAAGCTGGGCAAGGAAGGTGAGATGTTGAAAAAGAAGCTGAGAAATGTTTAATCTCCTATGGAGTTAATACGAGTGCTGACTGTTTTTTTTTTTTTTTATCAAGTTAATAGTGATGGTGAAGGCTATGTGTATTTTTTATGATGTTAATAATGAAGGTGAGGATTATGCAAGGTTTTTCTATCAGTTTAACAGTTAAGGTGAGGATTATATAATTTTTTTCCATCAGATTACGTCACTTTCTCGTACAATTTGATTTAAAAACATATTTCTACTGGAGAAATAACATATTACGAAATTTTAAAAAGAAATGAGAAAAAAGATGAACAACATTTTTTTTTTTTAATATTTGTTAAGTGCACTGCAATTATAAGAAATTTTAATAAAGAAAGGAAAATAAAGGAAAGGAAAATGTATATTGAAAAGAAATTTGTTTTTCCTGTACGTATTCATTAAACAGTAGAAATTTATTTTTTCCTTTACGTATTCATGAAACACTGTCATTACGAAAATTTAATAAGAAAAGGAAACAAACCCAGAGAAGTATTTAATTTTGTACTTACAAAAATAAAAAAAATTATATCCAATTAAAACTCGTTAAATCAAATGCTACTGACGATAAGCTGACACAGAGAAAAACAAAACAAAAAGTAACAAGAAACATTGGATTTTCTATTCAAAAACAAAAGTAAAACACACACATTACATTTACACTAACCAAAACAAAATGCCATAACTTAAAAAAAAAAAACACATAAGACAAACACTCCAACACACACACACACACACACACACACACACACGCCAAACAAAACCTTATTACCCAGGAAAATAAACACAAGCACGCTCATCAAGCCCTCTCATCTAGCGTGCTCGATACTCGCCCCAGTGACGCTCGCAACAATTAATTCACCGCTAATAATAATAACTTCACCCCGGCCGGCCAGCCCTCCAGACTCGGCATAACTTCCACGCTCAGGCTTGTAATTAATCGAGATTCAGTTATGCTTGTTGGCCGCGTGTTTGATGGCGGGCTTGGCTTATAGAGGAGGAGGAGGAGGAGGAGGAGGAGGAGGAGGAGGAGGTAGGGACAAAGCAGAGAAGGCGGAGGAGGAAACGATAGAGAGGCACGAAATTAATGGAAGAAGAGGATAATTAAAAGTACGAATATGGAGAAGAACAAGGACAAGAAGAACAAGAACAAGAACAACATGAACAAAAACAAGGAGGAGGGACACGGGACAGCAAAGGCGAAGGAGGAAAAGAGGACGACGACGGCGACGAAGAGAACGACGGCGAAGATAATGACAGAAAAAAAAAACTATCGAAACCCAAAATAAACTAACACTCGAATTGCCTGAAGAAGGAAAACCCACTCCAAAGAAGGGAACCTGAGCCACAAGTTAAGTAACAAGTGAGAGGGTGATGCCTTCCCTTCCTCTCCCTTCCCTTCTTCGTGACCTCGCCCTTCCCAAATAGCACTAATGATCGGGCCACTGGTCAGCGTAATGGGGAGGGGCGGCGAGGGCGAAGGGAAGGGGATTGGGAAGGGGAAGGGAAGAGGGTGTGGTGCGTGGTGTGCGGGGAGGGGACCAGGGGGTTGGGGGAAGGCTTTGTAATGAAGGAAATAAAAAGTTTTTGCTAACCCTTTCGTTTGCATTTTAAAGAGCGAATTTTGCATGTGAAAAGCCCTTCATTACCAGCGTTATTTTCCTTCCACGGAGATATTTGGGTATTATCGTATTCTGCTCCCGCGCGCTCACACACACACACACACACACACACACACACACACACACACACACACACACACACCGCCACGGATATTGAAAGCCGTTCATGACAAGACTTTTATCCAGAAGTGAAGGGTCGAGATAATGAACTGAGGCGCCGCGTTGTTTCTTTTTCCTTCCCCCACCATCACTTCTTTTCCTTCCCCCTCACCACCTCCCATCAGCCTAGCCCTGCGCCCTCATCACCTCCCCTCCCCTCATATTCCCATCACTTCCTTTCCCTGACCTCTTTCTTCCCTCACATCACTTCTGCTCCTTTCCCCTCATCACTGTTTTCTTCTCTCACATCTTTTATTTTCCTTACCCTCCCATCACTCCTGTTCCCTGATTTCTTTCCCGTTTCATCTCCCTCACCTGTCACTCCTCTCCCATTACTTCTCTGTCCTTTCATCGCATTGTATTCCCTCACCATTGCTCCTCCTCCTATTGCTATCCTCCCATT
>NC_087158.1:12098299-12113299 GCF_035594125.1 Scylla paramamosain
GGGAATGGGTCCATGTACGAGTATGCGTGCTGACCCGGCGACCGCTCACTGGCTACTCATAAAAGGTGGACATTATCGGCTATTCGTGGAGGGTACAAATTATCGTCCCTCGTAGAAGCCGGAAATCAACGCGTTAAATACACAAGAACACTCGATACTCCCCCATAAGTACCTCCCTTGAACGGCAAGTACAAGTTACTACTAAAGTGACGCGTACAAAGTCTGTTTGTCTCCATTCTTTTGGCGTGTAGTAAAGCGACTTGCCACCAGACGCTGGTACTATTTCACGATAACACCGCGTGATGTTTACCCAGCGCCCGGTGTTTGCACGGCGTCCACCACAGCGTCATGAACTATAGCCACTACTTGGATTACTATTATGGACAGTCTGGTGTGTGTGTGTGTGTGTGTGTGTGTGTGTGTGTGTGTGTGTGTTGGGCCGGCCACATCACAGCCACAGCTAACACCCAAAGCAGTACTGGTAACGTTTAAAATCCTTTCACTCCTCAGCGCGTCATCCGTTAACATTTTCAATATTGTAAAGAAACTGAAGGTAATGAAGAAGAAAAGGCGATTATAAAGTTGACTTCTCTTGTTATTACCAAAGAATTCAGCACTGCTAGAGAGCTGAAATTAATAACTAAGTTGTTTGTAAAGAAGAAAACGGGAATATAAATCTGACTTTTCTTATTACAAAAGAATTTGCAGCCACTAAAAAAATATAATAGATGATCAGGTTGTTTGCAAAGGAGGCACAAAAGTGTTAGCACACATCAGCACTGAACACACCATCAGTAACAATCAGCTCAGTGCTCAAGTTAAGTTCTCAGTTGAAGTAATTTACAAGTCTCTTTTCTCTAGTTGACCTCACGATGCACTCACCGTCACATTAATAGCTTGCCCATTTTCTTTGTCATAGCCAGTGGAGTCATTTTACTGCCAGTGCATCGGAATGGAATAAATGGATATTGGCAGAGAGTCTAATGACAGAAATTCCCTATTGCGTTGTTGGCGCTGGAATTCTTTTACTGTTTAAATGCACCTGTGTTAGAATCCAAACTTCATTAATTTTATACTTGTATTTTTATTACGAACATTCAAACAATTGTACTGAACATTCAAACTATTGTATTGAATGTGGAGAAAAAGTCGTCTTACTCTAAGTACCTTTACCTTCACACTGCAGATTATATTGCTAAATAATTTGCCATCCTCTCGATTACAATGAACAGCCACTAGTATAAGCTATTTTTGACTTAAGGATATTTTTTTATGATTCTACTGATAATACACAAAGATTCTGTATCATCAGTATGATAACCACTCCAGAGAACACAATTAATAATCCCTATGGCCTTTAACCCTTAAAATCCTGGTGGCTTCTTGGAAAATAGTACCTTAGTCCACTTCAACTCGAAATCGTACGAAAGTAGATACTTTTAGACCCAGAATTTTACTAGACACAACACACGACTCACTGTTTAAAGAGAATACCCATGAACCTTCGTTAAATAATGAAATCTTAGCATAAATAAGAGTATAAGACAGCCACCGAATTCAGAGGGTTAAAAATAATCCTGATGAAGAATTAAAGCCTAATTATTTTTCCTTCGCTTGTACATCAGCATGATAAACTTCGATGACAAATCTGTGAAATGAGTCTTCCTCCTCGTCTTCTGCAGCCGGAGTCCTTCATTAGTGGTTGCACTATGTATAGCTTACCTTCCCTCACCTTCTCCTGCTACTCTTGCAAAACCCGCCATTAATTCACTCAGAAGGGACGCGAAGAGAACATTCACACTCACGACTCTTCATATTTCAGACTCCTCCCTGAATAGCGGTAGTTACAGCTGCCACTCGCTCATGAATAACTTGAGCCCTTCGATCTCACCCTCGTGTTTGAACAGACTGCCAGTGTGGTAAAGAAAACAAAGACGGTATCCTGTGGCCTTAAGTGACCAACCTCAGCTAACGCAACGCGGCGGAACCTAAAATAACGTAACCTAACCTCACTTAACCTTGCTTAGACTAACCTACCTCTTCCCAGTTTAATTTAACCCAACAAAAACCCGACTTACACTCACTTCACGCGCTCCCTGCATCTTTTACACGTCCATTCTCCCCCTCTGCCCCCACCGCATCACCTCTCCACGGTCCCTAAACCACACCTCACACGGAACGAGGCTGTACAGGGCCGGCTTCCGGTAAATTATTCACTCCTATGTTACACTTTGCATTTGAAATAAAACTGTATTGCCGGAATGCACTCAAGTGATTGCTATAACTCGTGTGGTGATGGTGGTGGTCGTGGTGGTGGCGGTGGTGGTAGGTGTGCGGTTACCACTACTTCACAAGCACTATCCTGTTATCATAATTAATATAATAATTATTTACAGTAGTAGTAGCAGTAGTAGTAGTAGTAGTAATAGTAGTAGTAGTAGTAGTAGTAGTAGTAGTAGTAGTAGTAGTAGTAGTAGTAGTAGTAGTAGTAGTAATTGAATAACTGAATATACTAACACCTTTGATTGATTTCAATACATCAAGTAAAATACCTACATCATTCTGGTACTGGTAAAAGTAGTAGTAGTAGTAGTAGTAGTAGTAGTAGTAGTAGTAGTAGTAGTAGTAGTAGTAGTAGTAGTAGTAGTAGTAGCAGCTGTAGCAGTAACACAAGCATTAACATTACCACTAGCTGTAACAGTAGCATTAGCAGTAACGGCAGCATTACCACTAAAAACAGCAGCACAAGTAGCAGTAGAAGCAGCAGCAGCGTGACTCATACACCGCCCTAAACCCGTATGATCCAACAAAGAACACACACACAAACACACAAACAAACACACACACATACAGACACACACACACACACACACACACACACACACACACACACACACACACAAAACCCTAAGCACACTCCACATCCTATCTTAACCTCTCCTAAAGCCACGACTCATCCTAGATGCTACCCAGACGACAAGACTCCTAGATGAGGAAGACACAGCCAGGCCAAACCTACGTAGGCGACATACTGACGAAGACATGAGACGGGCAACTCCCAGGAGGACATGACGAGGACGACAGGGCGACACTTCACATTGAACAAGGAGAGACATGACACAACAGTGGGAGAGATGAACAGGCAGGTAGGCAATATATGAGGAAAGCTTGCATGACTGAGCTGAGGTGCACAACGGGGTCATGGCTCCACTCCCCTCCCCCCAGTGACGCAACAAAGAGTTCAAGGTAATCGAATAGTGACCTGGTGCTGAGGGTTTAGAGCGGCTCGTGTTGTTGTGGGACGTCTGGGTCTGGCAGGGAGGGCGGCGACTGACGAAAACAAGGGATTGAGTGATGTAGTTTCGTCAATACTTTTATTGGGCTTAGTACGGAGCTGTGTGCGAGGATTTAATGAGACAATGATGGTGGGGCTAAGTCTGCTACTGTTGCTACTTTTGTCACTGCTGCTACTACCACTATTACTACTACATTAGTTTTATTGCTACTACTACTACTACTGCAGCTGCTACTAGTACTACTGCAGCTGCTACTACTACTACTACTACTACTACTACTACTACTACTACTACTACTACTTCTACTATTACTATTACTTCTACTATTACTACTACTACTTCCACTACTACTACTACTACTACTACTACTACACCTACTACTACTACTATTGCTGCTGCTACTACTATTACTACTACTACTACTACTACTACTACTACTACTACTACTACTACTACTACTACTACTACTACTACTACCACTACCACTTTTGCTGCTGCTACTACTACTACTACTACTACCACTTCTGCTGCTACTACTACTACTACCACTTCTGCTGCTGCTACTACTACTACTACCACCACTTCTGCTGCTACTACCACTACCACTTCTGCTGCTACTACTACTACTACTACTAGTACCCTATAAAAAAGAACCAATAACAGCAATGACAACAGCAACTATAATAACAACAACAACAAGAACATCACCACTTCCACCACTACTAAAAACATCATCAGCAGTAGTAACAAGAGCAACAACGACAAGGACGGCACAAAGACAAGAAATAATAATTCAAATACTACCACTAATGAAAATTTAATGCAAAACTTTTCCTTTTATAATTTTCAGGTGATGCGGGGCCGGCCTCCATGCATCATTAAAAACAAAGCAATAACAACACGTGCTCCTCTTCGGTGGAAATATTGGTGTTGAAATACGAAAGCATTAATAAAAGCGTGAAAATCATCAGAATTTCATCACTTTTAAGACAAAGCGAATGTTTGTCGCTCTCTGGATGAAAACTGCGACAATATTCATAAAGGTTTTATGTTGTTGTTGTTGTTGTTGTTGTTTTATTTTACATTTTTCTCTTCATATTCATTATTATAAAGCTTCAGTGATAGTGGTGTTGCAATAATGCTAATGCTAATGATGATGATAATGATAATAATAATAATAATAATAATAATAATAATAATAATAATAATAATAATAATAACAATAATAATAATAATAACATACCATAAAACGTTGGTAATTAGCTTCATTATTAACACTGCTAAGTTTCATTATCATCATTACCATTATTATCATTTCTGACATTATGAACACACACATACACACAAAAAAAAAAAAAAAAAAGCCAAGGCCGCAGACTCAGCAGGTGCGCGGGGCGACTCAGCACTAATGACCGCGAGAACAAGCCGGATAAATCAGCGCCGCCGTGGTAATTAGCGAGCAATGACCGCCATGCACGGTGAGGGGGGCGCCGCTCGCGTGACCCAGCCTCCGTCGCCGCGCGGGAGCTTTGGTGTGATGAGGGGGCACGGAGCTACTGAGGCAGGTACAGATGGTGGTGGTGGTGGTGGTGGTGGTGGTTCTTGCATGTGATAACTTGCTTTGTCTCTCGCTCGGTGGTAAGGTTCAAGGTCGTGATTCATAATTCATGTGACTTTTCTTGCTAGACATGAATTATCATTCATTATTATTATTGTTATTATTGTTATTATTATTATTATTATTATTATTATTATTATTATTATTATTATTAATATTATCATAATCGTTATTATTACACTATATAACAAAATTTAATTTTTGGTTTGTCCTTGGCCCTAAACCATAATTTTCCAGCTATTTTTATCTAAACAAAATAGAAAAAAAGTTATTTTGATTTTAAAACTTTGCTTTTGTGGTTAGACAATGAATTTACATTTTTGCCTTATTTCATTATAGTATGAGTTACTACTGGTTTTCATGTCATTTGTAAAATCTCTAGTGCTTATCTAATTGCTTTTGAAATGTTACAAGCAAGTTGAAACAATGAAAGAAAGAATATAAAGTTTTCTAAAGATTTTTTTTTTAATTTGAACAAGATCATTCTTGAACTGACCAGATCTAGCAAGAAATTTCTCATATTTTGAAGAATTTGGTTACATTTCAGAAATCTCAGATCTTCCAGAATGTTCTACCAGACACTTTTAGAAGTTTCTAGAACATTTTAGTACATTCTATTCAATATAGACATTTCCAGAATATTCTAGAACTTTCTAGAATACAGTAGAAATATGAAATATCAAAAATTTTCTAGAATCTACAAGAATTTTCTACAATGATTCAGAATATTCTAAAGTAGGTTGAAATAATATTCTAGAAAGATTGAAAACATTCTGGAACGCATTCTAGAAAGACTAAGAATATTCTAGAGTACTGCTTGACAATATAAAATTAGGGGTTTGCAGACCACCAGTCAGTTCTGTTTTGGCTGCCTGTGAAGACACATCACAAGAGGTGAAATGGCATCAAGAGGCTGCAGTCATTCTCCAGATGCTTTCTGCTACATATGTGGTCAATTAATCAAGACAAGAGTAAAGAAGTTCTCTGTGACAGCATCTGGTAGTAAATGGTGAAATTTAGCTAATTTGGGGCAAAAAAAAAAAAAAAAAAAATTGTAAAAGACACAAAAGCAAAGTTTGACAGGAATATTTTCTATTGTCTTGCAATGGAAAGAATTGGAAAATAACACTTGCTTGTCAAAGAAAAAATCGTGTTATATTATTATCATCATTAACAGTAGTAGTCCTGGCAGAAATAGTAGTAGTAGTGATAGTAGTAGTAGTAGTAGTAGTGGTAATGGTGGTGGTAGTAGTAGTAGTAGTGGTAGTGGTAGTAGTAGTAGTAGTAGTACTAGTAGTAGTAGTAGTAGTAGTAGTAGTAGTAGTAGTAGTAGTAATAGTAGTAGTAGTAGTAGTAGTTCGCACAAATGTAATAAACTTGGTTGTTTGTCTCATGCGACATTTATGGTTTTTTACTTCCTTTCTTTCCTTCTTACACACCAGCTTGCCAAGGAGTGATGGTCAATGCTAACTTGTCATCTGCACATAATAAAAATAATTTCTACAATACCAATATTCGATCACAAGGTGAGGGAATGCATGGCTAACTGTCTCATAATCTCCCGGACAGCTGCCAGTCTTCCTTGGTTCACTTTGTAGGTGACGAAAAACTAAAGTCACGTCATTCATTCTTCTGACAAATAAGACAATATACTCGTATAATTTTGTTTTCAATATCAAGGACCGAGAAATAGGGAGAAAAAGCCGTCCAATTCGCTGTTCTAAAATAAAAAAATGTACATAGCGAAGTAAAAATAAGACAAATAGATAGATAGATAGATAGATAAATAAATAAATAAATAAATAAAATAAACTTTCGCCACTTGCCACTTAATTAATTCCATTTCACCTTTCACTTCATCTGCACACTACCTACATAAACATCACTTTCTGTCCGATCACAAACTACGCCAACACTGAATGCACTTTTCACGCTACTACAACATCGGAAACAGGTGAAAATTACACTTCAACATCCGTTACTTTGTTGACATGGAATTAAATGACTACCGTGGCACAGGAGTAACATTTTCCGCCTGTGTATCGACAATTCCTAAGACGAATTTGAAGCTCATTTTGTTTTCATGGAGACTTTTGCTTATCTTTCAGTTCGAAGAAAGTGGCATTACGCTGTACAATCTTACATTAATATTACAGTGAGCAATACTTGTTTTCCTACCTTCCTTGCTTGCACCACATGACCTTATTGATGTGATGACGAACACTACTCATTCAAGTCAATCTTTCTTCGTTCCTTCCTTTTCCCTTCCCTCTTGTTCTCGTTGTACGAATGAAATATAAGTTGTATTGGTTTTACTACATTTACACTTTCGATTACAATTCAAAGTCATTTATACTTTATTCTTCATGTATTGGTTTTAACACATTTACACTTTCGATTACAATTCAAAGTCATTTATATTTTATTCTTCAATTTCTGTATTCAAATAAATGCTTTCTAATTTGTTAGGATTTTGCAAAATATTTTACCTTATAAAAATTGGTTTAAAATGTGCAAATGTTAAATATAAAGCAGTGACATTAAAATACAAATAAGATATTTCTGTGATACCTACTTTATATATGACAATTTATCACTGACATCTAAGGTAATTGAAAAACATGGAATTAATTATTGGAGTGTCATTATATTTCAACGATGGGACACATTTTCAGGTGGTTTCGTCTGATGAAAATAACACGCGTGGTGACTCAGTTTTATTTATGCTCGGCGCGTGACGCAGGCAGTGCCGTGGCGGAAGGTGTCAAGCACCAGCCTGACGCTCTTTGCCTCAGAATTACTTCAGTCATTAATTCATGTCGACATTTCCTAGTTTTCGAGAATACACTTGAAAATAAAAAGGTCGTGTAAATTTGAACCGGTTGTCAGTCACTCTTAAAAACAATAATTATTACTTGTTTCGTTACGTGAACACATTTACGCACGCATGAAAACAAGTACGTAACTGATGATGAAAAAAAAAAAATCATAAACATTAACAACAAAAGAAAACTCCAAAACTGAAATGTTTTAAAAATCGCTACTCCAGATAATGATAAACACTTTCAAATCATCAAGACAAACCACTGAACATTCACAAAGGAAAAAAAAATAAAATCTAAAATGAAAGCAGACTACGCCTTATAAGTATCAATTCAGTCACATATATCCACTTTCAAACCACAATCACTTTTAACCATTCACTGCCGAAAAAAAAGAAATCCCACAATAGCATTTCAATTTCGAGGTTTTGCAGCTTGACGTCACCGCGAAGTCATGAGGCAAGCAAAGAAGGGAGGGTGAGGGCTCAGCGTTGGCCTGCAGTGAGGGAGATCAAAGCCTGCACATCAGAAGGATTCCTGCGCGTGGCGGCGTGACGCTGTGCCGCCTGCAGCCCAAGGAAGCAGCGCGGCGCCTCGGAAAGAACTAGAAAAGAAAAGGAAAACAGAATAGAGAAGACAACAGCAGGAAGAGCTCGTCCGTGTGTGTGTGTGTGTGTGTGTGTGTGTGTGTGTGTGTGTGTGTGTGTGTGTGTGTGTGTGTGTGTGTGTGTGTGTGTGTGTGTGTGTGTGTGTGTGTGTGTGTGTGTTTGCTTACGAATCACTAAAGTAGGAAAGAGAAGAGAAAAAAAAAATAGGCGAAAAGGAGGGATGGGAGAAGAAAAATGTAGAAAGACTAACAGTGAAAGAAGGAAGGGAAAAAAAAAGAACAAGGAAAAAAACAAGACAGTAGAAACAAAATGGCAGAAAGAGATAACGATAAAGAAAGATAAGCACGTCGGGAAAGAATAAGGAGGCAGAAGGAGAAAGAATGAGGAGGAGGAAGAGGAGGAAGAGCAGGAGGAAGGGCGTCGATGATGACAAGTGCCCTGTGATTTGCCGCCTCCCGCTCACACTCCTGCCGCCGCGTTCTGTTTTATGTCCAGTAATGGTAATGTTTATTGCTATTTTTTCCCTGCGGGGCGTCACCAGTGAGTCGCCTTCCCTCTGCGAGTGAGGTTAAGGGAGTGAAAATTATACACCTTTGGCTTAGTTTATTCCCACACGCTCCCTTTCATTAGTATTGTTTCCACGCCTTGTATTCTCATCTTTTCATTCACTCTCCCTCTCCTCTCACCACCTCACCCTCCTTGCCTGTCTCCCTTTTCCCTCTTCCTGAAAATTCTCTCCCATTCCTTTTCCTCCCCTTTCCTATCTCTCGCTCTTTTGTATTCCTCTCGCTTTCCTTCTCCTCCATTCCCTGTACACCTTCCCAGCACACCCTTATCTTATCCCCCTTCCTATTTCCTTCTTCCTCTTATGTATCTCCTTCACTCTCTTTCTCCTCCACTGCCTGTACTCTCTTCTCTATTCCCCATCCTCACAGCTCCCTCCCTCCAATAATACTCTTCCTATTCCGCTCTCACTCTCCCTCCTCTCTCCCCTTATTCTTCTTCTCCTTCGCTAGCGTCAGTTCACGAACATAAGTGAAAAGCATTCCCGTGTAACAAAAAAAAAAAAAAGTTTGCTACGGGAACTATAAAACAATATGCCAATAAAAAAAAAAAAGCTAATAATATTTCATACTCGATTTCCGCCCCTTCCTTCCCCTTCCCTCCCCTCAGTCCCTTTAGTGATGGTTTTCCGATATTATGAATGGAAAAAAAAAAAAAGAAACATCCATAAATTTGGCACTTTAGCGAGTTATTTCCCATAATATGAGCTCCTGCCGGTAACGTAATGCCAGAAGTATTTATGAACCCTTCACTCACTCATACTCTCTTGCTATGAACTGGAGCGAAGGTTACACGCCAAGCCAGAGATTCGGACAGACTCAAGTATCAAAGTATCATCAAACGTTATTTACTTTTTAGTTCACCTGCCAAATGCCACAAACTACGCACCTTCTCAAACATGAACGGAACAAATGCATGATGTCAAGGAAGATTGAACTTTCTCATGATTAACTGTAATTTGAGAGGAATCACCTGACAGCCAGAAACGAAGAACAAAAAATGTTTCATCTATAACTGAGAGTTCAAGATCGACAGTATTCGTATAGCTTTACAAAACGCAAATCACATAATCTGACATAAGCATACCCTTTGATTTGTCAGGAACATCGGTATCACAATTGTTTTTTACAAGTTGTACACATGTTAATAAAACAAAAGCATTATTGAATATCAAGGAAGAGATAGAAAAGAGGGAGAGATATGGAGGAAAGGGGAGATGGAGGCATGGAGGGATAAAGTTATATATGGAGGAACCAGTGGAGATGAATGGAAGGATGATAGAAAACAAAAAGACCGAGATATGGAAAAATACAAGTAAAAAAAAAAAATGCAAAACATAAAACACCTAGGGAAAAAAAATGAAAACCCCTCAGCATCAAACAAGAAACAAGAACTAACACAAATAAAAAAAAAAAACTCAAAAGAAATACAAGGCACAAATAACACCCAAAAAAACAAGAAAAATCCAGTCAAAACCTCAGCAGCAAACAAAGAATAAGAAACACACACACACACACACACACACACATTTTTCCAAATAGAAAATGTCACTTTGGCGAACATTGACAGAAAAACGTATATAACGCTGGACTCGCAGGAATCAAGTCACGGGAACTCGATGACGTCAATATCAATTCTTCCCTGCAATTTGAGAAGTGAGGAGGCGTCTCGAGCTCCATTAGTTGCTCCGTTCCTCTCCTTGTGACGCGAGAGATTATAAAATGCAGGTAACGGTGAAGTAGTGTTCTGTTTTGTATTTTCTTCTCGATTTTACTAGTTTTTCGCTTCATTTCTCTTCTCGCTTTACACTTCGTTGGCTTTTTATTCAATGCTTCAAGTGACGTGGTATTGAGTGTGACATTAGAACGGAGAGTCAGAAACGGGGGTGGGGGGAGAGAGAGAGAGAGAGAGAGAGAGAGAGAGAGAGAGAGAGAGAGAGAGAGAGAGAGAGAGAGAGAGAGAGAGAGAGAGAGACAGAGAGACAGAGAGACAGAGAGAGAGAGAGAGAGAGAGAGAGAGAGAGAGAGAGAGAGAGAGAGAGAGAGAGAGAGAGAGAGAGAGAGAGAGAGAGAGAGAGAGAGAGAGAGAGAGAGAGAGAGAGAGAGAGAGAGAGAGGCTATCTCCGCGTAGTAATGAAAAGAGCTGTGTCGTGTACAAACGTAAGGCACAGCCATTTCACTTATATTAATACACACATTAAGAGGAAAAGAAATTATCTCAGTGCTATTGAGTCGCATCGAAACAAATAAAACCGTTCACGTAAAAATTAAGTACCTCGTATTAACGAAACAAAATAACGTAAATTAACCGAAAGGGTTTTCTAAAATGTACAAAATTCTTTGATCATAAAATCACATTGCACTTTTAAGTCATGCTAAAACAAACTTATCCATGTAGATTGAACAGAAAAGAAGTGAGACATTAAATATATGCATTATTAATACCAATAAGCGTCGTTCATTATTCCAAATGTCGATATTGTAAGTGCGATATGATTCCCTTACACATTTGTAAGGCATTCAGTTGTGCATAACACTTTGACATGTCATCTAGTGTCCATAAACTTTTTAATAACTATTACCTTTACTCTTTATAAAGCCAAACCACAAGACAAGCAGTTTAATGATTAATAGAGACTCAACAATACCGTGCAATACATGGCGAAAGTTATAATCTTGACAATTTATTTCAGGTAATTTTTTTCTTTTTTGTGCTAGCAGTTATCACATTATATCAAAAAGAAATATTATGTATTTCCTACCAATTTCCAAAGGCATATATCCACTGAATTCTATTGTGTCCCCTATATTCACGAAAAGATAATGAACGTCCTACAGCAACATATGAGGGTCATGAATAGTCCTTGATATATGATTTTATCCACAAGTTTTATCACCAATTTGAAGTTTAAGACGCAATCAGTATAAGATTACGAACGTAGCGATGACAACAGAGACGTCAAAATACTACCCATCAACATGAGCATATCAAGATTGTAAATTGAATATGGCAACGCCTCACCGCAGGTGTTTACGTATCCATTATGTCTGCAATCCATACACAGTTACCAACACAATGAGGGCAAGAAATAACTCAAATATTCGCTTAATTGTTTTTTTGTTTTTTTTTGGCCAGTGTAAGCTAAACGTTAAAATTAATAACAGTAAAATCTTCAAAACATTCAGCCCTTACTTTCGTGGTGGTATCAGAGAACAAGGTAAGGCAAGGATGAAACCAAGACGTGGAGCACTTGAGGTTAATGGATAGTTCATGTTGGTTAAACGCAGCTATGTATCCCCGTAGACTTTCCCGCGAGTGTCATTAGTCTCTTCACTTGACCTGGATTGTGGTGGCATTTGAGAGCAAGGGAAGCACCGATAAGAGGAAGGCAAGTGGAGAGAGTAAATTGAGAGGGATGTGGAGTGAGAGACAGGATAAGAAGGATTAAAATAACGAATGAGTGGAGGTGGCACTGATAAAGCGAGGGAAGGAGAAAACGGTCTGGATAACGAAGGGTGGACAGAGAAGTCGGCACATGTAGAGAGAAGAAAGATCGAAAGTGTGAGATAATGCAAGGAAAAAAAAAGGGACGAAAGGGAGAAGCACTGACATGGGAAACGAGAATAAACGGTGAAAATTAAAAACGAAAATAATGACGACAAATGTAAGACAAAGAAGAAAGCTGCTTATCTTTCTCTCTTGTTGCGTCTTTATGTATCACATTTGCCGCTTTTCTTCGCTTCTTGATCTGCATTTCATTACTTCTATGCCTCCTCTTCTTTCCTGCAACTTTCCTTCGACGCAAAACTAAGCGCATCGAACAAACCGAAATTCACAAACGCTTCCAAGCATCCTACCCACGACTACCCCTTAAAGAAACGACAGAAAACGAAACAGAGAGCGAAACAGAGGACGGAACAGAAAACGATATCCCAGCCGGCAGCAGCGTAGCATATGAATCACAAGTACAGACAAATGCCGGTTTATTGTTCGCGCATAAATTTAGTCTGGCGTGATGAAGTGCCAATACACTCACTACAGTCACTCCCTTACGCCTGAAGCCCAAGAGAGCGACCACCACGCTTCCCAACACGCCTCCTACCGCGCCGCCTACCAGCGCACCGCCACACCGCCACGCTTCTCTCTGGTTTCTCTCCGCTGGAATGTTTCTACGCACTTACAACAGCATTCTCTTACTCACCTCCACGATGACTTACGCGTCTCTCGGGGAGTGGGTGGAAGAGGTGCTGGATGGTATGGCGACCGTACCTGTAAACACCGAAGAGGATTTGGGTAAGGAATGGAAATATGAGTAATACGAAAAGTAATTCCCCGAGCGGAGCGAGGGAATTCCAATCTTATTACCGCTTTTATTACCGCACATCTCTACAACCCACCGCCTGGCCCCTGGAGGGTACAACGATGATCTGGCAAGAAGCACCTCTTGGTGTCCGTCGCATTTAGAAATTGCGATTTCAGTCTCGGAAACACCTCCCGGCAGGTAACTTTTGACGCTGCATCTTTCTTCTTTTATGACATTCCTTCGTCAGGCTCACCGTTTTGCGCATTTTGCATATTTCGACTTATCGAGAGCGCAAAATGCGCGAATTATATGCCATAACTCACTTCATATACGGGATAGCCAGTTTTGGCTGACACCACCAGACTCACCAGTGACTAGAAGCAAGATGTATTGTAAAAACTTGACAAAACAAAAAAGAAAATGGTATTACGACGAGCTGAACTGTGATGTTAAAAAATGTTTATAACATGTTTTACTTATGCTCGCTGTTTTCAACAATTAATCACTGAATGCTGAAATATATCATTACATTAAGTAGGAAACTCTCGTAAACCACGATAGCGTGATAAGAATGTAGATAAAGCTTCATATGTTGAAAACACAGTCATTTATAGCAACATGTCACTCGCCGCAACCATCACGGCGGCGCGAGACTTAGCACGGCGTGTGCAGGTGGGCTCCGTGCTCCGTGTGATCAGGTCTGCGACGCGTCTAAAAATTAGAACACCCAGCCGCTGGGAAAGATTCTTTAAATTGCTTCACATCTTAAAGCACCTATTACCTGGTTAGAATAATTAACATGAAAAAAAAGTAATATGTATGAATAAATAGCATGAAACAATAACACAATAATATACTGTACAGTAGCATGAAAAGTGACACGAAAGAATAACTAATATTAAACAGTAACAAATTAATATAAAGTAACATGACAGAGTAACAACTAATAATAAGCAACACGACACAATAACAAAGCTATATATAATAAGATCATGAAAATCCTAAATCTAATTACAATCCATATGGTGCATTACCATAAGAATACGCATCTTTTTTTTTTTTTTATGTAGAAGGGACACTGGCCAAGAGCAACAAAAATCCAATGAATAAAAAAGCCCACTGAGATGCCAGTACCAGAAAAGGGTCCAAAGCGGTAGTCAAAAATTGAAGGATAATTCCTCTTAAAGGAATTCAAGTCATAGGAAGGTGGAAATACAGAAGCAGGCAGGGAGTTCCAGAGTTTACCAGAGAAAGGAATGAATGATTGAGAATACTGGTTAACTCTTGCATTAGAGACATGGACAGAATAGGGATGAAAGAAAGAAGAAAGTCTTGTGCAGTCTTGTTAATACCAATACCAAGAAATTACTATGGTTCTCGTGTTTACCTGAATTATTGCATTTCGATCTGTTTACTTACTTTAAACATTCTCTAGGTAAAAAAAAAAAAAAAAAAACTGCATACAGCACAGCGTGTCATAGTTCACATTTGTGCGACTATTAACGGTAAAGGTAATGGGCGAAATACATTTTCCAATATTTACTTTGTGTGGTATCGATGCATTCTGGAAAGTGGTGGTGGTGGTGGTAGAAAAATGCTGTATATGAATTGCACCGATAATAATAACAACTGGATCAACAACAACAACAACAACAACAACAACAACAACAACAACAACAACAACAACAACAACAACAATCATGAAAACAAAGCACAAAATCTTAAACCATAAAACTTTCTACTTCCTTCCTCCCCGTCTCTCCCCTGTCCCTCTTCTCCTATAACCTCT
>NC_087158.1:12120799-12123299 GCF_035594125.1 Scylla paramamosain
GGGAAGCCATACGTCACTCGCATCCCCCGCTCCCGCCTTGACGATCCTAGCGATAAGCCAAGATGAGCCAAGATAAGCCACAAACTCCCACTGACCTCGCTGGAAAGGGAAGACCCACACGATCCGACTGCCAGTTTATTATATTGCCATTCGGGGTAATCTTGATCAGCCGGGGTGTTCAGAGGCTTGTAAATCCCACTTTGGCTGCTACGACTGGTGGAGGAGTTAGGAGGCAGAAGAGGAGGAGGAGGAGAAGGAAAAGTGGTGCCTGTTTCTCTTTAGTTTCTCTATATCTCCCTCTAAGCCTTGACACTATTTCTTTTTCCTCCCCTTTATTTTTTTCCCCTTCTTCCTCTAATCTCTGCCTCCAGACAAAGAGTAAAAAAAGGGGAAAGAACTTCTATATCAAATAAAAAAAAAAACCTTCCTCCTACTTCCCTAACATTTCCAGTCTTTATTTCTAGCCTTCCCTCCTCCTCCTCCTCCCTTACAGTCCCAGATCACCGTGGTAGACAGGCCGTGAGGAGGAATAATTGAGTGTGTTCAGGTGGGAAGCAAAATTTTTATGTTCGTTCGTGTCCGTGCACTTCGAGGAGGAGGAGGAGGAGGAGGAGGAGGAGGAGGAGGCGGAGAAGAAGAACAAGAAGAACAAGAACAAGAAGAACAAGAATAAGAACAAGAAGAACAAGAACAAGAAGAACAAGAAGAACAAGAAGAACAAGAAGAAAGGACACACGGTTGAGCGTTCATGTATTAAGGTAATATATCAAATCAAAGACACCCAAGAATGGAGTGTCAAAAACTAATTCTCTCTCTCTCTCTCTCTCTCTCTCTCTCTCTCTCTCTCTCTCTCTCTCTCTCTCTCTCTCTCTCTCTCTCTCTCTCTCTCTCTCTCTCTCTGTGTGTGTGTGTGTGTGTGTGTGTGTGTGTGTGTGTGTGTGTGTGTGTGTGTGTGTGTGTGTGTGTGTGTGTGTACTGTACTGTACTACGTTGCAAGAAGATTAAGAGAACGGTTTTGCAGCTTTAAGAGAATCCCTGAGAGATTAGAACATTTACGAGACACTGAAGGAATGACCTATGAGTATTTTTAAAGTCCACACACACACACACACACACACACACACACACACACACACACACACACACACACACACACACACACACACACACACAGGAATGATATATCTCGAGTGATTAATGGGAATTGAAATCAAATACTGCTAAATAATTCAAATGAAATCAAATTCGGGTGCATAATTAAGATAGGAGTGATAAATAATGCAAGTCTGACGAGGCATGGAATGAATATCGAGAAATGTATCAAGTGATCAGCGACCTGGCGGGCTACGGGGAGGGAGAGATGGAGAGGGAGGAAATGTTGGGAAGGGAGCGAGAAAGGGAGTAGGTGGCGGGAACTTCGGAATCTAAGGCAAAGACAGGGAGGGAAGGTTATGGAAGGGAGGGACAGGGAAGGAAACAGGAGGGACAGGGAGGAAAAGTTATGTAGGGAAGAAAGGGAGAGGGAAAGGGAGACTAAGTTGCGGAGGGAATGGACGGAGTGGGAAAGGGAGGAAAAGTTAGGGAGAGAAGAGAGGGAAGGAGGAAAAAGGAAGAAAGATGATGAAGGAAACCTGATTTATAGTCTGAGAGAGAGAGAGAGAGAGAGAGAGAGAGAGAGAGAGAGAGAGAGAGAGAGAGAGAGAGAGAGAGAGAGAGAGAGAGAGAGAGAGAATTTAAAAAGGATTTGTATTCCAGGAATCACAGATTGAATTCCCTTTTCTCTTTCCATTCCTCTCCTCCTCCTCCTCTTCTCGTCTTTCACCACCATCTAGTTCATCACTTTTAACTTATCCTCTACTTATCTACTTATCACCTCTTATTATTTCTCTTGTAGTTTTAGAGACAACCTGCTATCTTGTCCTTTATTCATCTCTTTTTATCTTCCTCCTCTCCCTTCTCCCACCTCCACCTCCTCCTCCTCCTATTAATCATCAGCAAACTCATACGACTCAAGGCAAAGAAACGTGATTGGGACGCACGAGGGCAGCAAGGGAGGCTCCTGGCAAACACACTTGGATTCTGCGACGTGAAGGAAGTTGCAGTCTTTTCATGAAAGGCTTGGCGTGTGCAAGTGCGGTACGAGAACTGCGCTGCCGGGAAGTGGTGGTGGCTGCGGGTGTACAATATTCTGTTTCGGAATGTTGCCATGGAGAAGATTACAAGCAGATAAATGATTCAGAATCAGTTCAGTGGATACGCACTCGCACATACAGACACACACACACACACACACACACACACACACACACACACACACACACACACAATGATTATCTCCATGCTGTATTTTTCTGAACTAAATATTATAGTGTTAGGACGTCAAACATCCAAAGCGTAATAATTGTAATTTGATATCCATGCTACTATTTATTCATACTGCAATCTATTACCTAATCATCATTAATTGCTGTATAATGGATGCTGGACAGATTAGCTGTGT
>NC_087158.1:12133299-12150799 GCF_035594125.1 Scylla paramamosain
AGCGAGGGCTAAGGGGTGGATGAGAGACAAGGAAACGTGGTAGGCAGAACGAAATAACGCACACAGTCTTGGATTACTGGCCGGCTGATTGGAGGGAGGCGGGTCGCGAGCATGACTGGGAAGCGTAAGGGACACCGTAATGCTGGGATCAGGTATCAGGTGATGAGGACAGCAGTGGTGGTGGTCACGTAGGATGCGCTGGGAGGGTGAGGAGAGGCCGTGTGTGCAGATGGGTGGCGTGTAGGGTTAAGGAACATTGTCTGGAATGTCTGCAGGTCTGGATGGAGGATGTATTCTGAAATTCTCTGCCTGTTTATTTCTTTTTTTTATTTTTTATTCTTACGACTTAAAAAAATAATAATGATAAATATAAAAAAAAATGTATTAAGACAATTCCTGAACTGCATTGGCCAACTTTTGTGTAATCTATCTCTGACATTTTTCCAAAAGAAGCAAATTGAGTGGACTTTCACCTGTTTAATTATCTTTTACTATTCTTTTGTGTCTCTGATCTGTCTCCTTGACGTGTAAAGAAATAACAATAAAGTAAAAAAAAAAATAATAAGGAAGGCTGGTGAACGAATAAAGGCTGCTGTAAAAGTAAGGGAACGATTACGAAGCCAGAAAGAACATTAAATGACAAGCTTATGGCACTGCAACAACGATGTCATGTGGCATCGTCTAAGCCTACAAGGGAGCGCTACCTCTTCCGCAGCCAGAACTACCGTAAAAGCCTGGAAGAAATTCACAACATTTTTACCGTGATCCAAACACTTCACTATAAAACCACGAGGATAGAGGAGGCAGTGGAGAGGATCTGTGAGGTTATGAGTTGAGGTAAAACGGTTATGAGGTGTAAGAGAATACGGGTTGAGGAGTAAGTGTGAGGTGCTGATAGGGGAAGAAAGGTGGAGGATGTGAGATGGTGATGGGAGAGAAATGGAAGTATGAAAAGAAGTGGAGCACTGAAAGGGTTAAATCAGAAAGGAATGAGATGAGTGAGATGACGGTTGAAAAAAAAAAAAAACAGGACGGTAAGAGTAGAAATATAAGACGGAGGAACGCTCAAAGGAAACAGGGAGTAAAGGAGAAGGGGTTGAAGAGCACTGAAAGGGTTAAATCAGAAAGGAATGAGGGAATGAGCGAGATAAGGGTTGAAATGAATGAAAAATTGAACGGTAAGAATAGGAGCATGAGACAGAGGAAGACTGAAAGGAGACAAGGAGTAGAGGAGAAGGGCTGTTGAGTTAATACGAAGATCAGAGGATATGAAAGACTGCCTAAACTCGAGACCAGATCAAGTCAGGTCAGGGTAAGGAGTTAATAGAAAAAAACGCAACTCATACCATCTCCACTCCGGCAATACTTAAATCAAAACTCCTGATACCACCAGTGAAAATAATTAAGCCTAGACTGGCAACACTTAAGTCGGGGAAGCAAAACAATTTTCTTTTTAACGTTAAGTGATAATTTCTTTTTTTTTTGGGGGGGAGCAAATATTAGAGAAATATTCCATTCTGGTAACACTGAAAGGAGCTGAGAGAGGGCGTGTCTAAATTAACATCTAATTTTGGCAACAGTTATCGCGCCGCCTTCGAGGTAAAAAAGCTAATCATCTCGGTGTGAAAATAGAGGAAAATTGAAAATAGACGCAAGACTGTAAAATTGGCCTCTTTATTATTATTATTATTATTATTATTATTATTATTATTATTGTTATTATTATCATTATTACTACTACTACTACTACTACTACTACTACTACTACTACTACTACTACTGCTACTACTACTACTACTACTACTACAATTACTACTATGGATTTTATATTTTCCTTCCTGTCATTAACGCTATTTTCCTTTACTAGATGCATGACAAGACAAGTGGCTTATTAGAGGTTATTAAAGAAAAACTGAAGGAGGAAGAGGAAAACGATTTATGGTCCTCGCCAAATATCCTCAAGCAGCAACGTGAACACGAATATTATGGTCGTCCTTGCTTTAATAGAGAGAATTAAGAGACGTTTTCAGTGATAAGGAAAGTAAGAGAGAGAGAGAGAGAGAGAGAGAGAGAGAGAGAGAGAGAGAGAGAGAGAGAGAGAGAGAGAGAGAGAGAGAGAGAGAGAGAGAGAGAGAGAGATTTATGCAAAGGACACCAAACATCACCAACATCAACCTCACTATTCATATTCAAACATGACTACACAACATCACACCATAACCTAGCATAACATAACCCTGTGGAACCAATGACATATAAACACACCACATATAAAGAAAAAGTAAACATAAATAACAATTACATACATAAACAAATACAGAAAAGAAGAACCTATTTAAAACACTGGACGTAAACACCTCCAGAAAATACTAACAATATTTCTTCTGTACCTGCCAAGTTCAGATTAACAGTAACACAGACTCTCGATCACACGCAGGTCTGGCAACACTGAGAAGAGTAACTATTGCAAGCACTACCCGAGTCATTACTACCACAACAACTAAGGGCCGATCCACACTATTCAGGGACGGTCACACTCAGGTCACGCTCCACTCACATATCATTACATGCATTTCAATGGGGACCGTGAGCGCCAGTGTGAATGCTTCTATTGAAATGCGTGCAATAACATGTGACTAGACCGTAAGCGTACCGTGACTTGAGCGTGACCGTCCCTATAGTGTGCATCGGCCTTAATCCAGCCACGTTGCAACATTGCTAATAATCACCAACGGTTTAAAAAAAATAGAAAATGCTTACCACCACCACCACCACCATCAGCACCTCAAACAAACAACACAATAGGCAGATCATTACATTAAAGTTTAACAGCGCGTACTCTCTGCGTTGACAGCAAATAGAATACATAACAATTGCAGCGATGAAGGTGATTTAATATTGGATGAGTCCCTCCAGTATAATGCTGCTCCCGTCAATGCGATGCCGATTAGTTTAGCGCCGCTCTCGCCTCCGTGGAATCTGTGTTAATGTGGCGGTGGTGGTGATGGTGGTGGTGGTGGTGGTGGTGGTGGTGATGACACAAATGCTCTTCCTCCTTTTTTTCTTCTTCTTTTTCTTCTTCTTTTTCTTCTTTTTCTTCTTCTTCTTCTTCTTCTTCTTCTTCTTCTTCTTCTTCTTCCTCTTCTTCCTCTTCTTTTTCTTCTTTCGCCGTTCCCCAGAGACAGGAGTTGACGCCATGTACGAGTCTTCGCCAGTTGTTTCCCTCCCTCGCATCTTCCTCTGTGACTCCCATCCCTTGCAATTCTAGCGCAATTCTATCCCTCCATCTCACTCTAAGTCTTCCCCTCGATCCTCTTCCCTCGACCGGTTTTCTTCAGGCTCTTTCAGTCGGTTGCTGGTCTTCTCTTACTACG
Source organism: Scylla paramamosain (assembly GCF_035594125.1). Lineage (NCBI taxonomy): Eukaryota > Metazoa > Arthropoda > Malacostraca > Decapoda > Portunidae > Scylla > Scylla paramamosain. Next base: position 12,136,674 of record NC_087158.1, read on the forward strand.
TGATGATACAAGTCGATACAAAGGAAGACAAACACCAGAGATCTTTACTAGGCTGTACGTACGAGTATAACTATCCTATTTTAGCTTCTAGTGGTAGAGACAGGATAGCAAAGTAGATGGCTCCTCCCCGCCCACCAATGCCTCCGGTGGTGGTGCTGGTGGTGGTAGTGATGGTGATGGTGACACTACTACTACTACTATTACTACTACTACTACTACTACTACTACTACCTTTACTGCTGCTACTACCATCTTATTATTTTCTATTTTTCTTCAACCAATGTTCCTTTGTTCTAGTTCTTCACATTTCTCCTCGCCCTTTTTCCTTTTTCCTGTTTCTTGAATTCCTCTTGCTATTCCTCCTTCAATGATTCAACAACAGAAAACACACAAAACAAAAAGACAGAAAGAAACACTGACAGACAGAGACATAAATACACATATACACACAGACAGACAGATATACAGACAAACAAACAGAGGCGGGAAGACAGACAGCTAGACAAGCAGATAAACAAATAAATATACATAAATACATATATTATGCAGACAGACAGACTGATAAGCAAACAAACAGACAGACAGACAGAAACAGACAAGATAAAGAACTGGGGCAGAAATGCGAAAAAAAAAAGAAAAAAATATTGGTTGTCCTGGCCTGCAATGAAAAGTCAAATTAATTATTGAAGTCATTAAGGCTGGAGCACCCTCAGGGCCCTGCATTATGGGTAAATTATTATTAACTTTAATCCTTTTTATTCGGAAGCGGTCACGTGATGGCTCTCTCTCTCTCTCTCTCTCTCTCTCTCTCTCTCTCTCTCTCTCTCTCTCTCTCTCTCTCTCTCTCTCTCTCTCTCTCTCCTTTCATCTCCTTTCTGTCTTTCCTTTTCTCATTAGTTCTACTTGAATATTCAATTGTTTTCTTGTTCATTTGTATTTAAAGTTCTCTCTCTCTCTCTCTCTCTCTCTCTCTCTCTCTCTCTCTCTCTCTCTCTCTCTCTCTCTCTCTCTCTCTCTCTCTTTCCTTTCGCTCTCATTTCCTTTTCTCATAGTTTTACTTGAATATTTATTTGTTTTTTTTGTTCATATGTATTTAAAGTTCTCTCTCTCTCTCTCTCTCTCTCTCTCTCTCTCTCTCTCTCTCTCTCTCTCTCTCTCTCTCTCTCTCTCTCTCTCTCTCTCTCTCTCTCTCTCTCTCTCTCTCTCTCTCTCTCTCTCTCTCTCTCTCTCTCTCTCTCTCTCTCTCTCTCTCTCTCTCTCTCTCTCTCTCTCTCTCTCTCTCTCTCTCTCTCTCTCTCTCTCTCTCTCTCTCTCTCTCTCTCTCTCTCTGAATTAAAAAGAATTATTGTATATTGGACCCAGAAATTTAAGACGAATTCATGAAGGTCTTAATGAATTTGTTGGAATTCTCGTTTTCCTCAACTTATGTATGATTTGGAAACAATGAAGGACACACGTGCATCCTCAGCCAGGACTCGTGAATAGCAATGATGAATATGAATAGTGCAAATGTGCAATGCATCTATTTGAGTGGAATAAATGTAATACAACTGAGGATATATAAAAAAAAAAAACGTGTAAAGGTTAGTGGGGGGAGGGAGGGATAGAGGGAAGGAGAGAGAGAGAGAGAGAGAGAGAGAGAGAGAGAGAGAGAGAGAGAGAGAGAGAGAGAGAGAGAGAGAGAGAGAGAGAGAGAGAGAGAGAGAGAGAGAGAGAGGGAGGGAGGGAGGGAGGGAGGAAAAGAAGGAAAGAGTGAATGAGAGAATGAATTAGTGAATTTAAAAAAGTTATTGAGAATTATTGAGATAGTGAAGCTGAATAGATGAGAGAGAGAGAGAGAGAGAGAGAGAGAGAGAGAGAGAGAGAGAGAGAGAGAGAGAGAGAGAGAGAGAGAGAGAGAGAGAGAGAGAGAGAGAGAGAGAGAGAGAGAGAGAGAGAGAGAGAGAGAGAGAGAGAGCCTTACATCTTTTTAATAGGAAGATTATTTTTCGCACTAAATCTCAGGCTTAGAAGGAAAACAGTAAAGGAATCTACAAATATATTATTGCTGTGGTCTTCCTCTGAATTCATGCTGGTGTTATTATTAACCTTCACTGCTATTTGAAATACCTTCCCTTCATTACTAACCACTCTGAGACATCTTTCCTTGTTGCACAGCCACCTCCAAACATTGTACTGGCTAGGAATTGCAAAATCTACTCTTTTTTTTTTTCACCCATCTTTTCTGCAGGGGCTTATAACGATTCAATACATTGCTTTTAGTGCTAAGAATTTCTGTTTATGGAAGTGAAAGGGTTAATGTTCATGTTATATCAAACAAGAACATAAAATTATAGGGGAAGGTGCAAGAGCTCAGTGGGCCTGCTTGTGAAGGTCGCTGCATGAGACCTGCCAACCTGTACACACCTATCATCCCAAATGCTGCCTTAATTTTGTTTGCTTGTTTGGTTTAATGGCAAGTTCAGTTAAGAAACCCAAGAGGCAAAGAATTGTTAGTTGTTTCCAGACCCCTAACCTTGATTTGGCACTGTCTCGCTTCCAGTCCATTCACCTTTAACGGGCTCCACTCCACCACCTCACCTGTGACCTGAACTCATTAACGCTTTGTAGCTTCATTCACAGGTAAATATCGCCACTTGAGACGTTCAATCACCATCTCAGCATTTCACTCAATACCTCACACACACACACACACACACACACACACACACACACACACACACACCTGTAATTTACTCGGTGCCTCGGTATCGACCCCGTCAGGTATACAGGTAGACTCTTGCTCCCCCACCTCCATTCTCTGTGCCTCCCTCTATCCCCACCGTTCTCTGTACCTCTCCCTCCCCCCCGCACGTGACACCCTCAGCCCAGAGTAATTTCACGTTATAATGAGGGAGGTCAGATTTACAGTCCCTGAAGAATAAAAGTACTATCCCTTTCCTCCCATTTTCTCTTCCTTCTGCTCTCTTCCTTGTCTTCCTTTTCCCGTCTTTCCTTTCCATTTTCCTTTTTCTCCCTCTTTTATTCCTGTAGCTGTTTTTTCTCTTCCTTTTTTTCGTGTTTCAAGTTCTCTTCTTTTTTCCTCTTTCCCTTCCATTTTCCCTTTTCTCCTCTTAAATTCCTGCAGCTGTTTCTCTCTCTCTACATTTTTTTTCTTGTCCCAACTTTTCTTCCTCTTCTTGTTTCTTTTCCTGTACCGTCTCTGTCCTTTTCCTTCCCTTTTCTTCCCTTCACTCCTCCTCCCTCTCCTTGCCTCAACCTCTTCACCTTTCCTTGCCTTTCTTACCCTCCGTTTCCTTCTCTTTCCTTTCTTACCCTCCATTTCTTTCCCTTTCCTTCCCTCTCCTTCCTTTCTCTTTCCTCCCCTTCCCTTTTCCTTCCCTGCAGCTGTCACTCTGTTTCCTTATCCTTCCATAATCACCTATCCTTTATTCTTTATCCTTCCCATATTGCCAAACCGTTTTTCTCTCCTCTTCCTTAATTTCTTCCTTTCCTTCTCTTTGTAGCTGTCCTCCTTTCCTCCTTTTATTTCCCTTCCTCCACCTCCTTCTGTATTCCTCCTCTTTCTCCTTGTAAATGTCTACCTCCGACTCCCATTATTTTTTCTAGTCCCCACCTTCCTATTCCTTCCTATACTGCAAATGCACGTATTTAGATTAGATTTATTCACAGCCACTTACTTCTTAGTGCAATTACTGTCCTGGTAGCATTACTTATTTTCTATTCAAAGATCATATGTTTTTTACTCTTTATTATCATCTACTTTATTTTTCGCCGAAGTCGCGTGGTGTGCGAGGGTCGATGAATGAAAAGAGTGAACGATAAGTCTTCTGTCTGTGCGGCTGTGTGTTCGTGTGAGGGAGGAACAAATTAAGGAAGCGAACAGCACGTGCCAGAATTGCTGATGGTCGAGAGAGAGAGAGAGAGAGAGAGAGAGAGAGAGAGAGAGAGAGAGAGAGAGAGAGAGAGAGAGAGAGAGAGAGAGAGAGATAGGGGGGAGTGAAGGGGCAGAAACAAATAAAGAGTCCGCGGTTTAAAGTCGTTATTTCCACTACATTTACGGTGAATTTCTCCTCCTTCTCTTCCTTCTCCTTCTCCTCCTTCTGTAGTGCATTATAGAATATTAACTCACTGCTTCTCCTTTTTGATGGGTACCCTTTCTATTCCTGTCACTACTATTGCTGGCATTACTACCACTGCTCCTACTGTTTTTTTTTTTTTTTTTCAGCTTTTTATTCCTCTATATTTAATTTTTTTTTCATCTTTCATATTTTGTTTTCAGTCTCTTCCATCTTACATTTATTTTCCATTTTACATCTCCCTTCTTACAGTTTTCACTTTCATCCATCATCCATATTCTATCTCTTCTATCTTTCATGTCTGAGTGTTTCTATTCTTCTACATTTTTTTCTTTTTTTACTTCCCGTCTTTTATATTTTTTTTATCTCCAGTCATCCACTCCTCACTCACTCTTCCGTCTCCACCCATTCATTCTCATTATTTATCTTTTAACCTAGAGAAGTACTCCTAGTCGCCTACCCTCTTTTACCTACTACTTATTTTCACTGTATTTTATAATTTCTTTCATTTTTTTTTTTTCAGTTTTATCAGTTTGATGTAACATTTATACTATTGCACGCACCTCATGTACCTTTGCTCATATGTATAAACTATTAATCAATCATTACCACTATTATTTTTCTGTTCCACCTCTTACTCGTACATTCACTCCATATCGTCTCCTATCACCACCCTTTAGCAGCACACGAACACCTCCAGGCTCCACCATTCGCTGCAACATCAAAGCAACGACCTATTAATCAGGTAACCAAAACACACACCTGCCAATACCATCACCTCAACTGCCGCCAGTATATCACTGTGTATCACCTTTGCGCTCCCCTGCCCGTCTCCTAATCGCTTCCCGGACAGGTATTCCACGCGGTAAATGGCTGAGCAATTATGCAGACGCGTGGCCCTGCTCTCTACATCACCTGGGCGGGGAAGAAAATTACCTGATGCGCAGCCAATAAAGCAGGTGTAAAAGCAGGTGTAAAAGGCGTGAAAGGTGTAAAAGCCCCGCATTCTGATCACCTAGGCAAGGATTTCAATAGTGTGAGATTAGTAATGAATGGATTGGTGTGTGTGTGTGTGTGTGTGTGTGTGTGTGTGTGTGTGTGTGTGTGTGTGTGTGTGTGTGTGTGTGTGTGTGTGTGTGTGTGTGTGTGTGTATGTGTGATTATGTCGGGTGTTCTCTCTCAAGTTTGGTGGTTTTGTGGTTGTTGAGTGGTGTTGTGTTGTTGTTAGTTTGCTTTGGTTTTATTTGTTGTTGTTGTTGTTGTTGTTGTTGTTGTTGTTGTTGTTGTTTTATCGTTGTTGTTTTATCGTTGTTGTTATTATTATTATTATTATTATTATTATTATTATTATTATTATTATTATTACTATTATTATTATTGCTACTACTACTTCTACTACTACTACTACTACAACAACTACTACTACTACTATTACAACTAGTACTACTACTACTATTTTTTTTTCGCATGAATAAGAAAAGTATTTTTAAAACTAATTTATATGGAAAAAGTAATAAATGGGTATCTCTCTCTCTCTCTCTCTCTCTCTCTCTCTCTCTCTCTCTCTCTCTCTCTCTCTCTCTCTCTCTCTCTCTCTCTCTCTCTCTCTCTCTCTCTTAACCCTATCTCTTAGAATCTCTTACTTCCACTAACTTCCCACTTCCTTTCATCCGCTCAGCCGTACCTTACCCCTTTCCTCTCTCACCTGCACTTCTTGTCCTTCACCTCGAACCCCCAAACGCTCTCACCCGTAATCTTAACTCCACCACTTACCCTTACTAACTTTTCCCTCTCTACTTACATTTCCCTGCCCCAACTAACACATCACCTCCACCTCCAGACCAATCTCTCCTTCATCTCTTTAAGCCCCCTAACACTTCCACGTTCCCTTATACTCAAGCACCGTGGAAGAGGAGGAGAGAGTGTGTGCGTGCGTGCATGCGTGTGTTAAGGGACAAATATTAAGTTAAAGACACAGAGGAAAAAAAAAATGGAAGGGAAAGAAGTTAAGGAAGGATATCTGAAGCAAGAAAGGGAGGGAGAGAGGGAAAAAGGGTTAGGAAGAGAGAGAGAAAGGGAGGGAAACATAAAGGGGCAGAGAGAGAGTGGGAGGGGGGAGAGGGAGTGGAAAAGGGAGAAGAGGCGAGTGAGCATGTCGTTTTAAAAAGTCGTTTAGGAGAAAATGTCCCACAATCACTGACCTTTTAACTTTTACTCCATCGCTGGTCGTGGTGGTTGTGGTGGTGGTGGTAGTAGTAGTAGTAGTAGTAGTAGTAGTGGAGGTGCAGTCTCCCAACACCACCAATAGCACCACTGTCACCACCACTAATATCTCCACTTTATCACCGCTTGTGCCATCATCCACAAGTGCCAGCAGTAATATCACCACCACCACCAGCGCCGCCACCACCACCACCACCACCGCCCATCAACACTCACTATTAACACTCGTATCACCGCGGCTCGGGTTTCGAAGTGTTGATGGCCGTCATAAATTCCTGAGGTTACAGCCATTACCACCTGCGGCATTAATCGGCGCGCCGCCAATATGGACCCCCGCCACGACCCTCACCTGCCTGCCGTCTAATTAGAATATGCTCACCTGGCCACTGCGGGTAGGTGCCAATTATACAAGCATGTGCCACAGGTGGATCATGTTTATTACCTGTGAGAGTGTTTACGTGCCTCTGTGTTGTGTCTGGTGCTCCTCTCGCTCCCCTAGCTGTGTTTTGTGATCTGGGTGTAGTGGCGCTTTAGAAATAACGGGTTCAAGCTTGAAGAATTTAGGTTCAATAAAGAGATAGGAAGGAATTGGTTTTCAAATAGATTTGTAGATGAATGGAATGGACGCAGTAATGAGGCTGTTAGTGCTGAGTCAAAAGGGAGCCTTTTAAAGAAGATTAGACAAATTTATGGATGGGGATGATACGTGGGAAATAGGTAGATATGTTTCATACAGAGACTGCCACATGTAGGCCTGATGGCTTCTTGCAGTTTCTCTTACTGTCCTGCGTTTTTATGTTTTTTATAGAAATCAATTGGCAGTTCTTCATGTTTTACTTTTAATTTTTTTTCAGGAAGTGGTTCGTTTTCAACAATATGTATTATAAGAAGGCGTTAGTAATAATACATTTAACCTTTTACCTCAGTTTTGTAAATGAGAGCGAATAAAAATCATGCAATAATAAAGATTTACAAGATATTACTAAAAATATCGATAGAGATTTAAAAAGGTAGGTGCAGTTTTAATGATAGTTTTCAGAAAGAGAAGGAATAAAAAATAACATTGTTTATTAGAGACAATGAAGATTTATCTCTCTTTAACTGTCAAATAAAGAAGAAACATTTGCAAGGTACGAATGCTTCTTTTTGTTTTATTCATAAGTTTAATGCATTTTCAGTTATTTATTTATAGATATTTCCAAACCATTATTATATTATCGCCGCCGTTAAAGTTCTCGTTATCGTGAGTTTGATAAGGTAGGAGTAACGATGCCTCACACTGACAAACACTTGCGTACAGACTCACAAACACCTCGTGGATGGTGGTAAGGGATTTCTAATGGACAAAAAAAAAAAAAAGTTTGCTGTGATGTATAAACAGAACAACCTGAACCAATCACACCAACTCTAATACAAAAAACAGGTTCCCCTTCTCTCTCTCTCTCTCTCTCTCTCTCTCTCTCTCTCTCTCTCTCTCTCTCTCTCTCTCGCTCTCTCGCAAAGGTCAAGTTAGATTTCTTACATCGTCGTACAGTTAGCAAAGGTCAAGTGTTTTCCAGCGGGGTAATACCAGTACTTGCCTGTTAGTTATATATATATGTATTTTTTAGAATTCCCCCGCAGCAAAGAAATGCCGCCCTGCTCTCTTCCCGCCCCGCTCCCGTCCCCCGTGACAGAATGAAGCAGCTTTCTCGTGTTTTGCAGCCTTTTTTTTTTATATCCCGTTCTCATTAATTAAGAATTATACTATATTCAGCATTTTCCTTTGAGCCATTTGAGGTTCCAGTTTTCCTCCGAACTCATTACAACCGTTCCCTTCTCTCTCTCTCTCTCTCTCTCTCTCTCTCTCTCTCTCTCTCTCTCTCTCTCTCTCTCTCTCTCTCTCTCTCTCTCTCTCTCTCTCATATCTACCTTCCCCTCACTCCCTCCCCTATCCCCTCACCTCTCTCTCTCTCTCTCTCTCTCTCTCTCTCTCTCTCTCTCTCTCTCTCTCTCTCTCTCTCTCTCTCTCTCTCTCTCTCTCTCTCCTTCTGACGTCATACAGGTGGACTTCGTTGTTTATTTCGCTCTCACCATTTCCTTCTGCATGACGATAAATTTACTCGGCGGTCATTTCGATGAAGCGCAAAATTAAAGGTAATGGTGCGTGCGTGCGGCGAGGCGAGCGTGTGCAGAGAACAGGACAGGACGTGCAGCAGGGCAGGGGGAGGCCAGTACGTTCCGGAAAAGTAGTATGAGAAGTTGTAGTTAGTTGCTGTGTTGGTTGCTGCGTTCTGGTAAATATTATGCTTCGGTTGGTTATCGTTTTGTGTGATACTGCGGTTATGTTTGTATTTCTCGCCTTCATTTCACCTCTCAATACTTTCTCCTTCGCCCTTCTGCTCCCGCTAACGCTCAAACTAAATCTAACTAAATTGTCACTTTTCCGCCATCACTTCTATTGTCACCACATGCACTGAACACAAACACCTTCACTGCTTCGCCTTTATCACTGCCACCATCACCACCAACACAACCATCACTTCCACTCTCTCCCCTTCTACGCTCATCACTAAACAAGCTCCACAATGACACCATGCTCCCTCACCACTAACATCCTCACCAGTAACTCCTTCACCACTTCCATCCTCACCACAACTCCCTCAAACCTACCCTCTCCACAATTAGACACACTACTTTTATCCTCACCACAAACATCCTCTTCACTGCCACATCAGTAACACAGACACCCTCACCACCGTCGCCACCAGCACCTTCACCACCTCCAAACCACACGTGCTGCTGCCGGCGAAATCCTCTGTGTAGCTAAAAAGATTCGCAATCCACACGTGGGGCCTGAATGTGTGTTTGAATGCCTGGCTGCCTGGCCTTGTGTGCTGCGGCGGGGCGCGTGGCAAAGGCAGAGGGAGGAAAAATCAAAGAATAAAACTCGGAGGTGGTGAGACGTGGAGTGAAGGCGAGGAGAAAGGTGTAGATAAAGAGAGAAAATCAGTGAATGACGCAAATGACAGACAGACGCATTCCTAAAAGAATTATGGAAAATAAGTATGATTGTGGGACGTAGATGGGAGGAAAAAAATATGAAAATAAGGCGAAGAGAAAGGCATGGATGAGGAGAGAAAATCAGTGAGAGGTGCGAATGGAGAGACAGACAGATGGATGTGTACTTGCGTGTGCTAAAAAGTAGAATATGTGAGAATGAGCGTGAGAAAAGGTGAATGACTGGGGGAAGTAAATAGAGCGAGGAAAATACATGATGAGAAAAGCATGAATAGGAAATAAATCAAGGGAAAAGTGGGAAACGAAGAGAGAGAGAGAGAGAGAGAGAGAGAGAGAGAGAGAGAGAGAGAGAGAGAGAGAGAGAGAGAGAGAGAGAGAGAGAGAGAGAGAGAGAGAGAGAGAGAGAAAAAGGAAAAGAGTGGATAGAACAATGGAGGAAGAGGACATAAAAAAAAGGCTCGGTTAAAGTTTGAAAAGGAAAATACGAAAACTGTAAGGAAAAGGAAAGTGGATGTGATGATAGAAAAGAAACATAAGACAAAAAAAAATAATGAACGGAAAGAGGGAAAGATAACCAAACGAAAAACAAGGAAAACATGGAAAGTTTGAAAGAAAGGAAGAAACCAGGAAGGAGAAGTTAAAGATGCAGAGTAAAGCAAAGTAGAGGAGGCAGGGAAGAGGAAGTAAAGCAAGGGAAAGGAGGCACAAAGTCGGAGGGAATCAGGAGAGAGGTGGCAGAGAAGAGGAGGTGGAGGAGGAGGAGGAGGAGGAAATGTTTAGGGCAGAACACTTCTACAATTATTTTGGTGTTTATGTTATTATTGTTATGAACATTACCGAGAGAGAGAGAGAGAGAGAGAGAGAGAGAGAGAGAGAGAGAGAGATTGCAGTAAATAAAGCAATATATTTAGGTAACAAAATATATAGTAAAGTACTGGTGACTGCGTGCTGAAAAATCGGATTTATACCTGTGTGTGTGTGTGTGTGTGTGTGTGTGTGTGTGTGTGTGTCAGTTTTCACAAATAGAAAACTCAAACAAAATAAAAACAATAATGATGAGTAGATCAGCAACAAATTCACTAGCAGCAGTAGTAGTAGTAGTAGCAGTCGTGGTGGTGGTGGTGGTGGTGGTGGTGGTGGTGGTAATAGTAATAGTAGTAGTAGTAGTAATGGTAGTAGTTCACAAAAGCACTACTACTACTACTACTACTACTACTACTACTACTACTACTACTACTACTACTACTACTACTACTACTACTACTACTACTACTACTACTACTACTACTACTACTACTACTACTACTACTACTACTACTACTAATAATAATAATAATAATAATAATAATAATAATAATAATAATAATAATAATAATAATAATAATAATAATAATAATAATAATAATAATAATAATAATAATAATAATAATAATAATAATAATAATAATAATAATAATAATAATAATAATAATAATAATAATAATAATAATAATAATAATAATAATAATAATAATAATAATAGTAGTAGTAGTAGTAGTAGTAGTAGTAGTAGTAGTAGTAGTAGTAGTAGTAGTAGTAGTAGTAGTAGTAGTAGTAGTAGTAGCAGTAGTAGTAGTAGTATAGTAATAATAATAACAGCAATTATATTAATCTACTACTACTACTACTACTACTACTACTACTACTACTACTACTACTAATAATAATAATAATAATAATAATAACAACAACAGTATAGGCTTCCCCTCTTTTCATTACCAGACCCTTGTTTGTCTTACACGAGGGAAGACTGACTCCTGTTCCTCCTCCTCCTCCTCTCTTCCCTCCTCTGTTAGCATTTACCATCTCCCTCGCTCTCTCATTTCCTTTTATTTCCCTCTGTTCCTTCCTTTCTTGTCTCCTCTCTTTATTTCCTTCTCACTCTATCTTCCCATTTTTCTCTTTCTTTCTCTCACGTTTCCTTTTATTATTTTTTTCTCTCTCTCTCTCTCTCTTTACTAATTATCGCTTCCATTTATCATCCATCTTTACTTGTTTCTACCTCTTACCTTTCGTCTTTTCATATTTTTCCTCTTTTGCGATCATCATTTCCCTGTCTTCTTGTAACCTTTTTCTCCTCCTTTGCTGCCTCTTCCTCCTCCTCCTCCTCCTCCTCGTCGTCGTCGTCAATCACTTGAGGGAAGAAAATACCATTAAACACTCCTAATTAGCTTGATTGACAGAGCTTCTGCTAACCGAGGAGGAGGAGGAGGAGGAGGAGGAGGAGGAGGAGGAGGAGGAGGAGGAGACATAGGTATTAGACAAGAATAATAGAACGGACAAAAATGATCTCACTGTATAAAATAATAAGACAGGTTAGTGATAGCAAGTGCCAGGAAAGATGTGAAGGAAGGAAAGCGTGTTGTTATGTAGGATGAACAAGGTGAGAAGTCGTCTCTCGCCACTGGAGTCCTTCGGGTATGGAGTGTAGGAGAGTGATGTGAGGGGAGGAGAGGGGAGGAAGGAGAGATGTGAAATGAGAAGTGTTTTGGAGTAATGGGGTGACAGTGAGGAAGAGGATGAGATAAGGAGAAAGTGAGGGAAGGTATACAATGAAGCGACAATGAGAAGGAAGAGAAGACAAGACAGGGATGTGACAGTGAGGGGGAGATGAAAGTGCATGTGTGTATATGTGTTGTGAAGTAAATGAACATGTGAGGGGGAGAAGATAAGGGAGATGTGAGGTGAGGAAGTGATTGGAGAGAAAGTGCTGTGGGAAAAAGAGTGGAAGTGTTGTGGGCCAAATGATGACGTGGCACTGAGGAAGAGGAAGAGAAGGAGGAGAAGATAGGGGGAGGGAATATTGGGCGAAGAAGTGAGTGGAGAGGGAAGTGCTGGAAAGTATAATTTTTGTGGAGTTTATGAAGTAAAGAAGAGGAAGAGGAGGTAGCAAAGGTAATGTTGGGAGAGAAAGTGAGTGGGGAGGGAAGTGGTGAAGAATAAGAGGTGCTGTAGAGTAAATTAAGTGACAATGAGGAAGAAGAACAGACAACACGGAAGAAAATGTGAGGGGCGGAAACTGACTGAGTGGAGGCGGAGGAGGATCTGATGTGAAATAAAGGCAAGTGATATGAAAAAAAAATAAACATGTGAAACTGAGGAAGAGGAAGAGGAAGAAGAAGAAGAGGAGGAGACGATGGTATTTAATAAGATCAGTGTTAGCAATCTTTTCGCAGTCTCCCTTCAAAACAACTTATAGTGACTTATTTTCAAGAGTACTTTCATAATCCCTGTGTCTGGCGGTGAGAGGAGAATCGAGTCTTCTAACATATTCTTCCAGTCACCAAACAGCCAAGGAAAGAAATAAGAAAGATAAGTTGCTGTTTGCTTTTATTTGCATTTCTTTATATTTCTTTACGTTATAGTGCAAGATAAAGTGATTCTGACGCATTTACTCAGAGAAGTGATGAGAATGTGACAGATCATCTCTGTGGCCTTTCAAACGACACGAGCACTATAATAACTTACAGGAAAAGGAAAAAAAAAAAAGTACAAAAAAAAAACAAAAGGATAAAAACGAGGAACGCAAAAACAACAACAACAAAAATGACAACAGCGACAAAAAGGAAGGAAAATAATATATAACAGGAAGAAGAGGAAGATACAGGAGAAGATTAAAAGGACAAAAACGCGGAACGACAAGAAGAAAAATAACAACAACAAAGACAGCAACACCGACGAAAAGGAAGCCAAATGAGATATAATTAGAAGAAGAAAAAGATGATACGAGAAAAATAACAGCGGGATAAAAGAATTAAGACTTACATCAGAGAGAGAGAGAGAGAGAGAGAGAGAGAGAGAGAGAGAGAGAGAGAGAGAGAGAGAGAGAGAGAAACGAGGCTTATTGGGTACACTTCCAGGCTTCATAAACTGTGCTCCAAATTACTAGAGACGATACCGAGAAATCCGATCACGGGGGATTTGAGAGAGAGAGAGAGAGAGAGAGAGAGAGAGAGAGAGAGAGAGAGAGAGAGAGAGAGAGAGAGAGAGAGAGAGAGAGAGAGAGAGAGAGAGAGAGAGAGAGTTTACAGTTGTCACAAGGATAGAATTTTTCTGGCCTTGGTATTCGCGTTCCAGGAGGAGGAGGAGGAGAAAGACGAGGGGGAGGAGGAAGAATACAAGTAAGAGAAGGAGGAAGAGGAGGAAGAGCACGAGTAGGAAGAGGAGCAGCAACACCAGCAGTAGTAGCAGAGGGAGGAAGAGTAGAGGAAGGAGGAGCAGGAGGAGAGGAGAAGAGAACCCGTAAAACTGTGTAAATTTCTCTCGAGGATGCAAGGAAGGTGCGATGCAGACCAGACTGAAGCGGCGGGGCGAGGGAGATTAGGATATTTACGCCCTAATAAAGTTGGGAGCAATTCATATCTTTTCCTCCTCTCTCTCTCTCTCTCTCTCTCTCTCTCTCTCTCTCTCTCTCTCTCTCTCTGGGTCCTCACCCTAGCTACCTTCCTTAATTTCCTTTACTTAATGTGTTTTTCCTTGCGTTACTCTATTTCCCGACGCAGCAGAGCAAGTATTTCTACGTTTATGCATCTCTCTCTCTCTCTCTCTCTCTCTCTCTCTCTCTCTCTCTCTCTCTCTCTCTCTCTCTCTCTCTCTCTCTCGCTCGCTCGCTCGCTCTCATTTATCTTGTCTTTTTCAATTTGGAGTGTATTTTCTTTATTATAATTTTATCGAAGTTGACTCCATGAAATAATTTACTGACATATTTTACTAAGGTTTTTATTACTCCCTTTTTTTGTTCCTCCCTTGTTATGTCGATTTTATTCGTTTATGTGCGCAATAATT
>NC_087158.1:12155799-12165799 GCF_035594125.1 Scylla paramamosain
TTAAACACACACACACACACACACACACACCTTATAATTCTGTGCGATCAGGTATAAGTACTATTTGATTAAGGAACAGAGAGAGAGAGAGAGAGAGAGAGAGAGAGAGAGAGAGAGAGAGAGAGAGAGAGAGAGAGAGAGAGAGAGAGAGAGAGAGAGAGAGAGAGAGTTTCAAAACATCTTTAAAGCCACACAGGCTTGAGCGGATCAGGTACCTCCTTTCCTAATGGTAATGTTCTTATAATTACGTGTACATATTTATATCGAGTGTACCTAGCGCAGGGAAGTTTCAAATTACTTAACGGGCGTTTTGTACTGGATTTCACGCTACAGACAGAAGAGAGATGGAGAGTCAGCCAACCAGACACCCAGCCAGCTAACCAGTCAGACATCCAGCAAGACAGACAACCAACTAACCACTCAGCAAGCCAACCAACCAGACAATTAAACAGATAAAAAAAAAAATAGTCTCTTCCTCCAATCCCCTTTTCCTCCCCTCTCCTCTCCTCCCGCGTCCCATCCTGTCTATCTCACCTGCGCACCTGACCTCCACCGTGACTTCACCTGCTCTCTAATTAATGGCCCCTGCTGAAAACTAATTAGAAGAATCCCTAATACGCTTCTTTACTGATGAGAAATAAAAGAAAAAGTTTGACAGCATTTTCAATACAGGAATCATTAACTTTACTGACGTATCATCCAATAAAAAGAAAACTCATTAAAAAATATGGACATGCGTGAGGCTGAAATGTTTATCTTTCCCATAATAAGTCTTGGCTGAGGCGCAAATGGACTTAGAACATGAATGGTGATTAAGAGAAAGGGTGAGTGTGCGAGGGCATGTGAGAGGGAAGGGTCTTAGGCAGAAACGGATGGAGAGTGAAGGAACTTAATGTATGGTGGTGACGGAATGAATATTACCGAAAACTTCAGAATACAAGCTGCCCACAAATTCCCGAAAATTAACTTAACGTAACCTAACTTAACCTGACTACTACTACAGAAGGAACTTAATATATGGTGCTGATGGGCTGAAAATTGGTGAAATCTTCATAATACAAATCCTCCAGGAATCCCACAAATCCACAGAACCTAACCTAACGCAACTTAACCTAACCTAACCAAACTAATATGGAAGGAACTTGATGTGTGGTGGTGATGGGTTCAAAATTGCGGAAAACTTCGTAATACAAGCCGTTAACAAACCCGAAGAAGCTAACACAACTAGAAACGTTGACAGAAGAAAAGCACCAACCATTATCTCAAACACTGTGATAGAAGAGAAAAAAACACTAACAGATTTAAAAGCATAAAGTTACGTTAATTAGAACATAATATCCATTATAACATCAATCTGTCAATACCTCAAGGAAGAAAATCTATAAATGGTGCTTGTGTGTTGAAGACTTAAAATAAATAAATAAATAAATTCTTTACATCTCAGACACAGTTATTCAGGAAAAAAATATTACGGATTCAAAGTATAAGACTACATTAATTAGAAGACAATATCCTTGACAGCGTACATCTGGCAAACCCTTACGGAGGAAATTCTATACATGTTGCTGATTGGTTGAAAATTAGCGAAAACTTCATTATATCTCATACGCAGTGATTCAGGACAAAACACATTACGGATCTAAGAACATGTAAAACACACTTTAATTATCTAAAGGAAAAGATTCAAATGAGACAAATGAAGCAAAGAAAGTTGATATAAAAATTGTGTTTTTGTATTAAGTTTAATCTTGTGCATTACATTACTAATGAGGAAAATTTAAAATAGTTAAATATTTACAAAATAAAGACATTGCTGAGAGAGAGAGAGAGAGAGAGAGAGAGAGAGAGAGAGAGAGAGAGAGAGAGAGAGAGAGAGAGAGAGAGAGAGAGAGAGAGAGAGAGAGAGAGAGAGAGAGAGAGAGAGCGATCTGTGATAAGGGTATATTCATCTATTTATTGTTACTAGTGAACTATGTTTGGTTGAGCAGGATAGATACACAACAAAGCTCTCTCCCTCCCATTTCTCCCTCCGAAAGTCACAAGAGACTTGCAAGAAATACGTATATGGAAATTTCATATTAAAGAATGAAATGAATACGAATAATGAATGAAATGAATACGATAATACACTACCACTGGCGCTGGTGTTTTGCGGCGCCTAGTACCCGATGGACATGAACTATGAGGTGTGGCAAAACATCAACGTTAGAATCAGAGATAGAATTAAAAAGAAGTTACTTGTTTCTTCACCCGGTCTCTCTCTCTCTCTCTCTCTCTCTCTCTCTCTCTCTCTCTCTCTCTCTCTCTCTCTCTCTCTCTCTCTCTCTCTCTCTCTCTCGATGAGTGGTAATTACAGGTGTGGAAGATTAGACTTGAGGAGGAAGGACTTCAGTCACAGGTGAGCAGATTGCACTGGTACACCTGCAGACTGAGTGTTGCAGGTGAGAAGCCGGAACACCTTACCTGGAACAGAGATTATTACAGTGAGGTGGAAGGAGTTGGCTAATATATTTCTGCTGTTTTTAAGGGGATCTGAACTATTCTTTCTTAGAGATTTGAAGGGAATTTTATCATATTTTTTTCCTGTTTTTAAGGGAGTTTTGATATTTTCTTTCTAGAGTTTTCAGGAAATTTGAGTTTTCTTCGTGTTTTTAAGGGAATTTTACCTTTTCTTCGTAGGGTTTTTTGTAGGTATATTTGGTATTTTCTTCAAGTTTTTAAGGGAACTTGATCTTTTCTTCCTAGATGTTTTTTTTTAGGGAATTTGATCTCTTCTTGTTGTTTTTAAGGGAGTTTGGTCTTTTTCTAAGGTTCTTAAGGGAGTCTGATCTTTACTTCCTCAGGTTTTTTAAGGAAATCTGATCTTTTCTTTCTTAGATTTCTAAGGGCGTCTGATCTTTTCCTCCTAAGGTTTTTAATGTTTAAAGGGAATCTAGCAGCTTTCTTCTAATATTACTATGGGAATTAAACAGTTTCTTCCTAATAACATTAAAGATTCTAAAGCTCTCTTAGTGGTATTTCAAAGGAATTAAACTTTTTTTTCATGCTTTTAAGCGTCCTAAACTATAAAGGGAATATGACAGTTTTTTTCTTGATGAGTTCAAGAACCCTAATGTTCTTAAGGGATTTTGAATTTCCTGGAAACATTTGAAGGCGATTTAGCTTTTTTTTTTTTATAATGTTTATAAGGGTTCTAAAGTTTTGCAGAGGTGACAATTCCTTCTTAAGGTTCTCAAGGAATTCAGCAGTTAATTCCAGCAGTCCTTGGAATGTCTCGGTATTTGAAGACTCAACTGAATAGAAAAGAGAGAGAAAAAAATGACTGATTCTCCACGCGGCATTGTGAACATCAACGAGAGAGAGAGAGAGAGAGAGAGAGAGAGAGAGAGAGAGAGAGAGAGAGAGAGAGAGAGAGAGAGAGAGAGAGAGAGAGAGAGAGAGAGAGAGAGAGAGAGAGAGAGAGAGGGGGGGTAGCTGAAAATCTCCACAAACACTTGCAGTTTCGTTCGTCGTCGGCTTGGGAAGACAACACTTGTCACGCCTTGCGAAACACGCCGCCACAATGCTCTCTCTCTCTCTCTCTCTCTCTCTCTCTCTCTCTCTCTCTCTCTCTCTCTCTCTCTCTTCAAGCATTTCAGACTCGCTTCCTGGCACACGGAAGGAGGAAAGGCGTAAGGATATGTAACTGTAAGGATAAGAAAAAAATCGTAACATTCTCAACTTGCCATATAAAATTAAAAGTAAATAATAGGATTTCTAAGTCATTCCATAGATGAAGATCCACATCGACGGAAACTGACAGCGAATGTAAGATAATACGCTTACTCGATCTATTAGGAAAACTTTGAAAAACGGTGAATTAAAGTTGGAATACTGAAGTTGGTCTAAGTTTGACAACAGAGCGAAACGCGACGTGAGAGATACCAAGAGCGAAGATAAAATTAGAACAGAACTAACAGAGGTTGCGATTACGAATACTGGAGGTTTCTTTATGTTGCATTATCGTACAGCAACACACACGTCAACTCCTCCACCGACATCATTTATTATTTTAGTAACTGAAACACGAAATCGACGTTATTTAGTGCTATTCACCATTGTTGCCAGTGCGTGTTACACTTTATGAGTTATTTCCATCATTAATAACACATACAAGCAGCATTTACCTTTTTATTACTTGAACCACAGAATTAGCTACATTTGGCATTATCCACCATTGCTGCCTGTTTACACCATTAAGAATGATAAGTATTCCTATAGCGTACCGTATACACGGGTTCGGACACAGATCCCTATTCTGAAACGCTTCGCTCTCTTGTCACAACTATTTTCAAAGGCCAAAGAGATGATTTACCGGATATTCAAGAGTATTTCTCCCGTTCATAATGTAGAAATCCTATTAATCTGTCACTAGAACCACAAAAATATCCTTCGGATATCATGTAACAAAAACCAGACCATTCTGAATGTAATGGAGATGCGGTGCAGAAGTGTTGGGTCCAGTGTTGACGTGGCGGCTGCCACAGTACGATGATACAAAGATCAGTCCCCGTGACCGCGACTATAATCATATGAAAACTAGAAAAGTCACAAAGCTAAAGGTGAACATTAAAAACAAAGTGCAATTACGCAACCGAGTCCTAAATCGAAAGGTTAGTTTAACTACACCACGAAAACAAAATGCCTCACAAATCATCTCACCAACTTACTTTTCGTAGAGCTGGAAAATCCACCTCGCTTTCATTTCACTTCCAGCCACACCAAGACGCAGCTCAAACCACGGAACACGACCAACACAGATGATTTAGTGCCAGGCAAGCAGACAGACAGACAGGCAGGCAAACAGAAAAACAGACGGGCAGCTCGCGGGCCTTGTTATCATGAAGTAATTGAAAAAGAAATGAGTTGAAAAAAAGAGAGATAAAAACAGATGTAATTTATAGGGAGTGAAAACAACAAGGCAGGAAAGGTACTTGTGGCTATAAATCTTGTTAGTGTTGTCATTACGTAGGGGTGTGTGTGTGTGTGTGTGTGTGTGTGTGTGTGTGTAAACTCTAAGATCCGCATTCTCGTGTTGGTTGCCTGTTTCTCTTTATCTTCTTCCTGTTATTATCAGTTTTCTGTTTATCTCTCTCTCTCTCTCTCTCTCTCTCTCTCTCTCTCTCTCTCTCTCTCTCTCTCTCTCTCTCTCTCTCTCTCTCTCTCCTTCCTTTTCGTTTTCTTTCATGCACTTTTATCACACGTCTTCCTCTTCCTTCACTTGTTTTTTCTTCCCTTCGTTTTTCTTTTGCTGTTTTCCCTTTACTTAACCTTCTACTGTTTCGAAATTCTCCATCTTTTCTTTTTTTTCATGTCCTCCTTCTCCTTTTCTTCTTCCTCTTCCTCCTCGCACTCTCCACAGTTTCCATCTTTTCATCCTAGTCCTCCATTCTAAATTTCATTCTTCCCTCGTCATACTCCTCTTCCTCTTCTTTGTTCACATTCTTTTACCTCATTTCCTCATTCGTTCGCTTTTTTCTCTCTTCATTTTTCCATCATTATTCTTGTCATTCGGTTCCTCTTTTGCAATCATCATTTCCTATTTCCATTTCTGTCTTCTTCCTTATCTTCCACGTTTTCTTCATTCCCTCAATTTTCTTCACTTTCCTTCTCTACACCATTCTTGTTCTATTTTTCTCTCGCCTTTGTTTCCTTATTTTTTTTCTTTATTATCTACCTTTTCAATGTCATTCTCTTTCACTCTTATTTCTCTTATTTTCTACTCATTTATCCGATTTTCTCTTTTTTTTGTAATTTACTTGCTGTTCCTTATTTCTCTTATCTACGTTTTCTTTTTATTTATTCTCTACTTTCTACATTATCTTGCATTTCTCCATCCCCATTCTAATCATTATCCTTCTTCTCCATCTTTCCATTTTAATTTCTCTCTACTTTCTATTTTATCAAACACTCCTCTTCGTCATCATTCTTCTCTTTTTTTTCTATATTTTCTTTATTTGTTGTGTTTTTCATAATTTTTTCTTTTTTCCTGCTATTCCCGTCTATTTTCTTAATCTTCTTTCTCATCCTCTTCCTCTTCCTCCTTTTAACTTCGTGCTTTCCCCAATCTTTCTTCTTTTCCTGCTCATATTCTCGTGTTTTCCCAATTTCCTCTTCCTTCTCCTCCTCCTAATTATAAACTTCAATTCCTTTTTCTTTCTTCTTTCTCCTCTCCTCTCCTCTGCTCTCGTCTCATCTCTCCTCTCCTCTTCCTCCTCTTCCTCTTCCTCCTCCTTTTTCCTGCTCATCCTACTCCTTCTCCTGCTCCTGCTCCTCCTCCTACTACTACTTCTGCGTGCGGGCAAGGACACCCTCCGCAACGCCTGGCTAAACTGTAATAGCTTCATTTTTCAGTCCAGTGCTCCCCGTAAGTGCATCTCAGCCTGTTAAGCGCATCACGTGGTCTTTGGTAAAACGCTCCTGAAAAAGTTTAAGACTGACCCTACTTTCTCTCTCTCTCTCTCTCTCTCTCTCTTGGAAAATATGTGAAAATAAATGACGGTGAATTGTTTCTTGCTTTCTTTTATTTTTTCACTCATAAGGTTTCGTTTTTTTTTTTTCGTCTCTGTTTGTGTCTTCTTTGTGTAAGGAGAGAGGGAGGGGGAGAGTAAGAGAGAGAGAGAGAGAGAGAGAGAGAGAGAGAGAGAGAGAGAGAGAGAGAGAGAGAGAGAGAGAGAGAGAGAGAGAGAGAGAGTTGCCCTCCCGCAAAACACCATCACCACCACCACCACCACCGTCACCACCACCACCACCACCGTCATCACCACCACCACCACCGTCACCACCACCACCGTCACCACCACCACCACCACCGCCGCCACAGACAGACGGATAGAGACAAAGAGAGACAATTAGATAACGTGTTTTATCTTGTTTTCTGCTAAATTTAACTTGTGCTGTTTCAAGTCTTTACCTTCCGAGAGAGAAAGAGAGAGAGAGAGAGAGAGAGAGAGAGAGAGAGAGAGAGAGAGAGAGAGAGAGAGAGAGAGAGAGAGAGAGAGAGAGCATGTGTCTGTCTGCACGTTCCTTCACTTCCAGCATTTTCACATAATTACCTTTTATTTCTTTTTCTTTCCTTTCTTCGTCTTACACTTCATGGTTTTTACGCAATTAACTCCTTCCTTTCTTTCTGTCCCTTCCTGCTCCTCCTCTTTCTCCTCCTCCTCCTTCTCCTCCTCCTCCTCCTTCTCGTACCTTCAGTCTTCTTTTTACTTCCTCTTTCTCTAACTTCTTTAAATTTGGCGTGATTTGAGAAATTTACATTTTTACACATTTCTTGTTCGTATTTTTCTTCCCTGAGTAATTTATCCATTTAGAGAGAGAGAGAGAGAGAGAGAGAGAGAGAGAGAGAGAGAGAGAGAGAGAGAGAGAGAGAGAGAGAGAGAGAGAATGGAGGGAAGATGGATAAAGGATGGAAAATAGGACGGGGAGGAGAAGAAAGAAGAGGGGAAGGAATAAATGCGGCAAGGAAAGAAAAAAAGAATGAAGGAAGGAAAGAAGAGAAAGAAAGAACAAATATATGAAAAGAAAAAAATAAGCAAAGTGAAAAAAAAACAGAAAAAGAAAGAAAAAGTAAGAAAGAATTAAAGAAGTGAGAAAAAGAAATCTGTTGGCGAATAAGGAAGAGGAGAGATGAGACGAAAAGTTACGCCGAAGTAGATCAAAACAGACGAGGAGGAGAGCAGCGAAAGATGGAGTAAGCAGAGAAAATTACCTGTTCTTTTTCCTATTACTTAAACATATATTCAACATAAGCGAATTGGGAAAAGAAAATGGAGAGATGAGACTAAAAGTTATGCTGTGGTAGATTAAGATAGACAAGAGAGCAGATGAAAGTAACAATCTGTTCTCCTATTACTTAAACATACGTATGTCCAAACCTCTCCTGACTAATTCCTCTTAACATTATTACTTATATTAAACACTTCCCATCCCTCTGCAAAATCATAAGGCCGTAAAAGCTGAATTTCCAACTAACCTACATATGTGCATTAAGGTGAAAAGATGCATATTATAACTCAAGGTCAGGTGGACGGACAGAAAACAGGAAAAAAAAATTATGCTAGGAAGAAAAATCTCATTCACACCGTCGTAATCAGGTAAACTTTCGCTCTACTGTGAGAAAGCAAAGACATGGTTGAAAAAATGAAAAGGTCGCATCCTCCTCCTCCTCTTCACAAACTATGACAATTCGAAAAAGAAAAGAGCGAGTGTGTGCAAATTAAAACAGGAGCAAAAGTCGCCTAATGAAACAAGAATAAAATAATGCTGTAAATTGGATCAGGAGAGAGAGAGAGAGAGAGAGAGAGAGAGAGAGAGAGAGAGAGAGAGAGAGAGAGAGAGAGAGAGAGAGAGAGAGAGAGAGAGAGAGAGAGAGAGAGAGAGGTGCCACACAAAGAAGATTGCACAAGACTCGTCCTTCAACTTCCTACATTGGAGGAGGAGGAGGAGGAGGAGGAGGAGGAAGCGAAGGAGGATTACAAAGGATTACAAGGGTTAACCAAACGGCGACAGATCTTGAGTCTTTGCAAGACTGTTTGGGAACTCTATCTAACCAGCTACACAATAAAGCAATAGGATAGTAAAGCTTGCAGGAGAGAGAGATGCATACACTGAGTAATGAGGGTAAGGAAAAGAAAAAAAATGATGAAGTGTGTGTGTGTGTGTGTGTGTGTGTGTGTGTGTGTGTGTGTGTGTGTGTGTGTGTGTGTGTGTGTGTGTGTGTGTGTGTGTGTGTGTGTGTGTGTGTGTGTGTGTGTGTGTGTGTGTGTGTGTGTGTGTGTGTGTGTGTGTGTGTGTGTGCGTGCGTGCGTGCGTGCGTGCGTGCTGCTGTTGTGTTCACAGATGAGACAAAAAACTATCGTGGCACTTCAGCGTAAAGAGAACTATGCAATTCACCCTCCATGCAGTCACTTTGAGGTTGTGAGACAGTATTCTGAATGATGCAATGGCGATTTCCTTATTTTCTCTCTGCATTCTCTCTTTCCCGTAATAGATTGATTAACCCGTGAAACATACGATTGATTATGGTAGTTTATGTATGAACAGAAATTATATTATCTGCCACATTTAACTCCACCATGCCTTAAAATTTTATCTTGATTTTGAGCTTCGTATTCTGAAACCCTTTGTTCTCTCCTAAGAACTATTTTCAAAAGGGTCACAAATATGATTAGGACTATTCTCGTGGGTGCTTTTCCTCATGCTGATGTAGAAATGCTCGTTAAAGCTTCACTAGAATCATGAGAACAACTTGAAAGCCTCAATAACTTCCACTGCAGCGTGTTGAATGTAAAAAAGTAAAACGAGGAAATGGTTAGGTATACGTTTCCTGGTCCTCTGATCTGCCAGACATGCATGAACCGTCAGAATTCGTTGGGGGACTGTCAGTAGATCAGAGAGCCTGGGACTGAGGGAAAACAGTGAACATAGCTGTGGTTAATGGACTCCTGACTGCGCGCTTACCGAGGTGTGTCGTTCTCGAAGCTGCAAATGATACAGGGAACAGCACACAAGAAACAGGGACACAGGAAAATCTATACAAGGAATATGATACAAGGGACATGATACAAAGAACATGATATAAGGAATATGATAAAATATGATACAGGAAATATAAGGGAATATGATTAATACAGAAATATGGATACAAAAAAAATATATAACGTTTTCCTTCGCCACAATTAATTACTTATACAAAAATTAAAAATAAAACTGTAAACAAATGCGATCTCCTCCACTTCTTTCCCCGGATATTTCCTAACTGAAAGAAATTACGCGGGGATCATTATCCATCCATTACCATTAATTTGGGAGACTCTGAAATTAAGGGTAGGTCACTGCGCAGCCTGATCCATTCTCCACTCTCTAATGTGATTGTCCACGCAACGAAATCCTTTATAACGAAACTCCTTTGCCACAGAGAATGTATTAAATAGAAAATGTAAGAACTGGTTAAAGA
>NC_087158.1:12170799-12175799 GCF_035594125.1 Scylla paramamosain
GGTAAAAAGTTCATCTTCTTCCTCTCTCTCTCTCTCTCTCTCTCTCTCTCTCTCTCTCTCTCTCTCTCTCTCTCTCTCTCTCTCTGCCTGTGGTTGACTGGAAGGGAGTTTTATGCGTTTCAAGTCTCGTCTCTCTTTATGAAGTGTACAGTTTGTGGGTGAGAATTTTTATGTATTTTAGATTTGGTTATTTCGAAGCTGCATAATTTCGAGGGCAAGTTTAGCGTAAGTAAAGCATTTTTTATATCATAGATCTTTTTTTTTTTTTTTTTGTTTATACTGACTAGAATCTAATAGAGAGAATTTTCATGTACTTCATATACGTTTCTTCCAATATTACATTAATCAGGGTAAGTTTAACGCATCTGAAACCTTTCTTTATATCAAACAGTTATCATTTAGCACTTTATCTTTACTCAAATCAATTATTGCCTCTCTCATATCCATTACTGGAGTGAAATTTTTACGTGCCTGAGTCACCTACTGCGTGATGAATGTTAAGAATCGTGGAAAGGTTACTTCTAAATGTTGGTCTTGTAATGGGATTGGGGATTGGCAGCTGGCAGGGTGGAGAAAGGCTAAGGTAAAGGGCTAAGGTATATATTTAATGTCACGCTTGATTAACTGTAGTGGATGACAATGGGAGATTGATATACAAAGATAATACAGAGGAGGAGGAGGAGGAGGAGGAGGAGGAGGAGGAGGAGGAGGAGGAGGAGGAGGAGAATGGTAAGGAAGAGATGATAATAAAGAAGTATGGAGGAGGAGGAGGAGGAGGAGGAGGAGGAGGAGGAGGAGGAGGAGGAGGAAATGAGAAGAAAGGGGATGATGGCAAGAGAGAGATGATGATAAAGAAATAAGGAGGAGGAGGATTAGAAGAAGGAGGAAATGAGAAGAATGAGGATGATGCCAAAGGGTGTGATAATGATAAGTAAAGAGAGGAAAAGAAGAAAATGACGAGCAGCTGAAGGTGGACGGAAAGAATTACAAAGGTGAAAAGGAGGAGGAGGAGAAGGAGAATGAGAAGGTGACTCATCAACCCTTAGCGAGGTGGAAGCCGCTCAGTAAAGATCCTGATGGAGAGGTCATCTTCAGTGTGTGTGTGTGTGTGTGTGTGTGTGTGTGTTAGGTTACGATCCGTTAAGTTAGGTTAAAATTAGGTTAGATTAGGTTAGGTAAGGCTACATTAGATTAGGTTAGGTTACATTAGATTAGGTTAGGTTAGCTTAGATTAGTTAAAGTTATATTAGATTAGATTAAATTAGGTTAGGTTAGGTAAGATAATGTTAGGTAAGATTGCATTAGATTAGGTTAGATTAGGTTTGGTAAGGTTACATTAGATTATATCAGGCTAGGTTGGGTTAGGTAAGTTATATTAGATTATATTAGATTAGGTTAGGTTAGGTTAGGAAAAATAACGGTAGGTAAGATTGCATTAGATTAGATTAGGTTAGGTTAGGTTAGGTTTGGTAAGGTTACATTAGATCAGGTTAAGTTAGGTTAGCTTAGGTAAGGTTACACTAGATTAGGTAAGGTTAGGTCAGAGCGCCGTCAGTCTAGATACATCAGTTAGTTACATTATTCACAAAGCCTCGGAAACTCAACTAAAATCAACACCTTTACAATTTTAACATGACCTCCAGCCAAACAGGAATTCCGGCACCACATTCCTCACCTCACACCACCACCACCACCGCCACCACCACCACCACCACCACCACGATCACCTACTCCGCATCCACACCCATCTATTCCTTCACCTCTTACCACCTTCACTTCCACCTCCATCTATACGTCTGCTTCCTTCACTACCACCTCCTCACTCTATAACCATTTCCAGTTCCACCAGCCACCTCACTCTACTTCTGCTTCCTCTGGTCTATCATCATTACACCACCATTAGCTCCCTTTTCTTCTTCTTCTACTCCTTTTTTCTTTTTTTCTTCTTCTTCTCAGGCAAAGAAAACGAGAGGAACCGTATCCAAAATCGTAGAGAGAAAATACGGAAACTGAAAGGAGAGAGAGAGAGAGAGAGAGAGAGAGAGAGAGAGAGAGAGAGAGAGAGAGAGAGAGAGAGAGAGAGAGAGAGAGAGAGAGAGAGAGAGAGAGAGAGAGAGAGAGAGAGAGAGAGAGAGAGAGAGAGAGAGGTGAAGACAGCTGCGTCGACAAGATTTCATCCATTAGCTGGACACGGGGACATAGGTGGTGGACAGCACTGCCCTCATCGCCTTTATGGGTGCGGAGATGGCGCCTCCACCCTGATGACACCGTGAGGACTGACTGAGCCGCCGCCCGATATTGAGCCGTGTCCCAGGTGATCTGATAAAATGCACTGCGCGGAACACCTACCGAGTGACCGACCGACTGACTGACTGGTGGACTGGTGGACAAGTTGAGAAGGTGACTGACGACTGACTTACGGAAGGAGGGATTGAGAAGGTAACTGAACTACTGACAGACGAACCAGTTGACCAACAGACAGGGCCGATGGATTTTTTAACCATCCTACAGATTAATAGACAGAAAAACAGACAGAAAGACAAACGGAAAGACGGAAGCAAAACCCGAACAAATGACCACAAGATCAGCAGACCGAAAGATCGATATACTGACAGAGCAACAGGCTGACCGGCCGACAAATTAATAAGCAATCATACAAGGTGACAGAAGGACAGACACAGAGAGACAGTGCCAAAGACCGAACGGTAGACCAGGAGACCATTATATTTGTTAACAGAAAGACACAGACAGACAGATGAGCAGAGCCAAAAAACAGACAAATCGAGTGATCGACTGTTTACCAAAGAACGAAACGGCTGACCAGCTGCCGACTTCATAGATGAGGAAGCGATTTATTAAACTTTTGTTCTTTTGACTTGGAAATATTAGTCTTTTTAAATCTTATCTTCACCTACTTTTCGTTTTTGAGTTCTTACGTATACAAGAGTACATATATTTCTGTCGTTACTGATACCATTTCAACTTTTTGTTTTACATATTCTAATTTAAAATACAAGACAATAAGACCATTCAATAATTCAACTACTTAATGGCACTAATGAACAAGAGAGGGATTACAGTGGCACGAGGGATTACAGTGCCACACCTCCTAAGCATAACATGACAAAGGTACACAAAGGAAGCTGCAACAAGTCATCAAGTCTACAGGTGGCAGTCTCTCTATAAAACATACCTACCTACTCCCACATACCGTCCACACCTATAAACCTCCCTAATCCCCAAATTGACTCGGCGCTGACAACCTGATTATTGAGTTTATTAGAAGTATTATAACTGATTACAAATGCATTAACGATAAGTTCAGATAGTTATGAAGGCAAGAGACAAAGAAGGTGGAACAGGAGGACTAAAAAGGTAGTAAAAGGAGGAGGGAGAGCAAGAAGAGGAGGAGGAGGAGGAGGAGGAAAGGGAGGTGGTGAGGGTGAAGGGCGCAATTTAACCATTTGGCAATTAAAGAGCATAATGCTGCATGTTTCTGACGCACAATTCTGAAAACATGCGAGTCAAAAGGAATATTAATTAATGACAACTATGTTATTAATGTGGGAAAGATTGGGTGAGGCGTGATATTGTTGTTATTATTATTATTATTATTATTATTATTATTATTATTATTATTATTATTATTATTACTATTACTATTATCATTAACACTATCATTATCAGTAGTAGTAGTAGTAGTAGTAGTAGTAGTAGTAGTAGTAGTAGTAGTAGTAGTAGTAATTCCAGATTTACCAATAACTCTCTCTCTCTCTCTCTCTCTCTCTCTCTCTCTCTCTCTCTCTCTCTCTCTCTCTCTCTCTCTCTCTCTCTCTTTCTTTCTCTCTCTCTCTCTACGTGCCCCTCCAACAACCAATCACCCATACACACAAAAAACAACGAAAAATAAAATTGCTCTTTTATCAAGCGCTGGTGTAAAAGTTATAAATACAACTTCATTTTATCATCCCTCTTTGTGCGGGAATGTTCACTTTTCATCTTCCTCCGCCCTCTTTTATATCCCCGAGAGTCGAAACTACTCCCAGTTTTATTCTTCCTTCCATCTCTTTCTTTCGTTCCTCCTCCTCCCACTCTTTTCAAAACATATGGCAGGAACTCGTCTTAAAAATTTATTAATGCCAACCTTCATTTCGCTGATGGAACTCAAGATACGGGAAAAGAGATGAGGGTTGCTGCTGCTGCTGCTGCTGCTGCTGCTCGGGAAGGGAAGGGAAGGGAATGGAAGGAAATGGAAAGGAAAGGAAAGGAAAGGAAAGGATAGAAAAGGAAAGGAAAGGAAGGGAAGGGAAGGGAAGGGAAGGGAAGGGAAGGAAAGGGAAGGGAAGGGAAGGGAAGGGAAGGGAAGGGAAGGAAGGAAAGGGAAGGGAAGGAAAAGGAAGGGAAAGGAATGGTTCTTTATATTCAGAAAAAAAGTGAGAGAGAGAGAGAGAGAGAGAGAGAGAGAGAGAGAGAGAGAGAGAGAGAGAGAGAGAGAGAGAGAGAGAGAGAGAGAGAGAGAGAGAGAGAGAGAGAGAGAGAGAGAGAGAGAGAGAGAGAGAGAGAGAGAGAGAGAGAGAGAGAGAGAGAGAGAGAGAGAGAGAGAGAGAGAGAGAGAGAGAGAGAGAGAGAGAGAGAGAGAGAGAGAGAGAGAGAGGTTTAAACAAAAAAACAAAAAAACAGAAGCAAATGTTGTAAGGAAACATTAAAAAGAATATCCTGAGTGCAAAGCATGAAACCAAAAGAATTTAAAAAAAAAACGTAAATCACAGAAACGAAAAGAAAAAGGAAAAAAATGAAAAAAAAAATCTTAACGTAAACAGGTGAGTGAGTGACAAACAGACAAAGAGACAGAATCAAGGTGAAGGCAAAACTCATAATCACAGGTGAGTTATGGAGGCGAAACCTGAGACCAACCAAAGACAGATGGAAGAAGCAAAAAGTAACAAAGTACCACAGTAAAACACGGGTGAGTAAATTTGAAAGGGACGAGGCACGGGGAG
>NC_087158.1:12178299-12193299 GCF_035594125.1 Scylla paramamosain
ATTAGTTCCGGACGATGTTGTGGCGATTACGATGCCGGGCTGGGTAGTGGACGAGAGAGAGAGAGAGAGAGAGAGAGAGAGAGAGAGAGAGAGAGAGAGAGAGAGAGAGAGAGAGAGAATAGCACACACGGGAGTAACGCCACGCAGCAGAACACAGAGGTAAGAACAAAGAACACTTGCTCGCCTCACTGTCCAAGGTTAATAAATCCCTCGCGTCTCTTTGTTCTCCAATCAAAGAACGAGCTGTATTTTTCACAATGGCCAATTATGATTAACAACATCTCCACCCTCGCAATGCTGTTACTTGCTTCTGTTTCTCTTTTTTTATCTCTCCATTACTTCCCTTTACCTCTTCCTCCTCCCACTCCTCCTTGCGATATAATTTCTCTCGCATCATTTACTTTTACATTCTTCACACACCAGAGGGCAAGAATGGGAGCTGTGAGGTAAAAAGTGTATGACATTCTACAGCAAAACTCTTCAGGCGAATATTGTACGCGTGATTTCTTCTTCTCAACGGGGTCATTAATGTATACTTTAATGTACACTTTACGTAATGGTAATGGTAATAATGAAAAGTGCTATTATGAAACGGACCAACGTTCAGTGATTTAATATAACCTTACACTGAAAAAAAAATAATGACAACTGTAATACAAAGTGATATGACGCAACTGAGAGGAAATTGTTATACTCAATTTAAAAATATTACAATGATGATACCAAGAAAAGGTTTGTTACGAAACGTGAAAGCGATTATTAACTGAGATGCAACACTGAAACCAGTACATTATGTAACACTAGTAATAATGATGAGTTTGTTATTGCAATATAAAAGAATTATTAACGTACTATAACATTACTTTAGAAAATAACTTTAAAAAAGTCATTATGAAACGAAGCAGAAGGTTATTACCTTCACTATAACACTAAAGTCAAACTCCTCGCGGCGGAGTCGCCTTAAGGAGCAAACACCGTAACTCGTTAATTTGGTCGCTGTCCTCGTCAGCAAGCCCTCGTCAGCAGCCAGCGGTCCGTCACCACCAAACACTCGCAGCTTATGAGCAAGAAAATTGAGCTTTTGCCAAATTACCGTCGCTTAAGAGGATGTCGCATTATCTTAGCTCAATCGCCCGTGAAATTGCACCTCCATCTTTTTACACTTAAAACTTCGCCACCACCTGCTGCCGACGCGCCGCCCCACCCCCCGCGTGCTGGTGCCGAGGCCGAGGCTAGGAGTGCAACTGGCGCTTTGATTGTCGTGATGGTCACTCATACAGTCCATCTCATAACACGTGAGGAAAAGGAGATTTCTTGGGCCACTCAGTGCAAAAAATGTGTATTGTTAGAGTAGAAAAAAAAAGAAAAAAAAATGCTTATTCTTGCTAGGAAAAGAAAAAAAGTACGACTAAAAGGAAGACTGATGAACACGACTCTAAAAAGAAAAAATTTGAAAAAGATAAAAAGAAATAAATAAATAAGATTTTAAAAAGTTAGTATGTTATAAAACAAGAAAAATACAAATAAATACGAATAAAACTAATAAAACAAACTAACTACGAAAGGAAAAAGAAGATAAAAAGAGAGCATTTGGAACATAAAAGAAAAAAACGTGACTATTTGACAGTCACTAAACTCATCCATCTCACCGTCACAGAGATTCCCGAGGCTGAGACCAATAAGAAAATATAACACGAAAATATGACACGAGAACATACATTAAAGTCATTGAGTTCACTGATATTTCTCCGATGCAATTCCACCTCGGTCACTCATCGTATGGCGTCACGGCGGCGGTGAGCTGCGGAGGGTCGGCGGTGGTGGCTGCGTAACCAAACTCTCGTCCTCCTGTGTTATGCATCGCGCCGCCTTGAAACACTGCAAGGGGCGACCAAGCTGGACATTGGCGCGCACTCAGCTGCCTCGACTCGCCTTGATTACTGCATCACCTCCCCATGCCTCTCCCCCTCCCTCGCCATGACTTTGGCAATCAGTGGCGAAGGGACAGGCGGCAGAAGGAGGAGGAGGAGGAGGAGGAGGAGGAGGAGGGTGAAAGGAGGCTGCTGGAGGTGGCATGGATGGCAGGCTGGCTAGGGGAGAGAACCTGAGGATGTTCCAATATCTGCACCAGGAAGGTTAAGCTCTCTAAAACAACTGAGGCTTTCACCTACAGGCGGGCCACGTGCTCGACTATAATTCCCCAGAGACACGCACCGGCCGAGGAAGAAATGTAGGAAAAGTACAAATAGAGTCGTGCTGGAAATGCCGAAGGAAAAACGAAGAAGAAGAAAAAAAAAAAACCTGCTGCATTCTTTCGGTGCAAAATACTCGAGTCACCGATTCGTGGAAGCTGACACAGAGGCGCAAGTTGTGAGCAGGAGAAATAAATCAGCCTCTTTTTGTGGTGTGATTGTGTAACTTCCTTCCACGAAAGAGTTTGCATCTGCTGCAGGAAGGGAGGCGGCAGGGAACCGAAGCAAGGGGCGTTAGGTGGTGGGAGCAAAGAAGGTAAGGATGGAAAGGGAACTGATGAGAAAATAAGGGAGGGGAGTGGAGAGGATGGGAATGGAATGGGAGTGGAATGGGAGTGGAATGGGAGAAGAGGGGTGGAGATGCAGGAGGCAAGGGGACAGAAAGAGAAAGGAAGAAAAGGCAAGAGATGGAAAGAAGCGAAACAGAAGGGGACGGAAGGGGAGAGGAGTAGGTTGTTGTGGGAGTGGGGAAGTGGTGATGCAGGAGACGAAGGGAAAGAAAGGGAAGGAAAGGGCAGGGCAAGGCAGGGTAGGGCAGGGAAAGGAAGAGAAAAGAAGGGAAGGGAAAAGATGGGTAAGGAAGGTAAGGTAAGGTAAGGAAAGGAAAAGAAAGGAAAGAGAAGAGAAGAGAAGAGAAGAGAAGAGGGAAGGAAAGGAAAGGAAAGGAAAGGAAAGGAAAGGAAAGGAAAGGAAAAAGAAGAGAAGAGAAGAGAAGAGAAAAGAGAAAGGAAGGGAACAGAAGGGAAGGGAAGGGAAGGGAAGGGAAGGGAAGGGAAGGGAAGGGAAGGGATGGGAAGGGGAGAGAAGAGGAGAGAAGAGAAGAGAAGAGAAGAGAAGAGAAGAGAAGAGAAGAGACGAGAAGAGAAAAGAGAAGGAAAGGGAACGGAAGGGAAGGGAAGGGAAGGGAAGGGAAGGAAAGGGATGGGAAGGGGAGAGAAGAGAAGAGAAGAGAAGAGAAGAGAAGAGAAGAGAAGATAAGAGAAAAGAGAAGGGAAGGGAAGGGAAGGGAAGGGAAGGGAAGGGAAGGGAAGGGAAGAGAAGAGAAGAGAACAGAACAGAACAGAAGAGAACAGAAGAGAAAAAGGGAGGGAAGGGAAGGAAGGGGAAGGGAAAAGAAAGGAAAAAGAAGAGAAGAGAAGAGAGAGAAGAGAAGAGAAAAGACAACAGAAAAGAATAAGAAAATGGAAGAAGAGAAGAGAACAGAGGAGAGAAGACAAGAGAAGGAAAGGGAGTGGCCAGCGCAAGGAAGTGTCACAGTCGTACACAACACAATTACCGTCACACTGACCTTACTACCGCCGCCGTGTGACTTGCGTGAGTGTGTGGCAGGTGAGTTGATTACTCACCAGCGACTCCCACGTGAGGATTTCCTTGGCATGACTCGAGTACCTACATGCTTTATTGATTTGTTATTTTCTGATGGCGTTTTTAGTGAGCTTGTCTATGTTTTGTAGATGTCATTATCTTTAACTACTGTTCTAATATTGCTTCTCCTCTGCTCGTACTCCTACTACTACTACTACTACTACTACTACTACCAACATTAAAACTACTACTACTACTACTACTATTACCAACAACATTAAAACTACTACTACTACTGTTACTACCACCACCACCACCATTAAAACTACTGCTAATATTGCTACTACTACTACTACTACTACTACTACTACTAGTAGTACTTCTACTGCTACTGCTACTGCTACTACTTTTTTTTATGTAAGAGGGACACTAGCCAAGGGCAACAAAAATCCAATAAAAAAAATAAAAATGCTCACTGAGATGCCAGTCCCATAAAAGAGTCCAAAGTGGCAGTCAAAAATTGAAGGATAAGTGTCTTGAAACCTCCCTCTTGAAGGAATTCAAGTCATAGGAAGATGGAAATACAGAAGCAGGCAGGGAATTCCAGAGTTTACCAGAGAAAGGGATGAATGATTGAGAATACTCTTGCATTAGAAAGGTGGACAGAAAAGAGGTGAGAGAAAGAAGAAAGTCTTGTGCAGCGAGGCCGCGGGAGGAGGGGAGGTATGCAGTTAGCAATATCAGAAGAGCAGTTAGCATGGAAATAGCGGTAGAGGATGGTTAAAGATGCAACATTGCAGCGATGAGAGAGAGGCTGAAGACAGTCAATTAGAGGAGAGGAGTTGATGAGACGAAAAGCTTTTGATTCCACCCTGTCTAGAAGAGCGGTGCGAGTGGAACCCCCCAAGACATGTGAAGCATACTCCATACATGGACGGATAAGGCCCTTGTACAGTTAGCAGCTGGGGGGTGAGAAAAACTGGCGGAGACGTCTCAGAACACCTAACTTCATAGAAGCTGTTTTAGCTAGAGATGAGATGTGAAGTTTCCAGTTCAGATTATATGTAAAGGACAGACCGAGGATGTTCAGTGTAGAAGAGGGGGACAGTTGAGTGTCATTGAAGAAGAGGGGATAGTTGTCTGGAAGGTTGTGTCGAGTTGATAGATGGAGGAATTGAGTTTTTGAGGCATTGAACAATACCAAGTTTGCTCTGCCCCAATCAGAAATTTTAGAAAGATCAGAAGTCAAGCGTTCTGTGGCTTCCCGGCGTGAAATGTTTACTTCCTGAAGTGTTGGACGTCTATGAAAAGACGTGGAAAAGTGCAGGGTGGGTATCATCACCGTAGCAGTGGATAGGACAAAAACTTTGGTTTAGAAGGTCATCGATGAATAATAAGAAGAGAGTGGGTGACAGGATAGAACCCTGAAGAACACCCCTGTTAACAGATTTAGGAGAAGAACAGTGACCGTCTACCACAGCAGCAATAGAACGGTCAAAGGAAACTTTAGATGAAGTTACAGAGAGAAGGATAAAAGCCATAAGAGGATAGTTTGGAAATCAAAGATTTGTGCCAGACTCTATCAAAAGCTATTGATATGTCCAAGGCAACAGCAAAAGTTTCACCAAAATCTCTAAAAGAGGAAAAGCCAGATCACTAGCAGAGCGGCCTTGACGGAACCCATACTGGCGATCAGATAGAAGGTTGTGAACTTATAGATGGTTAAGAATCTTCCTGTTGAGGATAGATTAAAAACTTTAGATAGGCAGAAAATTAAAGCAATAGGACGGTAGTCTGAGGGATTAGAACGGTCACTCTTTTTATGAAAAGGCTGAATGTAGGCAAACTTCCGTCAAGAAGGTTAGGTAGATGTTGACAGGCAGAGCTGAAAGTGTTTGACTAGGCAAGGTGCAAGCACGGAGGCACAGTTTCGGAGAACAATAAGAGGGATCCCATCAGGTCCATAAGCCTTCCGAGGGTTTAGGCCAGTGAGGGCAAGGAAAACATCATTGCGAAGAATTTTAATAGGTAGCATGAAGTAGTCAGAGGGTGGAGGAGAGGGAGGAACAAGCCCTGAATCGTCTAAGATAGAGTTTTTGCAAATGTTTTAGCGAAGAGTTCAGCTTTAGAAATAGATGTGATAGCAGTGGTGCCATCTGATTGAAATAAAGGAGGGAAAGAAGAAGAAGCAAGGCTATTGGAGATATTTTTGGTTAGATGCTAGATGCCAAGGGGGGAGTTATATCTTGAAAGATTTTGACACTTTCTATTAGTGAGTGAGTTTTTGACTAGTTGAAGAACAGACTTGGCATGGTTCCGGGCAGAAATATAAAGTGCATGAGATTCTGGTGATGGAAGGCTTAAGTACCTTTTGTGGGCCACCTCTCTATCATGTATAGCACGAGAACAAGCTGTGTTAAAGCAAGGTTTGGAAGGTTTAGGTCGAGAAAAAAAAGTGAGGAATGTACGCCTCCATGCCAGACACTATCACCTCTGTTATCTGCTCGGCACACAAAGACGGGTCTCTGACACCAAAGCAGTAGTCATTGCAAGGAAAATCAGCAAAATACTTCCTCAGGTCCCCCCCCCAACTAGCAAAGGCAAAACGCCAGAGGCATCTCCGCTTAGGGGGATCCTGAGGAGGGACTGGAGCGATAGGACAAAATACAGATATGAAATTGTGATCAGAGGAGCCCAACGGAGAAGAGAGGTTGAAAGCATAAGCAGAATTAGAGGTTAGGAAAAGGTCAAGAATGTTGGGCGTATTTCCAAGACGGTCAGGAATACGAGCAGGGTGTGCACCAATTGCTCTAGGACGTATAGGATAGGAAAGTTGAAGGCTAGTTCACCAGGATGGTCAGTGAAGGGAGAGGAAAGCCAAAGCTGGTGGTAAACATTGAAGTCTCCAAAATGGAGATCTCTGCAAAAGGGAAGAGAGTCAGAATGTGCTCCACTTTGGAAGTTTAGTAGTCAAAGAATTTCTTATAGTGAGAGGAGTTAGGTGAGAAATATACAGCACAGATTAATCTAATTTTAGAGTGACTGTAGTCGTAGCCAGATGGTGGAAAACTTGGAAGATTCAAGAGCGTGGGCACGAGAGCAGGTTAAGTCGTTGCGCACATAAACGCAACATCCAGCTTTGGATTGAAAATGAGGATAGAAAAAGTAGGAGGGAACAGAAAAAGGGCTACTGTCAGTTACCTCAGACACCTGAGTTTGAGTGAAGAAAAGAAGATGAGGTTTAGAAGAGGAGAGGTGGTGTTCTACAGATTGAAAATTAGATCTAAGACCGCAAATGTCTTAACTGCTGTTTCTACTACTACTACTACTACTACTACTACCACCACCATTAGTAGTACTTCTACTGCTACTGCTACTACTGCTGCTTCTACTACTATTACTACTACTACTACTACTACTACTACTACTATTACTACTACTACTACTGCTACTACTACTACCACTAGTAACACTACTACCGTTACTGGCATTACTACTGTTGCTGTTGTTGCTGCTGCTGCTGCTGCTACTACTACTACTACTACTACTACTACTACTACTACTACTAATGATAATAATAACATTTTTCCTGTAAAAAGGGCACTGGCCAAGGGCAACAAAAAAGAAGTGAAAAAAGGAAAAAAGGCCCACTGAGGTGCCAGTCGCTAGGAGAACAGCTAGACTGATTATCCAAAGTTGGAGAATAAGTGTTCTTACTGCTAATACTACTACTACTACTACTAATACTACTACTACTACTACTGCTGCTGCTGCTGCTGCTGCTACTGCTGCTGTTGCTGCTGCTACTGCTGCTGCTGCTACTACTACTACTACTACTACTACTACTACTACTGCTGCTGCAAAAACTACAACCACCACCACCACTACTACTACTCCCATAAACACAGCTCCTTTCCTTTCCGTGACCTTCCTCCGCATAAAGGCTGCATCGTGACCTTCACCCCTTGACACTCGCGACCCCAGACATTCAGAACACATCAGCTGACCTTTACCTGGATTAGCTTCTCTCCTGTACTCATTAACCTGACTCCTTCCTTTGTTCCCAAGTTTCTCCCATGGTTATATTTACACTAATTTTACAGTTATTCCTCTGATGCTGTGCTTGTCCTGATGGTGGAAAGTTTATTTATTGTTATGTATTTATTGTTATGTTATTATTTTATTATTTTTTTCTTTCGTCTATCTTTTTTTTTTTTTTTTTTGTTACTTGCCTGTCAATATTAGTCAGTGTTAGTCTTCATGGTGGTCTGGTTATTTATTTATTTATACTTTTTTTTATGTTAGTACTTTATTCATTTATTTTCATCTATTTTTTCATATTTGTCTGTTTTTTATTTTTTTTATGTAATGTTCTATTCAGTTCATTGACCTATTTCTATATTTCACTTTTTTTTTCGTTTATTTTCACATAGTCCTTTCTTATTTCGCTGTTAATCTGCTTTTTTCTTAGATTAAACACAAGAATACACGTCAATGTTCATTCGATTGAGTGCTATAAGAAAAAGTTACTCATAATTAACTTAAAAAATCAGCTAATGCTCTTACGACTTCTTAGTGAAGGAGAGTCTGATTCTGTTCAGCGTTGAGGGAAATGGTTGAGTGTCGCTGGGGAGGAACAGGGGAGAATTGTCTGGAAGCTTGCACTGAGTGGGTAGATGAAGGATCTGAATGTTTGAGGCAGTGAGCGGCACAAGGTTTGCTCTGCCCCATCCCCATTCTGAAATATTAGGAGGATCAGATGTTAGTCGTTTTGTGGCTTCTCCTCGCCAACCCTTTTATTTTCTGGTGAGCTGAGGGTCAGGCAAAAAGCGTTGAGAAATGTGGGGTGGAATCATCATGATAAGAACGGATAGGACAAGAAGTTTTACTGAGGAGATAATTTATGAATAGTAAGATATAGGTGACATGTGTGAAAATCAACCCTGATTTTTTACTTCATTATTTAAATGGAAAAGTAAAGCTTAAATAAATAAACACGTGTGAACACAAGACGTCTGACTGAGATCACTCGTGAATAGTATGGTGTAGATGACAGCTGTAAAGATTAACCCTAAATTTTACTTTAGCGTTTAAATGGAAAGGTCAAGTATAAATAAATAATAAATACGAGTAAAGATGCGCCCAATCTTTTCTCTTGGTATCAAAAGGAGAGAAAGCTTCTGGCAAGATTAATTCAGCTGAAAAAAAAAAAAAGGGTCTTGCATGGTGTGAGTCTTAACTGTCTCACCCGCACGTCCACTTCAATTACCATCCACAAGGAGGTGTACAGCTTGATTAAAACTTACCTTTAAAGAAACTAAAGAGGCTTATTTAAGTAAAATTAAGGCTAACGTATGATAAAACAGCAACGTTGTATTTCATTCCACATCCTACGTAGCAGCACTGATTACTAGTTATTCTTCATTATCACCGTCATCTTTATTATCGACCACCATCATCACCATCATCAGTCGCTGTCAATCTAATGGTGACCACAAGCTTCCCATAAGCCTCTCCTCGCGTCTCTATCAGGGTTTATTCCAGGCCATCTTTTTTTTTCTCTTTTTTTGTTATTTTTTTCTTTCTTTCATCTCTTTTTATGTCATGGAGAAAGGGCAATGGCACAAAAATAAGCAAAAGGAGCATATAATACTGATCCCATAAAGAAACAAGAGAACCAAAACAATTCGGGCAGTATATTTATTTATCTAGTTACTTATTTATTTGTTTATTTTTGCTGACGCGTTTCGATGCTCCTGTAAGTCTCAGGCGGTAGGAAGTACAGGAACAGGAAGAGAGATATTACCAAAAACCTAACTCATATCATCACATAGGAATCCCGTTCAGTATTCGCTGCGCACGATTAAATGGTTGTAAAAGTTTAAGAATCTGTCTGTCCCTTCAAAAAAAAAAATCGTGAATAAAGGAATTAAAAACTAAAATTGAACTGAAAACACTAAAAAAAACACGAAATAAATGAGTGTGAGGAGGGGAAAAGAGTATGAGGCATCTCTCTCTCTCTCTCTCTCTCTCTCTCTCTCTCTCTCTCTCTCTCTCTCTCTCTCTCTCTCTCTCTCTCTCTCTCTCTCTCTCTCTCTCTCTCCATCCATCCTTCAATAGATGCCTACAGACCGTGACATTTGCAACTTGAATAGTGGTGTGTGTGTGCTCGTTACTGACCACTGTTTCCGATTATGAATAGAAATTTCATGATCACAACAAAATCCAGAAGAGTGAAGCAGCACTGAGATACGAAAGAAATAAGTGCAACAACAACAACAACAACAACAACAACAACAACAACAACAACTTTTTGTCTGCAAGTTTTCCGTTTCCGTCTTGCCGCTGTCCCTCAACACCCTCCTGGACATCACCTCAACAGACGCTCTCCTCCAGTCACTTCCAGTCAGTCTTTCTGTTCATTAGTTTATTGCAAGTCTGAGGTTCAAGTGTTCAAAGGACTATCACCGTTTTCCCTCTGCTCTGGCATCTATTCCCCCGTGTAATGTGTAATTTGATCACCGGTAATAATGAATTGCATGTAATAATAGTAATAAAGTGGTACATTTGCACGTCTAATAGATATATCGGTAAACCGTTCCTCAGTTGTGGTTTGCAATAGTAAATAGTACGAGTAATAACAATGAAATGATGATATATTTGTACATCTAATAAATGTCTCAATACGTCCTTCAAGTGTGATTTCTAGTAATAAATTCTACGAACAGTAATAATAAAACAATTATATATTTACACATGTAATGAATACCTCAATATTTACTTTAGCAAGTATGCTTTCCTCCTGGTGAACCTCAGATTTAAGATAAAGAAGTTTCCAATACTAACTAAAGACGTATAAACCTCTCCCTGCTTTCACATATCGAGTAAAAAGAAGAGAAAAAAAACTCAAATGCAAAAAAAAAAAAAGAAAAAAGAAAAAGAAAAGGAGTGTGAAAAGAAAGAATAGGAAGAAATACTGTGATGACCGACCCTGACTAACTGAAGCCACACAAACCTCTAGTCGCTTTCACGTATGAAATAAAACAGACGGAAAGCACAAAATTAGACAGCAAAAACAAAAAAGAATTAAAAATATGCAACCCACCTAAACAGTAATGTGTAGCCGTGTCATTGAGCCCAGCAAACAATTCCAGCTTTATTAGCAAGATTTCAGAAACAAACGACTCGAGCATTCTACGAACCAATAAAGGGAATATTTGAAGCATCGAAACCAAACACTAAAGCATTGAGCGAGCGAGCAAGCGAACATACCAACCACTACGTACCTTTTTCTATTTCACGTGACTCCACATCAAGTAACAATTCCCCCCGCCCGTTTTCTTTGAGTCCATTTTCTTCCGGGCGGACACTGTCAACAGCAGACACATCTAGAAAATTTATAAATCATTAAAACCAAACAGTATGAAAACTCGTACCATTTCCCTTAACTCCATATCTAGAGAAAAATTGCACGTTTTCTTTTATCTCATTTCCTTCTGGACACGATCAGTAGGAGGAGGAGGAGGAGGAGGAGGAGGAGGAATAATGAGACCAAGAGGAGGTGGAGGATCAAGGAGGCTGTCAATTATTTAAGTCACCCTTGTAATGTCACCGAGGAAAAGAAAACTAGGAAAAGAAAGAGATGGAAGATGTTCAGTTCTGGCGGCGCCGTCACTGCCTTTACAGTTAAGCTTGGATTGTAATACGAGGATAGTGGGAGTCTGGCGAATCTCAACACGTCTTTTGCTCATTACTCTCTCATTTCCTTGTACCCGCCGCTTGTCTTGTGTCCCGAAGTGTTGTGTTCGTGTTGCTGATAATCTTAGCGATGAGAAGGGAAGGGGAAGAAAGGGAAACGTAGATAATGGAAGGGAAAGGAAGAGAAAGGAGGTAAAGGGAAGAGAAAGGAATAAATCCTTGTATTCGGGGGAGAGAGAGAGAGAGAGAGAGAGAGAGAGAGAGAGAGAGAGAGAGAGAGAGAGAGAGAGAGAGAGAGGGATCTTGTTCTTGTGTTCTCTTGGTGGAAAAAGAAGGTAACAAGAAAGTGTGAGAATAAAAGAAACAACTGGAAAGAAAGAAGGAATACGTAATGAAGCATAAGCAACTGGGAGAAGAACAAAGGAGGAGGAAAGAGGAAGGAAGGGAAAACTACGTAGTGACAAAGATGAGAAAGGCAAGAGAGAGAAGGATGATGAAATTAATGACAGAAAGTTGAGGTATAAAAAGTGAAAAGGGAAATTAAAAAGAAAGAAAA
Organism: Scylla paramamosain; assembly: GCF_035594125.1. Classification (NCBI taxonomy): domain Eukaryota; kingdom Metazoa; phylum Arthropoda; class Malacostraca; order Decapoda; family Portunidae; genus Scylla; species Scylla paramamosain. The sequence continues at coordinate 12,190,111 of NC_087158.1, forward strand.
TGAAGAGAAAAAAAATAGAAAGAAAGAAAAGGAAAAGCACTGACAGAAAAATGAAAAAGGTGAAAGACAAGACAAGGTAAGAGCAATGGCAATAAGTTAAGGCATAAAAAAGGGGGAAAAATGGAGAAGGAAAATAATGAAACAAAAGAGAGAAAGGAAAGAAAAGAGAAAGTTAATGACAGAGTTGAGGAAAAGACGCAGTAGGAAGGAAAGGACAAGACAAAACAATGAAATAGAGAGACGTGAGGTGGAGAAGAAAAGAGGGGAGGAAAAATAGTGATGACCGACCCTGACTCATCTCCGAAATATGTCTTAATAAAACCTTTGACCTTCCTTCTCTCTCTCTCTCTCTCTCTCTCTCTCTCTCTCTCTCTCTCTCTCTCTCTCTCTCTCTCTCTCTCTCTCGAATACAAAGATTTATTCCTTTCTCTTCCCTTTACCTACTTTCTCTTCCTTTCCCTTCCATTATCTACTTTTCCCTTTCTTCCCTTCCCTTCTCTACTTTTCCCTTCCTTTCTCTTCCTTTCTCTTCTCTTTATTTTTCCCTTCCTTCTCTTCCCTTTCCTTACATACCATTAGATACCCGACCTTCCTTCTTCATCCCTTTCTATAACTACGTCCTTCTTCCTTGAGCAAATCATCTCCCTACGTAATTCTATCGGATATATCATAATGCATAGACAAAGACAAACAGACGAACAGACAGACAGACAGACAGACAGATATAGACGGAACGATTGACATCCTTTTCGATTCTGACAACAAAGCATCTCATATTCCCGGAACAAGTCACATAAATAGAGTGTTTTATTGCACTACGTCTCGCTGATTAACGAGAAAACATGAGCCTGTATTTAAGTTCCATAGGCAGTAAGGACTGAAAAATGCATACGACCGCTGCTGATGAATATGCGGTGATGAATAACGAAAGGCCGCCATCATGACAACGCGGCGCGGGTTTAGACGGATCACCAGCACAGGTAAACAGGAGGTGGATGAATATATACAAAACACGAGCATGTGGGGGATCATATTGGGGGATTTAAAGGGGATTTTGGACGTGGTTAACTCTGGAATTCTCTATTTATGTTTATGTTTTTCCCCTTTCCTATGACCTGAACTTTTTTTTTCTCTTATGCACAAAGGAGGACAAAATATAATTAAAAACAAGGGGAAAAATAAATCCAGAAGAGGGTCTGCTTATTGTCTCTGCCATAAAAAAGAAATTAGAGAAAGAGTACTAAAGAATAGTCAATTCAGGTATGGCGTTGTCTTTTCATTCCTTTTTATAGAGAAGGTCACGTTTCAAAGAAATTAAATCAAAGCCCCCTTCGAAATTAAATTCATGGGCTTTGTGAAATCTCCTCTTATAATAATCTTTTTTTGTGGAACAGCTTATTCAATGGGTCTTTTTCCTTCCTTTTTTCTACAGACTTCTTAATATGCAAAAAAAAAATTGAACCTATATTTAATCAGCAATATATAATCAGTTTTCAGGGAATTATGACTGCAAGGAGAGGATTTAGTGAGAGCCAAACAACCTCAACCTCCAGGCACAAGGTGTGCATCGAATAGCCCATGACATTCAACCTCGACAAATGCAATGCACTTCACATGAAAAGCAAGAGCAGTCAAGGTAAAAACAAGAAGAGTGACCAACAGCATTCTGTATCTAGCAAGGAAAATTATTTCGGAAACATAATCAAGCGTCCCAGAATTCAATTAGCAATGTTCAGAGATATTCGAAATCAACTTATAAATTTGTTGGGTTTATCTGACGTGCCTTAACTATTTCCTTGTTATTTGGCACATCTCTCTTGAATTACTAACCTCTTTGATACATCTTTTCCTGTTCCACAACCACTTCCAAACATTGTACTGCCTAGAAATTGCCAAAATGTACTTTTTTTTTATCCCTTCCTTTCTTGTACGTGCACATAAAGACTCCACACATTGGCTTAAGTGTCCTGAACTGCATATCGCAATGAAAGGATTAAATAATAGAATAAGAAAGTCGCAGCAGTTCATACTGTATGATGAAGGTTACTTAGTGCGTGTGAACTGGGCGGCTTCATCACGCGTGCCTTTAGCAACAAAACCAAATGTAAGAGTCGATGTAGCAAACCACATTCCATATTATATTATAACTCATTGGACGTGCTTTCAACAAGAGTCATATGAGAAAGCCGTCGCAATAGTTTGTAATTTATAATCCACAGTATATTAACCCTTTATACCACTGGCACATCCTTCCTCAATCACAAACCATGCTGAGGTATTTCCTTTTCTTCTATTGCCACCTCTAAATATTATGTAGGCCAGACACTAGACAGTTCTTTTAATTCCTTTTTCTATTCCTGTAGATGCTTGGAAGACATCTTGTATTGTGCCTTAGTGCTTTGAAGTGCTGGACGCCGCAATGAACGAGTTAACGCTTCATCGAACACGCCTTCAGTAATATCATCAGGATAGGAAGCCGTAGCGCTATCTTGCACCTTATACCACATCGTACATTTTCGCCTAATTCTCAATAATAAAACCAGATCAGAAAACCGTCATAGCAAACCTCACTTTATATTATACCGTAGATCAGCGCTTCATCCAACTTACGTTCTATATTAAAATCAAATCAGAAAGATGTCATGTTGTACCAGATCAGAAAGTCGTCGAACCAAATTAAGAAGTCGTCGTACCAAATCAAAAGGTCGTTGTACCAGATCAGAAAGTCGTCGTACAAAATCAAAAAGTCGTCGTACCAGATCAGAAAGTCGTCGTACCAAATCAAAAAGTCGTCGTACCAGATCAAAAAGTCGTCGTACCAAATCAAAAAGTCGTCGTACCAAATCAAAAAGTCATCGTAACAAATAATAAAGTCGTCGTACCAAATCAAAAAGTTGTCATACCAGATCAAAATGTCGTCGTACCAAATAAAAAAAAAGTCGTTGTACCAGATCAGAAAGTCGTCGTACCAAATCAAAAAGTCGTCATACCAAATAAAAAAAAAGTCGTCGTACCAGATCAAAAAGTCGTCGTACCAGATCAAAAAGTCGTCGTACCAAATCAAAAAGTCGTCGTACCAAATCAAAAAGTCATCGTAACAAATAAAAAAGTCGTCGTACCAAATCAAAAAGTTGTCATACCAGATCAAAATGTCGTCGTACCAAATAAAAAAAAGTCGTCGTACCAAAT
>NC_087158.1:12195799-12223299 GCF_035594125.1 Scylla paramamosain
TGCAGGTACGGGCGTGGGAGGTGGGACTGGAGGGCGCCACCTCGTGCAGGTGTTATGGCGTGTTGGTGGCGTGGTTATGGCGCGGGGCACGGGGAGAATGGCCACTAATTTGATGATGGACGCTTCTCATTTACCGCTGCCGGCCGAGGGTAGTTTGGGAAGCTGCTATTTAGAACACCCTTCCTTCCCTTCCTTTTCCTTCCCTTCCTTTCCTTCGTTTCTTTTTCTTCGCTCCCTTCCTCCCTTTCTCCTCCCTTCATTTTCCTTCCTGTTCTTCATTATCCTGACTGGTTCTCCTTCTGTTCCTAATCTTTTTTTCTTTCTTTCCTTCCTTTTTCTTCCTTTCTTCCTTTCTCTTCTTTTCTTTTTCCTTCATGTCTTCCCTCCCTTCCTCCCTTTCTCTTTCCTTCTTTTTTTCATGCTATTTTTCATTATCCTGACTGGTTCTCCTTCTTTTCCTATTTTTTTCATTCTTTCTTCCTCTCTCTTTCTTCCTTTCTTCCTCTCTCTTCCTTTCTTTTTCCTTCATGTCTCTCCTTATCCTGGCACTGCTTCTCCTTATTCCTGTTTCTCTCTCTTTTTTTTTTAAGCCTCCTTCCATATGTTTCTCCTCCTTTCCTCTTATTTCTAACTTTCTCCGTGCTTTACCTCTTTGTCTTATTTCTAACCTTCTTTCTGTTTCTCCTCTTGTTCCTCTTATTTCTAACCTTCTTCCTGCTTTTCCTTTTTCTTTGTCTCTGTAATCTTTTATTTTTTTCTCTTTATGATCCTTTCCCTTTCTTATTCTCTGTTTGTTTCTATTTTTCTTTCCATTTTCCCTCCTCCTCATTTACTTACTTTTCCTCCTCTTTTCTCTCCTCCTGTTCTGTCTTTCTCATCCTGCTTCTCTTCTTACTCTTTCTGCCCTGAGTTTTAATGCAGATAAGTGTAAAGTGCTTCACATAGGGTGTCGAAACGAGAGAGCAAAGTATATTTAGAATGGTACTCAACTTAAAGGTGTAGACAGCGAAATTGATTTGGGAGTAACAATATCAAGTAGCCTAAAACTCAGCCAACAATGTTCAGAAGTCGTACAGAAGGCAAAGAAAATACTCGGCCTAATCGGCAGATCTGTTGAATATAAATCTAAGGACACAATCCTCGCATTGTATAAGTCCCCTTTTGGAATATTATGTTAAAAAATGATGCCCTTATTACAAGAAAGACATTGATAAATTAAAACGAGTTCAGCGTAGAGTAACAAAAATGATACCAAGCTTAAGAAGTAAATCATACGAAGAGCGTCTTAAAGAATTAAATTTATTCTCATTAACACAAAGAAGACTAAGAGGTGACACAACACAGGTGTTTAAAATCATCAATGGCATTGATAACATGGACTGCAGTAAATATTTCACGATATATTTTTTTTCAAAATACGAGAGAGGAAACGGTTGCAAAATTGCTGGGAAATCCTTCAACTATCATGAAAAAAAAAAAAAATTTCCACTGTGTTATTAATCTATGGAATGGACTTCTTCGAGACGTGATAGACTGCAACACCGTAGAGACTTTTAAATGCCGTCTTGATAAATATGTTGCCTCCAGTCTACGGCTAACAGCATGTTTGTTTGTTTGTTTGTTTGTTTGTTTGTTTGTTTGTTAACTTCTTTGCCTCCAAGAAATGGGAGCACCTCATTTCATCTATTTTCATTCCTATAAAACTTCTTTGTTTTTTCCTTCTCTAAGCACTTTAGGTATTTATTTCCGACCTGTTTCCTGTACGGCTTATGCCGGAAGGAGTGGAGGGTGGGGAGAGAGCCTTCTGCTTTGCTGTCCTTTACTTTTACTATAACCTTAGTATCCTAGGTCAGGTCACCTCGTGAGGACCGCAAGGTCTATTGTGGCCGATGTTTCTTTGTAACTCTCCCTCCCTCCCTCCCATCCTCCCTCCCTCCCACCCTCCCTCCTTCCGTTTCTGTTTCTGTTTCTCTCTCCCTCTCTCTCTGTTTCTCTCTTTTTCTCTGTTTCCTTTTTCCTTCTAACCTTTCTCAGTTCTATTTACGAAACATAAACACACACACACACACACACTCATGTACGCCTCCCCAGCGTGGTCCTCCTCCCTCACACAAACTCAACAGCTACAGTTGGAGAGTGTGCAGAAAAGGGCGTGCAGGGTCATCCTTGGCCCTGCATACACCACCTATGAAGAAGCCCTGAACACCCTGAGCCTGTCCAGACTATCCACCAGGTACCGTGAGGCTCTGGAGAAGTTTGGAAGGGGACTTCTGAATCATCCACGTCTCAGAAACATGCTGCCGCCTGACGCGCCTCGCCCGACCCGTGCCACCAGACACCACAACAAGATAACGCCCCTAAAGGCGCCGCGTACGGACCGGTACAGACTCAGTGCGATTCCCACCATGGTGCGAGCCATCAATCAATAGTCCCTTCTAGATTTGACTTACCTTTAGGATTAATGTCAAGTATTTCCCCACCTCCAATGTATATTTTCAGTTTGTTGACTGCCTAAAGAATAAACCGTTTATTATTATTATTATTATTATTATTATTACACACACACACACACCCACCCACACACACACACACACACACACACACACACACACACACACACACACACTCAACACCCAACAACTGAAATTTCCGTCACTCCTGTTCATTCATTCACCTGTACCCGTGTCCCTCCTTTTAGTTCCTCCCTTTAGTTCCCCTCTGTCCCCTTCCGCCGCCTGATCCTGTCCCATTTCCCCCTCAGCGCCTGGACCGAAGCCTCCCCGCCACCCTCATCACCCGCGCAGCCTGACGGGACAGTTACAACCCAATAAAGTACGGCCTCATCTCTCGGCCTTGAGGGATGGGATGATCACGGCGTAATGTGGCGGCCATTCCACTCCCCCTCAGCCTCAAAGGTCGTTCCAGGGTGAATTGTTTCTAAAAATATGCGTCTATGCGTCACCGTAATGGCAGGGTATGGGGAAGGCAGGTTAAAGGGGTGAATATGGGGTGAATATGAGGTGAATATGGTGAGTGAGGTGTGGTTTTGTTGGTAGAATGTCTAGTGATGGTTGCGGGGGTTAGTTGGCGTTGAGGGTAATTGTTTTTTTTTGTTTTGTTTTTTGTAAGGCGGTGTATTAGTTAGGGTCTTATAGGGGTGAATGTTATGGGGTATGGGAGGGTGGTTTTGTTGGTATAGTGTTTTGATGAAGGTTTTGATGTTGGTTGGTGTTGCAGGTTATAGATAATTGTATTTTTTTTTTTTTTTTTTTGTAGGCGAGATGTAATGGTCTGTATTTTTTTTTTTTTTTTAAGAATAGAACAGTTTACAGGAAATAAAGAAAATAAATGAAAAAAAAAAACTGGACAAAGAATACAAATAATGATGATCATCTTTATAGGAAGAAAGTAATAATTTTGTGGTTATTAAAGGAATGAAAGACTACACTAAATTAAATATAAAAATATATAGACGGGAATGTTTTGTTCAAGACTAAAAATATATATAAAACTATTTTTTTTTAGAAGGAAGAAATAATTATGTTTGCATGTGGTCATGAAAATTTTTAGACTTTACATGAAAAGACCTTGTGGGAGATGCAGAGTTAATAATAAATGTTTTATAGGGGAAAGTGAGCAGGCAGAGCAGTGATGGGGCGAATGTGAGGCGTGGTCTTGCTGTTGTAAAGTCTTTATTATGGAATATAGATATTTTGTTTCTTTATAGTACAAATATAATGTTTTTTTTGTGATTATAAAAGAACGGAATGGTTTACGGCAAATTATAAAGGAAAAGATATTAAATGCTAGTGTTGGCGAAAATTCTTCTTGATTATGAGGAATACATTATGTTGACTATTTCTTTGTAATGAGGAGGTGATAAGCCTTGGAGTTCTTTAAAGGAGGCAGGTTTTACATTAAATAAAACAAAAACCCATGCTAATGCCTCGGAAAGTCCTTGTTGAAAGAAAAGTATATACATAAATGAAATTCTTTTAGAAGGAAGGAATAATAATTACATGAAGAAATAATAATAGTGTTTGCATGTGCTCATGGAAAAAGAGGCCTTACATGAAAATGAAAAAAATAAATAAATAAATAAACTTGCTGAAGTTGGAGAACACAAATGATATTGTAATTTATACAGGGATTTTTTTATATTCTTTTTTTTTATTTAGGTGTACTTGTAAAAGAATATAAGATCTTACACGAAAAAAAATATGTACATTCTAAACACTTCATCCCTGTTCTCTTCTTTAATATTATAGTGACGCCTCGGAGAGTCCTTGGTGAAAGTGAAGAACATACAGTAACTGAAATTCTTGGAAAAGCAAGAAATGATGATGATATGAAGAAATAATAATAGTGTTTGCACGTGGTCATAAAAGATTTAAAGTTTTACACGAGGAATAAAAACCTAGCTGAAGTTAAAGACACAAATAATAGTTTTTCTTTATAGGGAAAAGTATTTATTTATTTTTTTTTTTTTTGTGTGTGTGTGGGTGGGCGTGTCTGTAAGATAATAGAAGGGCTTGTACGGAACACATATATACATCTTAAATACTTTTCTCTGCTCATTTTTTAATATTAAACTAATGCCTCGGGAAGTCCTTGCTGAAAATTAAGAATGCATATATAATATAAATAATTTTAAGAGAAATAATAATGATATGAAGAAACAATAATAGTGTTCCCATGTGGTTATAAAAAAAAAAAAATCGGACCTTACATGAGTTGAAGTTGGAAAGCACAAATAACAGATTTTTATATTTCATTTATTTATTTATTTATTTATTTATTTATTTATTTATTCATTTTTTATTTTATTTTTTTTTTTGAGTGAGCTTATAAGAGAATGGAAAACGTTACACGGAAGAAATAATACATCCAACAAACGTCTTCTCTTTTTCTTCGTAATAATTCTATGAGAAGCATCACGACACATCAAGACACACGTAACCCTAAGATCTCAGTAATACCATTTGTCTCCTTACTAGACGCCAGGCACTGGGTCTCCTCCCTCCCACTCCCCGCGACAGTAATGAGCCTGGGAGGGAAATGTAAACTGGTAGCAAGAAATGTTCCCGTAAGTTTCAGGAAATAGAATAAAGGACGACTTTTATTTGAGGGAAAGAGAATCGTGGTGTTTAGCAGATAAGAGGCAGGTACAAGAAGCAGGTAAGAAGCACGTAAGATGATTAAGGCAAAGAAGCCTCTACTTAACTCAATTTATTTATGAATTATGCGACGGAAAATAACTCCGAGGAAAATATATACTTAGTGCTCACGCGTGCTGACACACACACGCATGCACGCAGGCACACACACACACACACACACACACACACACACACACACACACACACACACACACACACACACACACACACGGTATCAGAGCGACAAGGAATCTGAATGAAGAAAACAACAAAGAAAAGTTAATTTAAAGCATCTATCGACCATGACCTGTTCTCTCTCTCTCTCTCTCTCTCTCTCTCTCTCTCTCTCTCTCTCTCTCTCTCTCTCTCTCTCTCTCTCTCTCTCTCTCTCTCTCTCTCTGATTGTCTGTTTTCCACTTTCCTCCTTTTCCTCTTTCATTTCCCCTTCCTTTTTTACTTCAATCCACTCCCCTACTTTACCTTTCTTTTCCTACCTCTCTCTACATCCCCAACAACTCTTCCTCCTTTCCCTCCCCTCTTCCTGCCCACATATTCATCTACTCTCTCTCTCTCTCTCTCTCTCTCTCTCTCTCTCTCTCTCTCTCTCTCTCTCTCTCTCTCTCTCTCTCTCTCTCTCTCTCTCTCTCTCTCTCTCGCCGCGGGCCAAGTGCTTGCGGGTTAAGATGTTTATTCTTTTTAATGTCCTGTTTGCCTTTCCGCTACGAGCTTCAACTTTGCCCCCGTGTTTCCCTGCAAGCTAGCAAACCGTTTACTGCCACGCTCCGTCTGATTTCCACGCTCCAGAACACCGATAAACAGAAAGGTTAATGGGGCACTGAACCAACCATTTGTGTGTTTGTGTGTGTGTGTGTGTGTGTGTGTGTGTGTGTGTGTGTGTTCTTGGTATACGTAACTTTGATTTTCTTGGAAGTTTCCGAAGTTAATGGCGGCTAGTTGTTGTTATGTGTTTATGACAAATAGTGGCGTTAATCTAGAGTAACCTTTTTTTTTTTTTTCTACCGTTGTTCTTGCTACTACACGACTACGACGACAAATACAAAAATAATAATAACACCAAGAACATCAGAAATGCTACTACCACAACTACCACCACACACACACACACACACACACACACACACACACACACACACACAAAACACACTTATTAGACCAAATGGCATTTAAAGAGCAACAATCAGTGAATAGCCCTCAGACACAAGCTGCCCTTAAGACAAAGCACAGTCACTATTCCCCTCCTCCCCTCCCTCATTCCCTTGCCCAGTCCCTCTCTCCATCCCTCCCGCGCTCGCTTCCATTCCCCACTCCCTTCCTGCCCTCCATCCCTTCCCTCCATTCCTTCCTTTCTTCCTTTCCCAAACAAGCAGACGCGGCCCCCAGTGTAGCGTGGCATTTTTAGACTAACAACAAACTTTGCCATTTTCCGACGAGTCCCGCAGGCCACACCGCTCCATGACTTCGAGGAAAAGCTTTTCGTTGTCTTTAACCACCCAGTACACGAGAGACTCCAGCCACCCAGCCAGCCAGACCCGAGGAGTGCATTGTGGGTAGGACACGACACGCCGAGTCTTGAGGGATGTGGGAACACGCAACACTGAGCACCTGACGACTTGAAGGGGAGGGGGAGGGAAAGAGGGACAGAGGAGGTGGTCTGAGAGAAAGGAATAAAGGTCTAGGTGTGTTTGGGTTAGGTTAAAGGCTGAGAATGGGGTGAATCTTTGGAGTATGTTGAATAAAAGGGAGGGGTGTCTAGGTGTGTTTGGGTTAGGCTAAAGAAGAGGGTAAGGGAACCACTTTTGTGATTGGGATGAATTTCACGAGTAGGGGGATGGGAAAGGTTATAAATTTTGGGAAGGAAAAGAAAATAATAATCGTAGGATTGAAGAAAGAAGTAGAGATGCTTGGGGTAGGTTAATGAAAAGGGATGGGATGGAAAGAAGGACTCGGTTTCAAGAAGGAAAGAGAAATGTGAGAAAAAAGAAAATAAAAGACTAGGAGCATTTGAGTTAGGTTAAAGAAGAGGGGATGGAAAGAATCATGAGGATGGAAGAATTCTACAAGTAAGTTGAATAAAAGTAAGGGAGAGGGAGAAACTAATACTATGCTAGGTTTTGGTCTGAGAGAAAACATAAAAGAAATAAACCAGGAGAGGGAGTGTCTGGTTTGGTTAAAGAAGAAGGGAAGGGAAAGAAGAGCGATGAATTTTACGAGTAGATTGAATGAAAGGGAGGGGGAAATAAAACTAATGCTGGTATGTTTTGATCTAAGGGGAAAAACTAAGACTAGGAATGTTCAGTTTGGGCTAAAGAAGAGGGAAGGGGAAAGAAGCTTGTGGACTGGATAAATGATATGAGTAGGTTGAATAAAAGAAGGAAAAACTTATCCTAATGGATTCGAAAAAAAAAAAAAGGAGAGAACAAAAATAGAGAGATAAAAAAAACTAGGGGTGTTTGGTTTCGTTTAAAGAAGAGGAAAGGGAAAGAAGCTTGTGAATGGGATAAATTTTACGAGTAGGCTGAATAAAAGGGAGAAGGAAAAATATATTCTCATAGGCTCAAGAAAAAAAAAAAAAAGGAGAGATGTGGTTGGGGCAGGTTAATGAAGAAGGATGTGATGGCAAAGAAGACCCGGTTTCAAGAAGGAAAGAGGAATGTGGGAGCACGCAATGCTTTAGTCTTGAAGAGGAGGGGAGAGAAAGAATACTGAGGAAAGAGTGTTGGGTAAGGTCAGGTTAAAGAAATAGGGGGAAAGATATAAAAGAGAGGTAGAGAGTTAAACTAATACACTTATATACTACATTACAGGAAGGGTTAAGGGGAAGGTTAGTGGAGGCGGAAACTTTTAATGTAAGTATGGCTTTGAGGGAAAAAATGAGTGAGTTTTTTTGGGGGCTAGAGAAGAGAAAAAAGAAGAAAAAAATCGTGTTGGAAGAGAAAAAGAAACGTAGGGAAGGAAAAAAAAAAGGGACATGAAAACAGAGAAAGCGGGGGAGAATAAAATAATATAGATTATTTTGAAAAGTCGAAGGAGAGGAACGAAAGCAAATGTGTAATAAATAATAAAAATGCAAGTACAGACGATAAACTACAAAAATAAAAGTAACCATAATTAAGCCTGGGAGAGAGAGAGAGAGAGAGAGAGAGAGAGAGAGAGAGAGAGAGAGAGAGAGAGAGAGAGAGAGAGAGAGAGAGAGAGAGAGAGAGAGAGAGAGAGAGAGAGAGAGAGAGAGAGAGAGAGAAAAGAAGGCAACACAAATTAAATCAAGACCACTATTACCCCTCCCAAACCCCCTCAAAAAAAAAGAAAAGAAGAAAAAAAAAGAAAAAAAAATCAGTAGTTAGAAAATTCGAAACCTTTACAAACCGAAGCCTGAAAACCTCATGAACAGAAGTGAGTAAACAGGAGAACATGTGATAGGAGAACAAAATAACAGGAGAACACATGAACCGGCGAACAGGTTCCAATCTAGTGAAGAGGTTTTGAGTTTCAGGTGGAGAAGTGGAGAGGGAAGCGGACCTGGGCAGGGAGTGGAGTGGAGTGGACCATCGAGGGAGGAAGTGGAGTACCGGAGGGAGCGGGTGGGGAGCGAAGGTGGGCCGTGGATATGGTTGGCGAGTGAAGGGAGGAAGTGAATGGGCTAAGGTTTTGGTTGATTTGGTGGATGAGAGAGAGAGAGAGAGAGAGAGAGAGAGAGAGAGAGAGAGAGAGAGAGAGAGAGAGGAGAGAGAGAGAGAGAGGAGAGAGAGAGAGAGAGAGAGAGAGAGAGAGAGAGAGAGAATCATTGTTAGTTTATGGACAAAACATTTCTTCTCAAACATACAATACATAAGTCAATAAAAGAAAGAAAGTAATGAAACCACAAAACAAACCCAATAAAACTCAATTGAAAATCTATTAAAATAAAAACCTAACTTTCAAATACTTAAAAAAAAAAAATCCATCATAGAAAAGTGTTTATACTCCCTTCACAGAGAGAGAGAGAGAGAGAGAGAGAGAGAGAGAGAGAGAGAGAGAGAGAGAGAGAGAGAGAGAGAGAGAGAGAGAGAGAGAGAGAGAGAGAGAATAGTGGGTGGACGTGGGCGGGTAGGAGTCCTCCGTGCATGACACAAAATGAAAACTGGAGAGGCCACACACACAACTTTGCCCGCCTCGTGATAAGGGTTTACAAACAACGGTCTATTCCTGGCGGCGCAGAGAAAACAAGAGCACGAGAAAAAGGTAGGACCTTGCACGCAGTAGTTCGGACACGCTAGCTATCCGTGGTTTAATAATAGGACGTGGGAATAATTAAGTCGGTCCAGCTCCTGTGTTTTTGTGCATGTGTGTGTGTGTGTGTGTGTGTGTGTGTGTGTGTGTGTGTATAAGTCATGTAGCATATCAGAAGTTGACGGAACGTGAAAGTTTACCTGACACGTGTTTTTTTTTCTCTCTCTCTCTCTGGCGACGTGAGTGAAAAATAATAGCAGGAGGTTTTATAACAATACGAAAATGACACGTAATTGCAGGAAAAATAAGAGTAGCGATGAGGAAAAGGGGTTCAGCTGACAAACTTTTATTTATTTATTTTTTTCTGTTAGTGATGTGAGTTAAAGCTGATGACAAAAGGTCTTATAAAACTTTAAAAATTGTGCCTAATCATCGAGCATCTGACAATAGCAGTGGAGAAAAGTGCAATTTTAATAACATGATTACCGCTACCATCAATGAAAAGTTATTTATCATTTTAAAATTTGCTTATGATTTTTTTTTTTTCATTTGAGTAATGAACAATCAAATATTTCATTTTACTTTATTTAATTTACTGTATCTCTTAGCGTGCCTCTTTTTTGCACATGAAAATAGAGAGATAGAATGACATTCTAATCGTACACAACGACAAGAAAACATACCGACAGACAGGCAGACAGACAGACAGGTAGACAGATACAAAGACAGACGATTTCCCCAACGTCAAGCAAACAGACAGACAAAAAAAAAAAAATAAACAAACAAACAGACAGACAGGCAGAGACAGACAGGTAGACAGACACACGCTATCACCAAAAGACAAGCAAACAAACAGACAGACAGAAAGACAGAGACAGACAGACAGACAGACAGACAGGTAGACTGACAGATACAATTACAGACGAGCCTCCCGCAACCCCAAGAGTGACTAGCCATCTCCATCTCTCTCTCTCTCTCTCTCTCTCTCTCTCTCTCTCTCTCTCTCTCTCTCTCTCTCTCTCTCTCTCTCTCTCTCTCTCTCTCAGACCTAAACTTTCCTCCTCACCGCTCAAACTTGTGTCAAAAACTTGTCAAATGGTAACTAGAGATACGCGAGGCTGGCTCTCCTCGGGCGGCAAAATCCGTGGACGTAATGTGGAAAGCAAAACTGGAGAAACAAAAGCGATTCCTGTCTCTCTCTCTCTCCCTCTTCCACCTCACGCACTCCACTCCACTCCCTTCCCCTTCCCCTCCCACTCCGCTCGTGCGAGGACATTTTTATCACGCGCCAAGGAAGTGGAAGTGTCGGGAACATGCCATGCTCCTTGCCACATTTTGCAGTCATGAAATTCACCATGACTTCCACTCACGTATGTCTGACTGACTGACTGACTCCTCCTGCTGGGACTTCGGGACCTGGTTGTTGTTATTGTTGTTGTTGTTGTTGGTGGTGGTGGTGGAGGTGGTGGCGGTGGTAGTAATTGATGTTGTGGTTGTGGTTGTTGTGGTACAGTAGTAGTAGTAGTAGTAGTAGTAGTAGTAGTATAGTGATAGTAGTAGTAGTAGTAGTAGTAGTAGTAGTAGTAGTAGTAGTAGTAGTAGTAGTAGTAGTGGTAGTAGTAGTAGTAGTAGTAGTAGTAGTAGTAGTAGTAGTAGTAATAGCAGTAGTAGTAGTAGTAGTAGTAGTAGTAGTAGTAGTAGTAGTCGCAGTAGTAATAATAGCTGTAGTAGTCGCAGCAGTAGTAATAGTAGTAGTAGCAATGGAATGGACTGACTAGTACTGAGAAAGCCAATTTTACGAGCCACAGTGAGGCGTGGCATGCAGGATGACTTCAGGCAGCAAGCAAACCAGGATCAACTTTGGACCAACTTTTTTCTTTTTTTCCATTACAGATATTTGCAAAGCCTCACGCAGAGGGAACGATGGAAGGAAAACACACTCACGCACACACATACGTACCACCTACCCACCAACTCACCCACACACGCTAAGAATATACACGTTATAGGAAAGACAAGTATGAGATATTGCAAAAAAGTAAATGCGTTTTCTGACGAGATCAGGCAAATCGACGGATCATGGACAAGAATAGAGCTAGAAGGACAAGATTATGTGCCACTACGACTATAAACAAGTACAGTGGTGAAGCAGGTAAACTGAGAAAAGAAAGAGATATGACACAGACGGCACGTGTGTAGTGAGAATAAGAAGTGTAGAGAGATGCTTGAGTACGTATGTAGTGATGTTAAGTAGTAAACGAAAGAAGTAAAAAGAAAACGCACCAAAAATTCAATGATATACCTGAAAATAAGAACAATAAATTATAACAAACTCAGCAATTACAGATACATAAAAAAAAAAAAACAGTAACAAAGAAACAGAGACAAAGATACTCAGAGATACACAGAAAGAGACAGAGGCACAGAAGAGGCTGCCAAGGAAGGTCGAAGGGGGAACACAACAAAATCGAACCTCGCCACACTAGCCAGTCTTCCGAAGCGATAAACATTAACTGGAGGGTCTTCCCTGGGTGGTGATGTGTGGCGGGACACGAAGACCTGACGAAGAGGGTCCTGGCGGAGATCAAAAGAGCGGTAGAGGAGGAGGAGGAACGGGAGGAGAAAGAAGCTCGCGGTGGATGAAAGAGGAAGGAGATAAGTGGTGGAGGAAGCTTCTGATGGAAATAGTAAGAAATTAAGGGAGAAAGGGAGGTGAATAGATGGGAGTGGAAAAGAAGATTGAGGTTAAGAGGTGAAATAAGAAAGGATTGTGTATAAGTGACAGAAGAGGGAGAGCATAAATGGAATGGAAGCGAGGTGTAGGGAATGAGAGAAGGGAAAAAAAAGGTGTGTGAAAGAAATGGAATAAGAATATGGAATAAATGGAAGACGCGTGTAATCAGTAATAAAAGACGAGAAGGAGTGAGCTGACGGGAGAATAGAAAAAAAAGGAAGAATGAAAAGGAATAGAGTGAAAAAGAAGAAAAAGAGCATGGGTAATCTGGAGAAGTAAAAAAAGATGAGAAAGAACACGAAAACATAACAAGAAAGAAGAGAGAACGAAAAAATATATGAACACACACAAAAAAAATATCGTACAGTTGAAATCACACAACAGTCAGAGATAAAAATAAAAGAAAGAACCGGAATAAAAGAGAAGAAAGAATGAAGATGAGGGATAATTGAAGGAAAGAAGAAAATAAGGTAGGAAAGGAAGGGAAGAGATGGAAGGGACAACACAGGATAATCGCATGAGGAGGAGGAGGAGGAGGAGGAGGAGGAGGAAGTAGGGCAAGTAGCAAGGTGTGTTGTTAGTAAGTTTGATCTAATCTGAAGAGACAGAGGGAGGGTGGGCGAGCTCATAATTGAATGGAGGAGCCAATTGGTCCCCGATGGAGGGCAATGAGGGAGGGAGAGGAGGAAAAGAGGCTAAAAGGAAGGTGGGAGATAATAGGAGAGAGGAGGAGGAGGAGGAGAGAGAAGAGATGGAGAGGAGGTAAAAGTACTGATGGGAGAGACTGGGAAGAGGAGGAGGAGGAGGAGGAGGAGGAGGAGGAGGAGGAGGAGGAGGAGGAGGAGGAGGAGGAAAGAGGAGCAAGAGGAGGAGGAGGAAGAATAGAGGTCAATCTCGGTAGAATTCGTTGATGGCTTCCTGCAGATAATGTAAGTTTCCTATTTGTTGCAATCCAGTGATGGAGAAGAAAAAAGTCAATCCTACGAATTAAAAGTTTATTGTGCAAGAACACACACACACACACACACACACACACACACACACAAAGAACCTCTCCTGGTGCACTCACACGAACACAATTTAGAGCAATTAAACTTTTTCGACCAACACTTCACACTTCACACTTCGAGAGAGAGAGAGAGAGAGAGAGAGAGAGAGAGAGAGAGAGAGAGAGAGAGAGAGAGAGAGAGAGAGAGAGAGAGAGAGAGAGAGAGAGAGAGAGAGAGAGAGAGAGAGAGAGAGAGAGAGAGAGAGAGAGAGAGAGAGAGAGAGAGAGAGAGAGAGAGAGAGAGAGAGAGAGAGAGAGAGAGAGAGAGAGAGAGAGAGTGGCATTTCCTCTGTCCTTTCTCTGAGTGGGCGGCGTCGAAGTGAAGGTGATCGAAGAAGCACCAGGAGGAGGAAGAGGAGGAGAGAGGCTGGGGATGTTTTTATCCGGTCTTTATAGCACAAAATATGAAGTCTTCAGCTGGGAGGTTCCTCTCGATTAAGGGCAGGCTCTGGTACTCTGATGACACGATATTAACGATATTAAAGTCCAGAGGGGCAGGGAGGCAGGGAGGGATAAAATGGGTAAAACGAAGATGCAAGGAGGAGGAGGAGGAAGAAGAGGACGATGGTGCAAGGAAAAGGTGAAGAACGATGAAGAAGGAAGAAGAATATGCCAAAAAAAAGGATGAAAAAAGGGTGGAGAAAGAAGAGGAGGAAGAGAAGGAAGATGGAAGAGGGACCCTGAGAGGAGGAGGAGGAACATAATGCAAGAAGGATAGAAGAAGATTGAGATGGAGGAAAAAGGATACAAAGCAGAGAAGGAGGAAGAAGTAGAAGGGCGAGGATGCAAGGAAGATGATAAGAAGAATGGAAAGAGACGAGAATACAAGACGGTGGAGAAAGATGATGGAGAAGGAGGACAAGAATACAAGAGGGAATAGAAGTAAACTGAAGAAGAGAGACTAAGATGAAGGGGGATGGGAAGGAGGAGGAGGATGAAGAAATATGGGAAGAAGGAAGGAAAGGAAAGACGTGAATAGAAGAAGAAGAAGAAGAAGAAGAACTGGGAAGATGGTACAAACAGATGAAAAATAGAAGTAAGAAAAAAAAAAAAAAGGCGAGAAAAAAAGGTGGAAAAATGAAAGAAGTGCAAGGAGGAGGAAGAGGAGAGGACGATGCATGATGGAGGAGGAGGAGGAGGAGGAGGAGGAGGAGGACAGGAGAGAAAAATACACTAATTGCTATGTAGTTGACGTGGTTATTCAAATTTTATTCATAGCCACAGGTAACTTCTTGGCTTCCTTGTTAACAGGTAATTATGTGTGTCGTACTTCTCCTCCTCCTCCTCCTCCTCCTCCTCTCAGATCTTCCATTAAGGCACCTCAAGGAGTCTTTGGTCCAGGCAGTGAAGGCAAACACAAGGCTCAGGCACCATTAGAAGTCAGTTCTCAATGCAAGATTAAAATTGTCACCGCTTCACGATTCACGGTTCCTGGTGATGTATACGTTTTCTATTCCCACCACTTACTTTGTTCGTGTCCTTGGAGTCCCCTCGTCCTTGAAAAATACCCCCCTCTCTCTCTCTCTCTCTCTCTCTCTCTCTCTCTCTCTCTCTCTCTCTCTCTCTCTCTCTCTCTCTCTCTCCTATTTTTTCCCTTCCCATTTCTTTCTTTTTTTTTTTCGCTTCCCCCTGTCTCTCCTCCATCATTCCTACCTCCTTTCTTTTTCCTCATCCTTGCCTGCTTCACCTCTCCTGTTCATCCCCGCATTTTTCATCTACCTATTCCCTCATCCCTGCCTCCTTTACCTTCTTATATCCCCATCCCTGTCTTCCTTATTTTCTTACCTTCTACCTCCCATTCCCTCACCCTTGATAAGAACACGCTCCAGCTTTCCCCTCATTAGCTTCACACATACACACACACACACACACACACACACCTCACATACTCACCACACTCCTTCCCTCACACCAGACCACACCACACAAAGAAAACGACACAATAATGATAACAATAATCACCACCAGTGTCCCCCACCATCACCACCACCACCACCACCACTGTCAGTACCACCAGCATTAACTTATCCACGTCCCTGTGAGGATTAGAGGAGCACGAGGCACCCATAACTTCACCAGAGCCTCAAGGGGGAAGCCACGCCTGCAGGACATGAACTGGGGCCGGGTACAGTAGGAGGGCTGGCTGGCTGGTGGTGGTGGTGGTGGTGGTGGTGGAAGGTTACGCCGCGTTAAGTCATTCCCGGAAGACAAGACTGGCTGGCGCGTGCAGGAGTGAAACGCAACGAAGGGAGGGGAGAGAGTTTTGGTTAAGTATGGTATGGTAGCTTGCTTGTTTACTGTGCGTTTTGGTAAGAGTTTGGAGCAGCAGGTGGTGGTGGTGGTGGTGGAGGAAGGGGAGGGGGCAGGTGGTGGTGTAGGAAGAAGAGGAGGAGGAGGATGAAAAGGAGGAGTATGAAAAGCAAAAAGATGCCAAATACAACTCCTTCTCTCCTTCCTTTTTTCCTCTCTCCTCTTCCTCCTTTTCCTCTTTCTCCTCCTCCTCCTCCTCCTCCTCCTCCTCCTCCTCTTCCTCCTCCTCCTCCATCTCCTCCTGCTCCTCCTCCTCCACCTCCTCCTGCTTCTCCTCCTGCTCTTCATTCTGCTCTGCCTTTCTTAACAAGACAGAGAGCAGAAAATGAAATTACTAAGCAGAAGAATGGCAATTAATCGTCAAGGCGTCATTGTTTTATCTCTTACCAAAAAAAAAAAGAGCGAAAGAAAAATAGATTGGATACTTCGAGAAAATATTATTGTTAAGAGGAAAAGCAGGTAACTAAGTAATCATCGGAAGTGGACTGATCTAGTTCAAAGATACTCGTACTACATCCTGATTCAAGCATAGATTAGTACGTGGAAGGATAAGTAATAGTAGTGTCGGTTCAAATTTCTGGCCTTACTGCCATAATATTTCCACTGGGGCGAGACGAAATAAGTAAGTGCGTGGTGGTCAAGAATTTGGTGTTAGTGTAATGTATTTAGTGTACGTAGGGTAGCTTAATTTTCCAAGTGAGCCACAGGAGGAGAGAGAGAGAGAGAGAGAGAGAGAGAGAGAGAGAGAGAGAGAGAGAGAGAGAGAGAGAGAGAGAGAGAGAGAGACCTAAAGATAAACATATAGACTGAAAGATATGGATATATGAAAAAGTTGACAGACAGAGAGACAAACAAAGACAATTAATGAATAAAAAGTATATTGCATATTCTAAAAGTTGCTGAGTAGTAGAAATAATGAACAGAAAGAAAAGAAAAACTGTAATTACACCAAGATCGTATGGCCATTTTGCTTTGTGTGTAGCGAAGAGAAGAAAATTCCAGGTAACAGATGATAGAGGCAAATGAATGAATGAACTACCGTGCTGTTGTGCTTTGAAAAGGATCATCTCTCACGGGTGAAAGCTTCCGTCACAACACTACACAGAACACGGCTCGCCTGTCACTACAAAAAAAAAAAAAAAAAATCTCTAAAGGAATGTGAAGAAAAGAGTTCCGGGTGCTGAAAATTAGTTCTACGTCGGAAGAAACTAATGATTAAGAAAAATGGGGATGAAGGAAAAGAAGGAGGGGAAGAAACAGAGCAACTAGAAACCACACACACACACACACACACACACACACACACACACACACACACACACACACACACACACACACACACACACACACACACACACACACTAAAATTACTACCTTGTATTTGTACTATGTATAAAAACCATCTTTCCCTATGAATATCACACATTAGCAATTCAATTCACACAGCACCACTAGGAAAACACTCACGCCCTCTATCGTACAAAGCCACAACTCAACAACAATAACAACAGCAATAAAGGGACGCAAATATGGACACAGCCTACGAACACGGACATACGGAGGAAGTACGAGTACGTCCATCGCTTCACATCAACAGCAGCACTCACATACAAGCAAAGGAATCTGGGGAGAGTCGTAAGCTTCCATGCATCTGATTGACTCAAACTTAACACACTGCAAATAAAGGAATACACAGCTACAACGTTTACTTTGACCACCAAAATCTAATAATCCACCTCCCATCACTTTTTTTTTTTATGTAATTTTTCTACGGTAACAAAATTTATGTACAAAAAAAGATCCATTGCAGTGCCGGTTCGTGAAGAAAAAAAATTGAATAAAAGGATTATCCAGAATTCACTCCCACCCTAACACACCGAAAATAATGACGAAATAAAAAATAAATAAAACGCCTAGCTAATTTGGAAAGACGACTCAACAGCTGAGCCGCTGCTTCCTAAAAAGAACAAAAATCATAATAAAAAGGGCCTAAATAACTATTCAAAGCTCATTCACCCTCAAACACACCGGAAATAACGATGAAATATAATGAAAACCTCCCTTAGTTAATTTGGGAAGGGAACTCACACGTGGAAACAGCCAATCGTACTTGAAAGAAAACGGATTTGCTAGCAGGTGAAGGGATAAGCAAGGTTACTTAAGTCAGCACACTGGCACGCTGATGGGCAGCCTGCATTGCCCCGCACTTCATTACGCACGTTGCGGCAGTTTCACGAAGTAAAGAAATCGTCAAGGTGATCGTTAAAGGGGTAAAGTTGTCGTAAAGTGTTAAATAAAGTATCGCTACTCACTGCAATTTACATAGTTTGGGGCCCTGCTCGTTGCCGTTCTCGTTTTCCTTCCTTCTCCTTCTCCTCTTCCTCCTTCACCTTCTTCTCTTCCTCCCTCCTCCACCTCCTCCTCCTCCTCCTCCGCTTCCACTTAGCAGAGGGAAGGACGAAGGGAAAGACGAAAGATGGATATGTGGAGCTGAAGACTGATGTTTCTTACCTGAAAATAAAAAAAATAAAAAAAACTTGTAGATAATCTAGAGTAAAGTAAGTTCGAACTCTTCTACATGGGTAAGGTGTTATTCATCTATATTTTTTTTTTTTTTATTTCTAAGAACACAGGAATATAAGAAAGAAAAGCATGAAATCTGTACCGTGTAAAGCAAACATTTCATTATTTTTTTTTATCTCCTTACGAAGCTTGTTGCTGTTGTTGTTGTTGTTGTTGTTGTTGTTGTTGTTGTTGATATTGTTGTTTGTTATTGTTTGTTGTTTCCGTTGTTTTTCTCGTTATTGTTGTTGTTGTTGTTGTTGCTGTTGTTGTTGTTTTCGTTGCTACTGTTGTTGTAATTGTTGTTGTCGTTTTCGTTGTTGTTGTTGCTGTTGTTGTTGTTGTTGTTGTTGCTGTTGTTGCTGTTGTTGATATTGTTGTTGTTGTTGTTTTTTACTTCTGCTGTTATATTCTCATTACTAGTAGTAATAGTTAGTTATAAGTAACAGTAGCAGTAGTAGTAGTAGTAGTAGTAAGTAGTAGTAGTAGTAGTAGAAGTAGAAGTAGAAGTAGTAGTAGTAGTAGTAGTAGTAGTAGTAGTAGTAGTAGTAGTAGTAGTAGTAGTAGTAGAAGTAGTAGTAGTAGTAGTAGTAGTCGCAACAGAAGCAGTCATATAAGTATCATCATCATTACCACCATCACCACCATCATTATTATAATCACTACCACCACCATCACCAACAACAACACCAACACACTGCGTGCTAATTACATTAAATTTTATGCCAATATTTATTACCTAATTTCATGTCCCGATTGGCCATGCACTGATCCAGATTCCTACCACATGAATAAAAAAAACAAAAAAAACAAAAAACACGTGAATCATAACACACACACACACACACACACACACACACACACACACACGTAACCTAGTACACTATACATTGCTCTAACATACTGCTGATGACAGGGACATTATCAGGCCGTCGACTCCTGAAGGCACAGGAGGAGGAGGAGGAAGAGGAAGAGGAAGAGGAGGAGGAGGAGGAGGAGGAGGAGGAGGAAGAGGAAGAGGAAGAGGAAGAGAAAGAGGAAGAGAAAGAGAAAGAGGAAGAGGAGGAGGAGGAGGAGGAGGAGGAGGAGGAGGAGGAGGAGGAGGAGGAGGAGGAGGAGGAGGAGGAGGAGGAGAAGGGTGGGTGGGAGGGAGAGAGAAAAAAAGATAGGTAGGAGAGGGCATTTAAATAGTTAACATGGAGGAGGAAAGCGAGGAGGGGAGGAAGTAAAGACAGTAGCAAGCGCGAGGAGGATGAGTAGAAGAGAGCAAAAATGTAGGAGAAAAGTTAAATAGAAAGGAAACATGGAGGGAAGAGAATGAGGGAGGGAAGGACATTTGCTTATCAAGTAGACAAAGACCTTGTTTTTATCCTCTACCTTTGCCTATCCCTGTCTAAAAATCTGCCTTGACTTAACCTTTCCTATCCTAACTTTACTGTATCTAACCTAATCTAACACAACATAACCAGACTTTTAACCTAACCAAACTTAATCTAACCAAACGAAACCAAATGTAATCTAACCTAACCAAACCAAACCAAACCTAACCTGACCTGATCTGACCAGGACCTGACCCAACCTAACCTAACTTAACCTAACCTAATCAAACCTAACCTAACCAAACCAAACCTAACAAAACCAAACCAAACCAAACCAAACCTAGCATAACCAAACCAGAACTGACCTGATCTGATGCAACCTAACCTAACCAAATCAAACCAAACCAGACCAAACCAAACCTAACATTATCTGGCCCACATCACCTCACCTTACGTAACCTAACCTAAGGGGAAGGGAATGGTGGTGGTGGTGGTGGTGGTGGTTGGAGCAGCTAGTGTTTTGCCTCTCTAAACCTCGCCTCTCCCAGCCCTGCCTCTCCTCATCAGCCTACGCATTACGCATTCATGGAGGTGCTTCGCCGCGCCTCGTGACTCTGACGCACGAAAACTGATAATGTTCCACCGGAATCATCTTGGTGATCGCCTCTTTTCATCTGGTAAATGATCTATGAGGGGAGGTTTGCCTCTCTCTCTCTCTCTCTCTCTCTCTCTCTCTCTCTCTCTCTCTCTCTCTCTCTCTCTCTCTCTCTCTCTCTCTCTCTCTCTCTCTCTCACGAGTTTTTATAATACGAGTTTCTTCATTTTTTTATACTATTGATGTTAGTTTAAATAATTCTAAGCACAGAAGATCCTCTCTCTCTCTCTCTCTCTCTCTCTCTCTCTCTCTCTCTCTCTCTCTCTCTCTCTCTCTCTCTCTCTCTCTCTCTCTCTCTCTCTCTCTCTCTCTCTCTCTCTCTCTCTCTCTCTCTCTCTCTCTTCACGCGACTCCTGAGGAAAGGCACACAACTGCAGGAGGAAATTCATCAGTGCGCAGGAAGACAAAGAAAAAAATATATATAAGAGAAAAGAAAAGAAGGTAAAGTAATGTTTCGCGTGACCACCTGTCCTTACCTGCCGGGGTGTCGAGGGGAGGGAGGGGGGGGGAGAATTATTACAACGGCAAATTTCACCTTCAAATTGTAATATGAGAGAAGGCAGGAGGAGTAATGGGAGTAAATACGAGTGTAAGCGGCCCATACGTCAGCCTGACCTGCTTTGCGCGCCGACGTGGATGTGGATAAACGCTGACAGGTGAACTGGAAGCAGGTTAACAGGTGAGTATTACAAGAAGAGCACCTGGTGATGGCACGCGACAGGATAAGTGAACTAGATGCAGGTAACAGGTAGCAAGTAGCTGGTAAGTTTAAGAACACCTGGTCATTATGGGAGGACGGAATCAGTAAACTAGAAGCAGGTTAACAGATGAGTATCACAAGAATTGCTGATGGTGACTGTACGAGGCCAAGTGAACTATATGCAGGTAGCGGGTGACTTAAAGAACACCTGGTTATCATGGGAGGATGGAATCAGTGAACTGGAAGTAGCGTAACAGGTAAGCACCTGGAGACTGAGACAGGAGGACAGGTAAATGGCGGTAATTGGTAAGAAATCACGTCCAGACTGAATTCAAAGGCAAGGAAAAGGGAAGTAGTATTAGAAGTGCACTGTAATCAGGATGGGCAGGAGGCTCAGTGTTTACAAGAAGATATTGGCAGAAGGTTATGAAGGAAAGCAATGAATACAGCACCATATCGAATTAGACAACAACAAACAACTACCAAGTAAAAAAAAAAAAAGAAAAAGAAAAACCTTGAATATAAACTCTATTAACCTTCTCACTGCAAGTCAATCTTTCCCATGATCATCTAAAACTCTTAAAAGACTTATTTGTTGCACTATGGTCTCTTAAAAAACATGCTTATATAGCTTGGCAGACATCCAATTTACATTTTTTTTTTTTTTTCGTTATATTCATCCAAACAATGTTAACAAAAAAACAACCACAGCAGTGAAAGAGTTAAATGCACTGTATTATATTCTATGTCATCTTTTATCTACCAAGAAGAACAAGTAGAAATAAAACCTATAAGGAAGTGAAATGAAAATAAGGATGAAAGATGTAATACACCTAAAGACAAACTGAGACAAACAAGATTAGAAGCACTATGTAAACTAAATTTCCAGACATGATTGGAATTCTTTTCTACCTAACTTTTTTTCTTTGGAAATCGGCAAGGGAACTCTTTTCAGTCATATTTTTGTCTTTTGTATCCCTTTATCAGCCTTCTTTACAGAAACAAGATAACGCATATCTCTTCCATGACCTCCAATTCCTCATTTCTTACTCCCTTCCTTTCTTACATTCCTTCGCGAGTCTCCTTTACACACGCATACGAAAAAAAAAAGAAAAGAAACACACAATAAGAACAAGTCAATATTTCCATTACCTTTATTACCTTCACCATTCCTCCGTCTCTTCCTCTTTAGCAGTCCTTCACTATCATCTATTATTACACACCCACAAAGGACACGGCAACAAGAAGTACTAACTCCTTCCATCATCACCTTTACCATCCCCCCTTTATCTCTCTTTTTCAATATATCCCCTTACTTTCTTACAACTCCTTACTTCATCAGCAAGACCACCTTCAGCACCACCACCACCACCACCACCGCCACCACCAGAGGAACAGAAGCAACAAGGCAAACCATGGCAAGGCAAAGGAAAGGGCTGCCTCCTGTGATGTTGCCGTTCCCAGCCCGCCAGAATCCGCTCAATCCGAATGACCCGCGCCAAGTTGAGCCACACACCGCCTCAGGTCACTCATAACTTCGCCCGGATGTTGAGGTTTGCAAGTTTGTGAATGGAAGCCAAGGAGGACGAGGTGGTTGTGATGGAGGTAGTGGTGGTGGTGGTGGTGGTGGTGGTGGTGGTGGTGGTGGTGGTGGTGGGGTAGTGGTGGTGGATCGAGATGAAGATGAAGCCCAAGAAGATGAAGAAAAAGAAAAAAAGAAATAGAAATAAAGGGAAAATAGGAAGAAAAGGAGAAAATGATAATGATAATAATGATAATAATAATAATAATAATAATAGTAATAATAATTATTATAATAATAGTTCTAATAATAATAATAATAATAATAATAATAATAATAATAATAATAATAATAACAATAATAATAATAATAGTGGGAAGAAGAAGAAGAAGAAGAAGAAGAAGAAGAAGAAGAAGAAGAAGAAGAAGAAGAAGTAAGAAGAAGAAGAAGAAGAAGAAGAAGAAGAAGAAGAAGAAGAAGAAGAAGAAGAAGAAGAAGAAGAAGAAGAAGAAGAAGAAGAAGAAGAAGAAGAAGAAGAAGAAGAAGAAGAAGAAGAAGAAGAAGAAGAAGAAGAAGAAGAAGAAGAAGAAGAAGAAGAAGAAGAAGAAGAAGAAGAAGAAGAAGAAGAAGAAGAAGAAGAAGAAGAAGAAGAAGAAGAAGAAGAAGAAGAAGAAGAAGAAGAAGAAGAGAAGAAGAAGAAGAAGAAGAAGAAGAAGAAGAAGAAGAAGAAGAAGAAGAAGAAGAAGAAGAAGAAGAAGAAGAAGAAGAATGTGTGGTTGTTAGCTAGTTGTGTGAACGAGTGAATGAGCGAGACTTGTGTGAGGCATGAATACGTGTATGAGTGAACGAGCTAGGCTTCAGTCATAAGTGTTAAGTGGAAGTGCGCGGCCTGGCGCCTGAGAGATCACCTACCTCCAGCCTTCTGTTCACACCTTCTGTGAATAAACACCTGCACTGTTACCTGCGTTTCCTGTGCCCCTGCTGGTCAAGAGTCGAACATGGCGCAGTGAGTAGGATCAGGACAAGGCTGCAGTGGGTACGGCGCAGAATGGAGAAGCAGTTGGAGGCGCTGGCTGCCCTGCTAGCGCGACAGTCGGAGCAAGAGTCAGGCTCGCGAGGAGCGTTTAACCCAGCTGCTGGAGAGAGTGGGGACACAAGCTCCCAGTCGCACCACGGCGAGCAATGAAGGCGAAACCACAGCCCGCAGCACGTCTACCCAGGGCGCGAGGTTCCCTGACGTCCGGCCACCATCATTCCTCACTTAACGGCGTCAGCATCTTTACGTGAGTTCGACACGTGGCGCCATAAGTTTGAAGGATACGTAACCCTCGCCAGGATAGACTGTCTCTCCCTGGCTGAGCAGAGGGCGGCACCTTTCGCTGCTGTCCTAGACGACGAGTGGACCCGTACACTTCGCTACGGGATAAGCTTACCGAGAGACGCGGAGTTAAGAACCATCCTCGATGCAATGTGTGAGTACCTGCGAAGCCAGCGCAACATCATCATGGATAGAAGAGACTTCTACTCCCGCGTGCAAGAAACGCAAGAAGGTTTTGACGACTTTTTATGTGCTGTTAAGGAAATCGCCAATTTCTGTGACTTTTGCGACCAGTGCATAAACCATCAGCTGCGTGACAGAATTGTCGTTGGGACACGAGACGAAGTGGCTCTGAAACGCATGCTGGAAAACAAGAAACTCACCCTTGAAAACGCCATAGATATTTGCAGAGCATCAGAGAGCGCTAACCAGTGTAGTGCAGTACTAAGGGGCGGCTCTCACTCTTCGAGCCATGGTGTGAACGCTGTCTCGAACTACAGGAAGGGCAGTTTCGGGGGCTCAAGCCCCACGGGCTGTTATCGTTGTGGCAAAGATTGTCGCAGTGACAAAAGGGGATGCCAGGCAATAGATAAAGTGTGTCGTAACTGCGGGAAAAGAGGGCATTTTGCGAGTGTATGTCAGCAGACAGTGAGGAAACGACGAGGAGCTTCGAGGAGTTCCTCAACTGTCTCTCCTCATCGCGGTGCAGGCCCGAGGCGGGGAGCCAGTGCCAGTGTATACCAGCTCTTATCAGGCGTATACACAAAGACGGTGACGGCACGACCTGCGCCCCAGGTGCTCATTACCGCCACACAATCCCGCTGGAAGAGACAAGATTACGTGGACTCCTGACTCTGGGGCCGAAACGACCGTTATTGGCCTCGACACGGCAACACTCCTTGGAATCCCGCCCTCCAGCTTGGCGCCCGCTGATGGTGATGGACTTTATGCTGCCGGTAATCACCCCCTCACCTGTGTAGGAACTTTCTCGTCGCACTTGCAACTGGGCGACAGGGAAGCTGAGGACTGTTGTGAGCGTGGTGAAGGAGGTGAAGGGGGCGCTGCTTAGCTGGTACGATTCCATCGCTCTCGGAATCCTCCCCGAAGATTTTCCGGCTCAAATCCGACCGCTACGCAGGGAAGAACAGCACCACCGGCAACAGCTCCATCAAGTACCCGACCGCCTCGCAGCCACCTCTATCTACGCCCACAGAAGTGATCAGCTGGCCCCTCATTCCTACGACCCAACGCCACAGCAGCGTGCGGGGCACGCTGCTGCTGTGATCAAGGCCTTTCCCAGCGTCTTCGAAGCAAAGGAAGGTTTACGTGCAATGGCTGGTGGATCCATGGCCATCGAGTTGACAGACGACGCTCGACCCTTCGCCGTAACAGCATCTCGTACAATCCCTTACAATGAGGTGGCGTGAAGAAATTAAGAGCCAGTTGGAAGAGCTGCTTAACTAAGGGAATCATCGAGAGTGTGGACTACTCCTACGGCATGGTGCCACCCCATCGTGCCTGTCCCAAAAAAGACATCTGGTGTAAGGCTGTGTGTTGACCTGACACGACTCAACCGTTACGTGAAGAGGCCCGTGTATCCAGTGCGCTCACCTCATGACGCCATCGCCTCGATCGGGACCGGAGCAGTTTGGTTCACCACTCTTGATGCCAAGATGGGGTATTTTCAAGTCCCCATTAGAGAAGAAGACCAGGATTTAACCTGCTTCATAACACCTTGGGGTCGGTACAAGTTTCGGCGAGCGGTTTATGGGGTCTCGTCTCGTCTGGAGACGAGTATAACCGTCGAGGAGACCAAGCTCTCGGCGACATACCTAACACCATCAAGATCGTGGACGACATCCTGGCCTATGACTCCACGACTACAGTGCGCACTTAGCCCATGTCATTCAGATTGTGCGGCGGTGTGACCAGCACGGCATCACTCTCAACCCACAGAAGTTTACATTCGCGGAAAGAGTGGTCCGCCAGATTACTGTGGTTACTCTGTTTCTGGACAAGGCCATCTCAAAGCTGCTGCGCAAGGATCTCTGACTACACGACAGACTCAAAGAAAGTTAAGGCACGGATCTCTGACTTCCCACGACCACAGCACATCACCGAGATCTCTTACGATCATTCATGGGTCTTACAAACCAGCTTTGAGAAGCTTGTCTCTGCAGCCCACCTGCTGTGGCTGCCCATCATTAACATCGCTGGGCAGACTGGAATGCCCTACCTCGAGGATCTCTTACGCCCGAAGAACAGTGAAGATGGTGCAATGCAGTCAAGATTTGTTACACCGCCAGAGAACCATGAAGAGCGGCGTCCTCAATGAAGCAAGGTGAAACAGTGTCTCGTCAGTGCCCACCGCCCGCTGTCTTGGCATACTTGTTGGGAGAAATAGACCCATCATTACCAACGATGCTACAGACTGACGCCTCAAAAGGACCGACACACTTTGCCCGACGCCCGTTCTTCACGTGCTCCAGAAGCACACAGTGACCAGTGGAAGATGGATGCAATGGGCTACTTCAGACCCGGGACCCTGACCCTCTCACTCAGCGGTCATCTCAGCGTTACACTGCCACCAATGAGGACGGCGTCCGCTATGCAGTAATCAGACTGTGAAATGGCTGCAATCGTCTGGGCAGTCAGGAAATGTGGAGTACTGCTTGCTCAAGGGACTCATCATCGAGGGCTTCCCGATCATTGCCACGACCTCGATCGCCGCTTGCGTACCTCTGGCCGGTGCAATAGCAAGTCTGTTGGCCGTAGACGGAACCTGCGGCTGCGGCGCACATGGGAAAGCTTGCCCTTATTCTTTCACAGCAAGCTGGCAAAAAGGAATTCCATGACAGTCACTGTGATGGACGCGCACCAAGCGACGGGCTCCGACAGTACAGGACCCAGTGGTATGGAAGAGACGTTGAGAACGTCGTTTCTGGTGACCTCGACCCTCTCCACTCAGCGGTCATCTCCTACCAAGCCAAGCCAATGTGGGGACCGTCCAAGTGTGACACGGACACACTCCAGGATCAGGGTGTTTGAGTCAGTTTCCGCAGACTACCTCCACGGTAGCAGGGGGCCGTACATACTTGCTCATGTAGATCGTCATCATCGGGTGCGGCCTTCCCTGATGTCTGCATTGCTCACGACCAGCATCGATCAGCTCGCTTGCGTACGTTCCAGGCCGATTGCGCAGTCTGCTGGCCGTAGACGACGGGCCTGGTGCCTGTTCTCCTGAGGCCTGACGGAAACTGCCCAGTTCACTTCTTCATCGGTACGGTTACTCCGCCGATGGGGGGTGGAGCATCGTGTATCTTCACCTCATTATCCACGCCCAATGGTCACGCTGAGGGCGGATAAGTCCGTGAAGAAGTTGATCCTCACGACCACACAGCAGGAACCCTGGACGAGAGCCGCTGCTCGCGGTTGTACTGGCCTGGTATGGACAGAGACGTTGAGACACGTCGTTTCTGGATGCGATCACTATGCCGTCCACTCCCTACCAAGGTCAAGCCAACGAACCTCAGCAGTGGCAGGACACGGACACACGCCAGCAGGGTGACTGATGAGTCAGTTTCTGCAGACTACTTCCACAGCGAAACTGCCGTACATACCTCGTGTATGTAGATCGCTTGTCTGGGTGGCCTCACGTGTCTGCATGCTCACGTCCACAGCATCGGCTGATCAGCTCGTTCGTGTCCTTCGAAGGGTGACTACCTCATCAAGATGGGCAGCGGTCGCGTGCCTGCGGGCGTACAGAGGACTGACGGTGGACCGCAGTTCGCTCCCCTTCCCTCGGTACGAGCAGCACACACCGCTCGATGGCGGTGCAGCGCTTCAGCATCCCGTGTCACCACCTCATTATCCACGCTCCAATGGTCACGCCGAGGCAACGGTCAAGTCCGTGAAGAAGCTGTCGAAGACAGCCGACACGTAGGGA
>NC_087158.1:12225799-12230799 GCF_035594125.1 Scylla paramamosain
ACAACCTAATAAGAAAGAACGCGGAGGAGGAAAAGCCGAAGAAAAGTAAAAGCAACGAAGAAAAAAAGACTGATAATAAAAAAAGGGAAAGAAAACGGAACACAAAACACTCGTAATACAAGAACCTCCCTCAAGTTAATCTTTTTAGGAGCTTAATTCTGACTTGAAGTTTGGTCAAATTTTTTTTTTTTTCTTTTTCCCCATTATTGGAGTACTTATTTTCCTCCTTCTCTTCCTTCTCCTCCTTCTCTTCTTCTTGTTCTTCATATTCTTCTTGTTCTTGTTCTTGTTCTTGTTATTGTTCTCCTCCTCCTCCTCCTCCTCCTCCTCCTCCTCCTCCTCCTCCTCCTCCTCCTCCTCTTCTTGCTCTTGTTCTTGTTCTTCTTGGTCTTGTTCTTCTTCTTATCATCATTATCATCATCATCATCACGATCACTATTATTTGTCACAGTTGTCTTCCTTTTCTTTTTCTTCATCATCCTTCTTCTTCTCCTCTCCTCCTCCTCCTCCTCCTCCTCCTCCTCCCTCCCTCCTTCCCTCCCTCCCTCCCTCCTCCTCCTCGAGCAGACGGACTAAGGCAGGAAGAGCCATCAACACACACAAACACATTCTGACCCAAGTTATATCACAAGATGACTTTGCGAAGTGTTACGCGGAGGACCTACAAGTGAGTGCGTGGGCAGGCGGTGAGTGGTGGTGGAGGGTGGATGGATGGATGTGCAGGGAGATGAGTAGACTTGATTGACTGATTGATTGACTGGTTGTTTGATTGAGTGAGTGAATGAGTGAATGAGTGAGTGGAGTGAGTGCATAGGTGGGTCTTTGGTTCGAGAGATGAATGAGTTACTGAATGACGATGTGAAGAAAGGAAGGAATGGATACATGGAGGGAGGGAGGGAGGGAGGGAGGCAGGGAATGAAGAATGACTGTCTGATCGTATGACAGATTGAATGTAAGGATGAATTATTTACTCTGACTAATTGACTGACCGATTAAAGGACTGACTGACTAACTGAATAAGTGAATGAATGAACAAATGAATGGATAAATTTATGGATGATTGGAAAATGTGTATGTGTATATATGTATGTAAAAAAAAAAAATCCTGCTACAGACACAATATGGATAGATTGAAATATATATGGGTCGTAATAGTCTGTTGTGAAATAGAAAACTTTTAAAAGTCTAACATCCAATATTTCTAGTTGTTCATTTATTTATTTATATTTGTATTTATTGATGTAGAGAATGTCTCCAAAAAGTGTATAACATTCATCCGCTTCTACTCTCTCTTACACTCACTCTCTCTCTCTCTCTCTCTCTCTCTCTCTCTCTCTCTCTCTCTCTCTCTCTCTCTCTCTCTCTCTCTCTCTCTCTCTCTCTCTCTCTCTCTCTCTCTCTCTCTCTCTCTCTCTCTCTCTCTCTACTCTCACTGATGGAAAATAAACACACACACACACACACACACACACACACACACACACACACACACACACACACACACACACACACACACACACACACACACACACACACACACACACACACACACACACACACACACACACACACACACAAAACAGCCCACTCTTCCCCACACAAACACACACATCACCCCACTACACATCACCCACCTTCCATACACCAACACACCACCACCCCTCACACACTCACCACAGCAACCTTCTCACCCTAACATCCCAAACTAATCCCTAACCTTTATACTTCCCTTCAAGAAAAAAAAAAAAAGAAGAAGACTCCCAGTACTTCCAACTTTTATCCCTTTCTCTTCATCTCCTGCTCCTCCTGCTGGCGAGACCCTCCCTACAGCTGTCTTGGCTCTTAATGGAGTGGACTAAGGGGAGCTCCCGCCTCGCCTCACTATTTCCCTGGGGGCGTATCCCTCCTGAAGGCTGTGATTGGTTCTGTTTGTGTTCCTCGTACCCAGCTGACTCCCGGCCTCCCTACACGTTTAACAGGAAGAGGAGGAGGAGGAGGAGGAGGAGGAGGAGGAGGAGGAGGAGGAGGAGGAGGAGGTTTTGGTGATGAAGGTGAGGTTAGTGGATGCGAAAGAGGTATTGGCAGTATTGGTGGTGGTCGTTGTGGTGGTGGTAGTGGTGGTAGATGGAAATAGTGGTGGTTTGGTGGATGGTTTTGTTGTTTGATTATGTAAGACTTGTTATGGTGGTCTCAGGTTTGAAGGAGTTTGTGAAGAAGGATGAGAAAATAGTAGAGTTTCACCAATGGAAAAAAAAAAAGGGGGGAAAAAGTGAATGAAAAAGATAGGAAGAAATGAAAAATAATAAAAGGAAATAAAAAGCGCTACTATCCGACTAGAACGGAAAAAAAGCGAAGAGTGAAAAAAGATAAAGAAGGAATAAAGAAGCACCACTGTCTTACAATGGAAAGAAAGAAAGGGTGGAATGAAAAAAAAAATAAGGGAGAGTATTCTTACCTAGCAAAAAACTGGAAAAAAATAACGGAAAAATAAAGAGATTAAGACGAACATAATAAAATACTGCCACCAAGCGCACACACACACACAAAAAAAAAAAGTTAGGAAAAACCAACGAAGTAAAAAGAAAAACGTATCTTACAAGAAAAATATGGAGAAGTGAGAAAATAAAAGCAAAATAAAAAAATAGCACTGATCAGACAAAAAAAAAAAAAAAAAAAGGGAGAATGAAGGAAAGATAATAAAAGGAGGAAAAAAGTACCACAACCTGACAACAACAAAAAAAAAGAAGGGAAAAAATAATGACAGGAAGGAATGAAGAAAAATACCACTAACTGCCGTCAACGGAAAAAAAAAAAAAAGTAAAGGAATGAAAGATGAAGGAACGACCGAAAAAAAAAATATACACCAGAAAAAAAAAATGAAACGCACAAAAGAATGAAAATAAATAAAAAAAAAGTACTGCAACCTATATGAAACTTGAAAATGGGAGAAATGAAAAAGAAAATAGGCAAAGAAAAGAAAAAAACAAACTACCACTAACTTACAGCAGCATAAAAAAAATGAAAGGAATAAAAATAAACGAAGAAAGGACGGAAGGAAGGAAGAAAAATAACACATCACACCTAGACAAGAACGAAAAGAAAGGAAGAATTGCAAAAAAAAAATGAATGAATAAATAAACGAAGAAAAAACAAAAAAAGGAAAAGAAAAAAAGAAAAAATGAAGCAAGAAAAAAAAAAAGTAGCACTACCCAAGAACATAAAGCAATGAACTAAAGAATAAAGGAAGGAAGAGAAGGAATCGCAGACCGTAAATCTGAGTCCTCCTCCTGAACAATCCTCCCGCCGCCCCTGGAAAGCCTTGCCTTGTTGCAGGCCAAGAAAACTATTGCGTTGATTCGTCCCACTCTTAGCGCGGCGCGGGACCCTGGTTGCTAATGGCAGGTTGGGTCACTGCCGCGGTGATATCAAATATGTGATATTTCTCTATTTATCTGTCTGTTTGTCTGTTTATCAGTCTAAGTCTGTCCATCTGCCTTTCTACGTATGATTGTTGATTTATCTATTCATCTATCTATCTATCGCATATAATTATCTATCTTTTTACCTATTTATCTATTTTACCTATCTGTAATACTTCTCACAGTATAAAAATTCTTTCCATTGTTACTGTTGTTGTTACTAGTGCTGCTGCTGCTGCTGCTGCTGCTACTGCTGCTACTACTCCTACTACTACTACTAATATTACTACTACTGCTACTACTACTACTAATAATAATAATAATAATAATAATTACAACTATAACTGCCAGTGTTGCTGCTGCTACTACTGCTACTACTACTACTACTACTCCTACTACAACTACTATTACTCCTACCACTACTAATAATAAAAATAATAATAATAATTACTACTACAAGTGCTGCTGCTGCTGCTGCTTTGAAAAAAAAAGTTACCAAACGAAGTCATTAAATGTATGTGTGTGTGTGTGTGTGTGTGTGTGTGTGTGTGTGTGTGTTATGGCGGGTCGCTCCGGGGGCACTTGCCCGTAACCCTTAGGCCGGCCACACACGTGCAGTTAAAACTGTCAGTTTGGACTGTTCAGTTATAACTGACAGTTTTAACTGACGTGTGTGGGACCATCAGTCTCAGTTCAACAGAAATGCGCAGTTCGACTGAAGGAAATAGAAAAGTTAAAAGTTTTAACTGTCAACTGTGGCTGTTTGACTGAGAACTGAGCATGTGTGGGGCTTAACTGCGCAGTCCTCAGTTGACTTTCAGATTGGACGGAAACACCATGTGAGGGAAACACTTTACTTTTGGTAACGTTTCGTACAGAGTACTTCCTCAGAAGTACTCTGTACGAAACGTTACCAAAAGTAAAGTGTTTCCCTCACATGTTGCTTTCTGTCCATTCTGTCTTAACTTATTTGTTTGACTTTCAGATCTCATAGTGTTTCTTTTTTTTTCAGTGATCCAAAACAGTAATTATGTCTAGAAAGGAGAATCAAACCATTGCAGACTTTATAGAAATTTATAAAGATGAACGTTGTCTGTGGAAGATTAAATCTGAAGATTATCACGGTCGAACTAAATACTTTGAAAATCTTTTGCTTCATCACTTATTTCTCTCAGTAATTGAACATCAGAAGATTTATTTCGCCTCAACAACCACTTCTTGCACCACTGTTTGCGCTTCTTAGTGTTTTTTTTTCCTATTTTCTTGTGCCATTACTAGTAATACCCCGAGCGCTGCTAGATCGTCCTCCTCGGAAGGCATGGTTTAACTGAACGATTTTACTGTACGTCTGTGGACTTGTCAGTTGACAGTTAAAACTGTCAGTTATAACTGAACAGTCCAAACTGACAGTTTTAACTGCACGTGTGTGGCCGGGGGCACTTGCCCGTAACCCTTACACTACCATACACATCAGTTGATGTGCTGATGGAATTGTTTCGTCTGGCGACAAACTGGCAACTGCAGGGCACCGCCGACATAAGCCACGCCCACACTTGTGATTAGTCATCGTGCAACTGTCGA
>NC_087158.1:12240799-12253299 GCF_035594125.1 Scylla paramamosain
TTTTGTGGTAACTACGCATTCTACTTCCGTAACCCCGGACCTCCTTTCCCTTTCCTATGACTTGGATTCTTTCAAGAGAGAGGCCTCAAGACACTTCTCCAACTTTGAATAATTCTTTTGACCCCTTTTCTTTGGGGAGCGGCACTTTATTGGGCCCTTTATTCTTCCCTTTCTCTGGTAAACTCTGGAACTCCCTGCCTGCTTCTGTATTTCCACCTTCCTATGACCTTGAATACCTTCAAGAGGGAGGTTTCAAGACACTTATCCTTCAGTGTTTAACTACCACTTTGAACCCTTTTATGGGACTGGCATTTCAGTGGGCATTCTTTTTTATTGGACTTTTGTTGCCCTTGGCCAGTGTCCCTCCTACATAAAATATATATATATATATATATATATATATATATATATATATATATATATATATATATATATATATATATATATATATATATATATATATATATATATATATATATATATATATATATATATATATATATATATATATATATATATATATATTTTTTTTTTTTTTTTTTTATGCCTTGGCCAGTACCCTATAAAACTGAATAAACAAGTAAAGAAGAAAGAAAAGAAAAGTAAGCATGGAATGAAGTAGCAATATTTATTTTTTATAACGTTTAACTATCATTCGATATATAATAAGTTATAGTACTTCAGTACATTTTTGTCCAGTGCAATTCGGAACACAAAACACAACTTACTATACTACACCTCTTAGGATCAACAGTACTTCTCTCGTCTTTCCTTCGTGTCTTTGTTGTGTGATGGGATACACGATGTGGAGAGGTTTTCATAAATACACAAGCTTAAAGATTACCAGAGAGAGAGAGAGAGAGAGAGAGAGAGAGAGAGAGAGAGAGAGAGAGAGAGAGAGAGAGAGAGAGAGAGAGAGAGAGAGAGAGAGAGAGAGAGAGAGAGAGAGAGAGAGAGAGAGAGAGAGAGAGAGAGAGAGAGAGAGAACGAGTGGAAGGATACTGAGCCAAATGAAATTGATGTTGGAATGGGATTAAAGTTGGAATGGGGTGGAGGATGGAATGGGAAGGAATACTGATATAGGACAAGTATTGGAACTGAATGGATGTTGGAATGAGTTGAATGCTGAAATAAAAATGGGAGCTGGAAAAGGATGGAGCCTGGAATGGGACGGAACCTGGAATGGGAAGGAATATAGGAATATATTTGATACTTAAATAGGATAGGAGTAGGAATAGGATGAAAGCTGGAATGGGAAGAAATGCTGGAATGAGAAGGTAAAATGACAGAATAAGTACCAGAATAAAACAAGCACTGGTATAGAATGGACACTGGAATAACTACTGGGATGTGATGGATAACGCAATGGGATGGAAGCAAAGATAAATGAGCACCAATCAGTCTTCGCTCGCTACTCGTCCAGAAATGATAATTGAATAGCGTAATCAGAGCAGCAAACTTCCATAAAGCTGTCTGTTGCGCCTGTCCTGCAGTATTCCAGGTGCTGTCAAGAGGAAAGTACTGCAGGCTAATTAATCCACGTTCCCTTACCTGTGAGTCTATCATGATCAGGTTTTGTCGAGTGAGTAGGAAATTATAACATGCAAGAGTAAAATTATTCAATGTTGTTGGGTATTGTTACTGCAGGAAATTATAACATGTATAAGTAAAAATGGCTGAATGTTGATGGTATTGTTACTATTATAAAACACGAGCTACGTACATTTAACCCTTTCACTGTTGGTCAATCTTTCTTAATAGCAACTACAACTTTTAAAAGACTTATTTCTGCACTGTGAAGAGCAAGGTACTGTAGGTTAATCAATCCTTTCACTACTGCACATTATTTCATCACAGTCACCTTCAACTTTCAGACATATTTTCGTGCTGCAGATTCTTAAATACGTATTTTTGTAGCTTAGTAAGTACGAGGTTAACTTTCTATTCTGTCTTCTTTCTGTGTGTCCGTGCAAATAATTTCTTGCGGTGCTCTGAATGTTAAGAAAGGATGACGATGGCAGTAAAATGGTTAATCAATGTTCCCTTATCTACGGATCTGTTATAATCAGGTTTTGTTGACTGAGTGGGTAGTTATAACATGTAACAGTTAAATGAGAGAATCTTGATGATATAATTACTCTTATAACACGAGTAAGGCAAGACAATAGTACTTGGAAGGAATTTGTGATTCTTGTTTATTATCCCACCGGAGAAGGAAATATTCAGTGTAAAGGGTTAGTATAGGCATGAATTACGTGAGACAATGATATATGAAACCTATTTATGTGTGATTCTTATTCAATATGTCACAGATTAAAAAAAAATTGTTACTGTATTTTGTTAATATAAACATGAATTCCCTAAGACACATGGATATTTGAACACAATGTGAAATTCTTGTTTACTATATCACAAGAGATTAGAAATCCTGTTAATGTAAAGGATTAGTATGGATATGAATCACATTAGACATGTGATGCACGTTAAGCTCATCAAAGAAGACCTATAATAAACTAAGCAAGGGCGCTGCTATATTCCCCTCTCATCATTCTCGTTATCGTCATCACCACCATCAATAATTCGTATCTCATAATCATCGCCGCCATCGTTGCGTTCCCGGCACTAATATAGGAAATCAATAGAAAATTTAAATAATAAAGTACGCATTCTATTATATGAATACAGATGTTTGGATGTAATGAATACAGGAAGGTGTCAAAGAGGCAAGATGTCGACTAATGATGAAAAATGAAAGACCTGGAACAATATCGATTGAAAAGAAAAGGAAAAATCAAGTGAAAATAAGAAAAAAATACTGGAACAATATCAATTTTTTGACTACTGCTTTGACCCCTTTTATGGGACTGGCATTTCAGTGGGCATTTTTTTTTATTGGATTTTTGTTGCCCTTGGCCAGTGTCCTTCCTACATAAAAAAAAAAATAAATAAATAAATAAATAAATAAAAAATGGCTGAGAACTGGAAGACTGGGGAAATACCGACAAAGAATGAAAACTGAAAGATTAGAACAATATTTGCAGGAAGACAAGACCACACAAATATACCATCTCAAGTCATGTACATTACAACTACTTATGTAAAACACACACACACACCACACAACACACACACACACACACACACCACACACACACACACAAAGATCGACACTAATCCTTCCCCCACGTAAAGTCATAGTTCGTTAACATTATCAGCACTGAAAAAAAAAATGCCATTGTATGGCATGTTTCAAGACACTTATTCATTAATTTTTGACCACTGTTTTGACCCTTTTATGGGACTGGCATTTCAGTGGGCATATTTTTTTTATTGGATTTTTGTTGCCCTTGACCAGTGTCCTTCCTACATAAAAAAAAATAAAATAAATAAATAAATAAATAAATAAAAAAAATAAACAACATGACTACAGCAAAGTTCCAAGACACTTATTCTCCAATTTTGGATAACCCTTTTTGGCATTCTCTTTAGGGGGACTGGCATCATCAGTGGGTCTTTTTTCTTCCTCCTTTTCTGTTGCCCAGGCCAGTGCCCCTCTTGCACGAAAAAAAGTACAATAACTAGTCAAAAAATAGAACAGCGGCAGACGGACATTGCAAAGACTGATCCCACGAACATAACTGGACAGGACTGGTGAGAGAGAGGGCGATAACAGTAATCCAGGCAGACCCCCCACGCGCCGAAACCAAGAGGGAACCCACGAGGAGAACCCGGAGGACCTTTGTGGGGCCATCTAGGGGCCATTACCACGGTGCCCTGGGGAATAAAGTTGTCGGCGGGGAAAACAACATTTGCGGGAACCACCGGGAGGGACATCAGCGGGAAAACAGAACACTTCGGCCGCGTCTGTAACTCGCCGCCCAAAACACACCCCAGGACCAGAAGGCCAAAGGCAATGGGAGTCGATAGAAGTTCGCGGGAAAGAGAAAGGAGGAAATTTTTACCCCTAACGTTTAAAGGGGAAACTGGAGAGTCAAGGGACGCTTTGACCCCGAAAGGAGGAGGAGGAGGAGGAGGAGGAGGAGGAGGAGGAGGAGGGCGCCGTAGGGGACGAATCTCAGTTGACGCAGCTCACATCCCGGACTCAAAATCCAATGAATGCACCAAAGAGAACAAATTAAGTATAACTGATTAAATATTTAGCAAGGATTTTTCAAACACCTCTCCCTCTCCCCTCTTTCTTTCTTTCTTTCTTTCTTTCTTTCTTTCTTTCTTTCTTTCTCTCTGTACCTCCTTTTCGCCAATCCGCGCCGAGCGTTTCTTACTTTCTTTACCCCTCTCCTCTTTCTCTCTCTCTCTCTCCTCCTCCTCCTCCTCCTCCTCCGGCCGGCGAATTCAGAACGAAATATTTCCTGGCATATTTAAAGGTGACAGCTCGGAATACATGGCTTCGCGTCACCCTTAAAACAAATGAGGGTGGCTGGGTCCTTCTCTTATCCCTCCTCCTCCTCCTCCTCTTCCTTCTCCTCCTCCTCCTTCTCCTGTGGGTCTGCCGAGGGAAGGAGTCATATTTTGAAAGCCTTCGGTATTGTGTATGAGAGAGGAGCCGTGACGATGAGGGGAGGGGAAAGTTTTATCGTTCTGCATTCTTTCGCCTCGCCTCCTTTTCAGCGCGTAATAGCTCGAGTCTTGCCACAGTTGAGCGGGGATGGCCTCGGAAAGCAGGGTGAAAAAGACCAGGATCACCCGCTTCATTGACACTTAAGCCTCTACCTCTCTTGTCTCTACGCCTCTCTCTCCCTCCCTCTTTCTCTTTCTCTCTCTCTCTCTCTCTCTCTCTCTCTCTCTCTCTCTCTCTCTCTCTCTCTCTCTCTCTCTCTCAAAAAATGTTTCCACGGCCCCCTAAGCCATGAATATTTACTCCTTTTTTTTTCCACACAAGGGTGCATCACTTTCAAGATCACTGGTACAGTCTACCCATTATTGCTCTTCTATGAACACGTTATATTTTTCTGTGTGTCCTCAGCTCAACCTGTTTTCTCTCTCCTTGTCCTAAATCAGCCTTGTGCTTTTTTGTTCATGTATGAGGACAGATTTTCCCTCGCCCCTAGTTTCCTCTTCCCTCACATGCCTTTATTTTTCCATTCCTGCTCTACAAATTCACCTCGTTTTCCTTCCTTCTCTCGTTCCTAGAATCACCCTAGTTGTGCCTTTTTTTCCCATGAAAGAGGACAACTTTTCTGTCATCCACCAGTTTTCCTTTCGCCTCTCATTGCCACTTATTCTTCCCCTCTTGTCCTAAATCCCTAAATCACTCTTGTTCCTAAAATCATCTTGTTCTTTCACCTCTTAACTTCAAAATCATCATGTTTTCTCTCCTCTTATCCCTAAAATCACCTTTCTTTTATTTCTTTCCTAAATCACTTCTTTTCCTTCTATTATCCCTAATATTTTCTCGTTTTTTCCACATTGTCCCTAAAAATCCCTTTGTTTTCTTTTCTTACCCTATAAATTCTATCTATTTTTCTCTCTCTTCCCCGTCAAATCTCCCCTGTTTGTCAACCTTTGTCCCTAACATCCCCACACTGTATTCCCTGCTTCCCCTCTCTCGCCCCTCACATCCGTCTGTATTCCCCCTTTAACTTCATTACCTCCTCTCTTTTCCATACCCACCCTGAATTGACTTTTCTGAATAGCCCCTTTACGTCGCGCCCCCAGGATTTCCTAAACCCCTTGGCCACCCCCTTAAGCTGCCCTTAAAGACCCTTGTTATTCACTACAGATCCCAAAACGCCCCTTACTTGTTCTTAAAGAATTCTCGAGGTAGGCTCCACAGTTTCCAAGGACATTCCAAAATCCTGAGGCACTCCAGAAATCCTAACTAGATAGCTCTTTCATAATTTTTTTCTTATATTACTTAAAGACTAGAAATCCTCAAATTAATTCTTTAGAAAAAAACTTTCCAAAACTCCCTCTCTCTCTCTAGTTTTCAAAGACCTTCAGAGTTATTCTTACTAGTTGGTGAAGACTTCTTAAACTTCCTTTCTATGCTTCCCCAAAGACCAAAAAATAATTTAACTAGATCCTAAAGACTTCCCAAATATTCCTCTCTTCAGTTCCCAAAGACATTCGAAAATTCTTGTTACTCTCCAAAACATCACTTGCAGCTTCTAAATACTCAGTGAAACACCTTTTCTACTTTCCAGACTCTAGCACTTTTTAGAGATACTTTGCAAAAAATCTCTCTGCAAGCTCCTAAAATCTCCCCCTCCTAAAAACTAAAACACTACTTTTTAAAGGCTGCTGAAAAAAAAAAACTAATAATATCTTTTACAGCTCCTAAAGACTCCAACAATCCCTCTGCAAGTTCCTAAAATATCTGCCCAAGAGAAAACACAGTCCTCCTTCCTAGAGACACCCGAAAATTTTATGAATCCTCTTACACTTTCCAAAAATCTCCTTTGCAAGTTAATAAACAATCCTTAAAGAAAAAAAAAATAACACCTTTTTACTTCCTCAAGAAGTTTTATTACCTTTTATATTTCATGAAGGCTCCCATGATATTTCTTAAAGTCCCTAAAAGATACCGCCCACACACCCTAACACCTCATATTTTATGAACACTCCAGAAATGTAACTTGAAATCCCTAAAACATACACACCACATACCCTAATACCTCTTATATGTTAAGAAGGCTCCAAAAATATTCCTTGAAATCTCTAAAAGATGCATCACACCTCTTAATACCCTTCATTTTCACGAAGACTCTAAAAATATAACTTAAAGATACACCAGACCCAACCTCAAAAAGCAAAGAAGAAACACAGTCCTCTTCCTCAGTACTCTTTAAGACTCTACCTTCCAGCAACTCTTGAACTCTCTCAGCGCAGGACCCGCCCCCTCTCAGCCTCTCAGTCAACCTCCCTTTAACCCTCACCCCTGGGAACACCAAGAGAAGGCTCCCTGGGTGAGGAGTAGTAGATATTTGCGCCCCTCCCTCACACTCCTCCCCACACTCCACCTCGCTGAACAAACTCGGTACGTCAGATTAAATATTATCCACGTTATTATGTAAATATTAGAGAAGCACCGGATTGTGTTCAGTGCTTCCAGTGTATATTTTATGAAGGCGTGTGTGTGTGTGTGTGTGGGTGGATGGGTGAGTGGGTGGGAGAGAGAGAGAGAGAGAGAGAGAGAGAGAGAGAGAGAGAGAGAGAGAGAGAGAGAGAGAGAGAGAGAGAGAGAGAGAGAGAGAGAGAGAGAGAGAGAGAGAGAGAGAGAGAGAGAGAGAGAGAGAGAGTGTATGAATGATGGTTGTAATATTTTTCATCTTTTTTGTCTAGTCATGTCTTTTTTCACCTAAATAGCGTTTTTTTTTTTTTTTTAAGATCACACCCATTTTTAAATAATTACTATGAATGAATCGTTTCTTTTTTTATGGCCAGTAAGTATCATTGTATTTATCCTATAACCATCTATATATTTCTCTATCTATTTATCAGTGTGCTTTTCTCTTTTTTTTTTCTTCAAGTTTACGCCCGTTTGTAGACAGTTTAGTAACACTGTATATCAATGTGACACTTATTCTCTATCATCACTAAACATCTATGTATCTATTTCTAAATAAGCATGTATTTGTTTATTTATACTGCCACTATTACGACCACCTGCCGCCTCCCTGCTCCACGATTTTCAGTAATAACTTATGTGATGATCCGTTTTCAGTCCCCACTACTCGTGTGTGTGTGTGTGTGTAATGAATTCTTAATCCTGATGCGTCCTTCACCCTCTGGCGGAGAGAATGAGCATCAGGGTGTGAAATATCCCGGTATCGGCCAGAAACACACACACAGTGGACTCTCTCTCTCTCTCTCTCTGAAGTCAAGGAAAGGGTTTTACTTCCAGTCGTGTTTGTCCTGGATGGCTCTCTCTCTCTCTCTCTCTCTCTCTCTCTCTCTCTCTCTCTCTCTCTCTCTCTCTCTCTCTCTCTCTCTCTCTCTCTCTCAGACCCCGCCCTCGCCTCCCATCAAAGCCAGCCCACCCTCACGCCCTCCCCTCCACTCTGTACAATATTCTCGCACTTTTGAGAGGCGTGATCGCATTCTTTCCAAACGAGTGAGGGGGAGCGGCAGTCACTTGATTCATGCTGATGCCCTGATGGACCTTTGTCACTGCAAGACTCTCCGTTCCCCCCTCCCCCTCTCCTCTCTCTCTCTCTATCTTCTCTCTTACTTGCTGACTTAATTTGCGTGGCACGTCATTCTCCTTTCCTCCTCTTCTCTCCTTCCCACCAGCCCAAAAACTTCAGGTCCTCCTCCTCCTCCTCCTCCTCCTACATGTTGCTGCCGCTGCTGCTACGCCTCTGCTGCACTTGCGTATGTCAAAAAAGAAAGGAGCGACTGTTGCTGGAGTGAGAGGGGTGAGAGGGGAAGGAACAGGACGGGGTGTGAGGGTGAGAGCTGGCGAGTGAAGAAAAGATAAAAGAACGGTTGAAAAGTGTAGACACAAAGCCTTTATTTATTCCTCTCTCTCTCTCTCTCTCTCTCTCTCATCTCTCTCTCTCTCTCTCTCTCTCTCTCTCTCTCTCTCTCTCTCTCACCAGACAGGAATACAAATGTGACGCTT
This sequence comes from Scylla paramamosain, assembly GCF_035594125.1. Classification (NCBI taxonomy): domain Eukaryota; kingdom Metazoa; phylum Arthropoda; class Malacostraca; order Decapoda; family Portunidae; genus Scylla; species Scylla paramamosain. Next base: position 12,249,384 of record NC_087158.1, read on the forward strand.
GTTGGCATTCGTCTCCTGGCCGCGTGACCAAATGCTGCGGGAATGGTGACAGGAAATGCACTCTCAATTTTCCTCCTGCCCCTCCTCCCTGCTTTTCCTCGTCTTCTTTCAACTTTTTCTACTTTCCGTTTTCCGTTTCCCTTTCTTTGATTTCATTTTTTTTTCCCGTTGTCATGGTTTCATCTCCTTTTATTGGTCTTCTTGTTTTCTCTTTCTTTTCCTCCTCTTCTCATTTTCCTCGTATTCGTTTTTTTTTTCAAATCCGTTTCTTTCCTCCTTTTTTTTCATTCTCGTTTTCTTCATTGTCTTGGTTCTTTTTCCCATTTATTGCTCTTCTCGCCTCATCTTTCCTGTTCTCTTCTTCTTCTTCTTCCTTCTTTTCCTCCTTTTCATTCTCGTTCATCTTTGTGATCTTTCTGGTCGTCCTCCTATCCCTTTTATTGCTCTTCTCGTCTCTTCTTCCCTCTTCTCTTTTTATTCCTCTCCTATTTTTTTTTGCTAGTCATTTTCATAAAGTCTTTTACCTTCTCGTCTCTCCTTTTCCTTTTTCATCTTTATTCACCGTCATCCTTTTTCGTCCTTTCTCCCGTTATTGCACTTCTCGTCTCCTCTTTCCCTTTTTTTCCTTCTCTTATGTGTTTTCGCGTCTTTTTTTTTTTCCTCGTCTTCGTTCTACTCTTCTATGTCATCGTTTTTTTTTTCTTTTCCTCTTTTCATCTTGCGCTTTTCACCCTCGTTCTCTTTTTGTTCTTCTTTCTTTTATTGCTATTTTCGTCTCATCCTTTTTTTTTTCTACTTTCCTTCTCTTCTTTTTTATGTTCCTCAGTTTAATCTAATTTTGTGCCTCTTGTTTCTTCTCTTCTTATTTTTTTTTCTTTCTTTTATCATCTTGCGTTGTTTATTCACGTTCTTTTTTCATCTTTCTACTTCACTTTTCATTTACTACCCTTCTTGCCTCCTCCTCTTCCTCCTCCTCCTCCTCCTGCAGTAAGCCTACTTAAACAAGGCTTCAGTTAATCCTCCTTGAGCAACCTTTGGCGAGACTTGCGGGGATTAAACCTGAGGAAGGCAACACAGCCTGACACCCGCCCCCTTCACTTCACGCCTTTCATTTCACGCCCCCGCCCTTCACTTCATTGCCCCCGCCCTTCACTGCACACCCCCGCCCTTCATTGCACACCCCCCGCCCTTCACTTCCCACCCTCGCCCTTCACTCACACCCCCGCCCTTCAGTTCACACATTAATTATGACTTTGCAGTAATCAATTTTGACGTTAATATCTTTGGTAAGCGACAATTCGGTGTGCTTTGAAACTTACGCTGTGCTCTGCCGTGTTAATTTTACAAGCTACCTAATACATTGCAATTCCACTGCCGTATCGGACATAAGAACATAATAAACTAAGGCAAGCTGCAAAAATCCGTCAGGCTTTTACGTGTTAGTCGCTCCATGAAATATATTTACCTGTCTCCACCTATCATCCCCATCCATAAATTTGTCTCATCTTCTTTTAAAGCTCTCTAGTTTACAGCACTAATAACCTGATTGCTGAGTCCATGCCATTCATCTACCACTCAATTTTAGAACAAGTTCTTTCCTCTTTTTTTTAAATCTAATCTTTTTTTCAAGTTTGAACCCATTGTTTCTTGTTCTATCTTGTTTACTATAAAACTAAACAAAAACTAAAAGTAATGCATGAATCTCTATAAGCAACAACAAGAAAGAAAGTAGGTTAAAAATATATTTTTTTTCCTGGGCAGTACAATGACTAGACGTGGCTGTAGAACAAGATAGATATCTCAGGGTGGTCTGTAATTAACAAAAGATGTTCAAATATCAGTGAAATGAATTATATAAAATTAATGATGCCGCTGTTTCGGGGAAGTTGTAAGTTACTTCCTTCATCAAGTTGCGAATCTTTTAACTCACTGTACCTGAGTGATTCAGTGTTACGTGACTGTAGCTTGGTAGGTAGCATGCTTCGTTGCCTGACTCGACTGACTGACTGACTGACTGACTGACTGACTGACTGACTGACTGACACTGTTACTTGTTTTGAACCTAGGTACTTAGTATACTACATGACTGCCAATCTGACCTGACTGACTGAATGAATAAATGAATGATTGACTGTTATATGAGTGACGTGAAATGAAGGACGATGAAAGGATCGAGTATGAATGAAGGCACGGTAATAATTCAAGAAGTTGTTTCCTTTTCTGGATGTAATATATGCTGAGGTGATCCTTATGCTTTCTGTGTCTTTTTGCCTTTTATTTTCTTTTCCCGCGTGTCCCCTCCAGTAATGTTGTGGATGGTTTCGTTGACTTTTGTTGATGTTTACCTTAGCGTAACGTGACGTGTGTTTACAGTGTTGCATTGCCTTTGTTCAGCTCCAGCAGAGGTGTGTGTGTGTGTGTGTGTGTGTGTGTGTGTGTGTGTGTGTGTGTGTGTGTGTGTGTGTGTGTGTGTGTGTGTGTGTGTGTGTGTGTGTGTGTGTGTGTGTGTGTGTGTGTGTGTGTAAAGGACATGCATTTTTCATATTTACACAGACACACACACACACACACACACACACACACACACACACACACACACACACACACACACACACTACACTCCACCAGCAACACAAACACTATTATACACCCATAAATATATACGAGTATACTATAATATACTTACTACACACACCCATTCACCCACACATCCAGCTGTCCACCCCATCCACACACACACACACACAGACACACACACACAAACACCACACACCACACACACACACACACACACACACACACGAGACCGAGAGTGAGAGCGACCCGAGAGAGGAAATTAGTTGAGGGGCAGCAACACGGCGCGCAGGGAGGCAGCAGCAGCAACAAATTGAATTACCGAAACCGTGCGAGTCACAACCTTGGCCAGAAAACACCTCCGAGAACATCCAGAAAACCTCAGCAACCCTCCCTATGATTACTACTACTATTACTACTACTACTACTACTACTACTACTACTACTACTACTATCGCTACTGCTGTCGCCGCCGCCACTACTGACGTCCTCGCTGCTGTTGCTGATTCTAAATTGTGTTAAACTTCTGCAGGAGTTTCCCGAGCGAGGCATGAAGCTTCAACTCGGCGAAAAAAAAAAAATGGAGCATTGCAGGTGAGTGAGGATGCGAGGATGTACAAGTGTGTTGGGATTAGGCGAGACGGAAGGTGTGAGCAATAGGTTAAACGCCAGAAATCGGGGTGATGTGAGTTGGTGATAGGGGAGAAGGATATTTATTATTGCCATTTATACTGTTACCATTACTACTACTACTAATATAATGTTACTACCGTTTTCTGCTACTTTTGCCACTACTGTTACTAATGCTACCGGAAATTTTTGCTTGACGTAAAAATCGTACGGTAAAAAAAAGAAAAGTTTTACGAAGTTTTTGTACGTATTATTATTCTCCAGCAACAAGGTACGTAACACGACACGATGTTCTTTCCTTGTACTACTCCACCAACATAAGCTTCTTCCTCCTACCCCTACCTACCCCTTCCTCTTCCTCCTCTTCTCCCAAAACTTCTTATTTTTCTTCTTGCATCCTCATATTTATCCTCCTTACTTTCTCATGTCCTTTACCACCATATCCTCAACCTCCTGCTACTACTCCTCCTCCTCCTCTTCCTCCTCCTTCTCCTGTCTCATCTATAATATTTGTCGCACCAATCCAATTTGCAGTTTGTATGAGATTTTCGCAATATCTGCTTAACGGAGCCATCTGGGTAACAAGCTTGAGTATCGCCCCCAGCCCTACCAAAGAGCAATTTACAATACGTTACACCGCCTCCCGCCGCCCGTCGCCCGTCGCCACCACTCCCACTCTCCTTTATCCTCCACGGCACTCCTGGGAACAAGC
>NC_087158.1:12255799-12265799 GCF_035594125.1 Scylla paramamosain
CTTAGATGTCAACAGCTCTTTCATGCCACGCAGCAACACGCAGGCACTTCACGCCCCCCACCCACCACCACCACCACCCCATAACCACCACCACCACCGCCAGCGCCGCCACCGACAAACATTCAGGTAAAATGGAATGCATATAAAAGGAACAGTGTACGTAAAGCTTCGGGCGCGGGTCGTGACAAAACACCTGTTTCCATCGGCAGCCAAATGGAAGATGGCGAAATGTTTTAGGAATGCGGCAACAATTCAACTCTCTCTCTCTCTCTCTCTCTCTCTCTCTCTCTCTCTCTCTCTCTCTCTCTCTCTCTCTCTCTCTCTCTCTCTCTCTTGTTCTTGTTTTTGGTCTCGTTCTTCTTGTTTTTGTTTTTTGTAATTTTCTTCTTCTTCCTCCTCCTCTTCTTTTTTTTTCTTTCTTCGTGGTTCTCTTCTTCATGCTTCTCTCTATCTCTCTCTCCTCTCTCTCTCTCTCTTCTCTCTCTCCTCTCTCTCTCTCTCTCTCTCTCTCTCTCTCTCTCTCTCTCACTAGATAATCGATGTTTAGGTATTCAATTACCTTTCAAAGCCCACCCTACATGTGACCGTGTGCCGTGTTATTGTTCCCGGCGTGCGCCATTCCCATTCCAAAGCTCACTTGATTCCCACGTGTTAATTTAATCCCAGAATTCCCCACACAGAAATACACTACATTGTGACCTTACAGGCCTTACGCGCACAGAGGCACCTTGCTTTATGACAGATGTTAGGGCTTGTTGTTGTTGTTGTTGTTGTTGTTCTAGATTTCCCTCCTCTTCTTCTTCCTCTCTGCCTGGCTTGTGCTTGCTTAGGTTAGGCGATTCTGGATGTTAAATAGGCTTATTCATTATTCTTATCTGGAGGATGTAGAGAGGGATATACGTAAAGGAGATATTGCATATACTTTTTTTTCATTAACTAAATAGTATTACTATTACTGTAATGGTAACCTTTCTTTTTAAGTGGGTGCCGGCATAGTGGTGTTGGCGGCGGTCGGGCATGTGGCTTGTCCGGTTGGCAGTCTCACCGCTGACCACGGCCGTGTGTAAATCTTGTCAATACACAGAACCTCTATTGACCTGGTGTTTCCACATCCCCGCCAATTCTTGCTGAACTTAACATCACTAAACAGAACCAGAGAGAGGGAAGACTGCTACATGGTGCTACAACGGTGACAACCTCGTCTGAGTCAACCTCACCGATTTCACCATAACACAGACCTTAAGTGAGGGAACTTACAATCTTGATCTTATTTGGCCTTACACGCCATCTTACATTGTGGTCTTGACTTTAACACGACATTAGTTGAACTTTTTTTCGGTAAATTAATACGGTGATCTTACTTACAGAGCTTACTTCCGCTTCATCTTTTCGAGTGCTGCACTGGCCAAGAGCAACAGAGAGAGAGAGAGAGAGAGAGAGAGAGAGAGAGAGAGAGAGAGAGAGAGAGAGAGAGAGAGAGAGAGAGAGAGAGAGAGAGAGAGAGAGAGAGAGAGAGAGAGAGAGAGAGAGACCCTCCGAAATACCAGCCCCAAAATAAAGGTCAATAAAGGTTATCCAAAACTGAAGGATGAATGTCTTGAAACCTCCCTCATGAAAGAATTAGAATAAAAAAACTGTGCCCTTACATCGGTAACCTTACATCGTGACCTCACTTGACTTAACACAGGAGGTTTACACGTCGATCTTGCGCGGTTAAACTTACTAAGGAAAATAAGAGGATTGAAAGAAATGATACTGAAGACGAGGGTTAAGATCTTGTTACCTCCTTATTCTCTCGCCTTTTTCCCTCTCTCACTCTATTTCGCTTTCTCCAGCCTTCTCCCTCCTCGTCCTCCTCTGTCGAGTCTTTTGTATTCTCTTTATCCCATTCCTCTTTTCAACTTCTTCTTCTCCCACTTCTCTCTTTCTCTCTTGCCCTTCTCGTTTTCCTCTTTTTTTCCTGGTCCTTCTCTTTTTCGATCTCGTTTTCTTCTTCCTCCTCCTCCTTCTCCTCTTTCTTCATTTTTTTTCTTTTCCTTTTTTAGCTTCTTATTCTTGTCGCCTCCTCCTCCTCCTCCTTTTTCGATCTCGTTTGCCTCTTCGTTCACATCCTCCTGTTTTTTTTTTTTTTCTCCTTCTTCCTTTGTCCTTTATAATCCTCCTCCTGTTGCATTCCTCTTTTCGGCTTATTTTTGTCTCCTCCCCCTCCTCCTCTTCCTCCTCTTCCCGCTCTTTCTCCTAGCTCTCCTCTTTCTCCATCTTGTTTTCCTCTTCGTCGTCGCCATCCTTGTTTTCTTCCTCCTATCTTTTGTTCTTTCTCCTCTTCCTCATGTTACACTTCTCTTTTGACTTCTTATTCTTGTCTTTCTCCCTTTTCTCGTCCTTCTCCTCCTTCTCCTCCTCCTCCGTGGCTTGGGATGCAGTAAAAGTAACAAAGGATAACGCCTCTACAGCGCCTCTCTCTTCGTCAGCAGCTCCACGCGCCCCGCCAGGTGACCTTTCTCCTGGGATCAATGTCCGGCCAAGAAATACTAGAAGACAGAATCAAGGACTGGAAGGAAGGAAATAAAGAAAAGGGTGGCGACGCTGACCACAAACCATTACGTTACTGGGATATCTCACGCTCTGTCTGTCTCTCTATTTTGCTGGCTTTGTCTAAGTGTGTGTCTGTGTATCTCTCTCTCTCTCTCTCTCTCTCTCTCTCTCTCTCTCTCTCTCTCTCTCTCTCTCTCTCTCTCTCTCTCTCTCTCTGGGATAGAAATTTTAGTTCATAATTTTTAGTTCATTAAGTACTATTCTTTTAACGCAAGAATAAATAAATAAAAATAGGATTATATCCGAACGGAGACGAGAAGAGAGTAAGAAAGAGAGAGATAAGAAAAGAAAATAGACGAAAAAAAAAGCACTTGTATACTAATTTCAGCAAATTAGACACTTATTAACCAGCCATGTAAAATGACGAAGAAAGTAGAACAACATTATTTTCGAGAAAGAAAACAAATAGCTATGTATAACTCATGGCAGAAAGACAAGATCATAAGCATGAAGGAAATTCTAAATGAACAACAACAAAAAAAGTGTGTTCAAGAGTTACATTGTAGGTCCCTTCACGAGGCCAGATGAGCAGGAGGGAAGCGGATTAGCAGGTTATCCGATTAATGCCCATACAAGGAGGTGAGAACACGAGGAAAGCAGAGGAGGAAGGGGCGTGCCAGGAGCTATTAATGGAGAGATATTAATGGAGAGGAGGACATTATTGCGAAAGAGGTACAGGTAAAGGGTGAAAGGGATGAAAGGAAAGATATGTGAGAGGAGGAGGAGGAAAATAAAGGAATACAAAGGAAAAAAAAACAGACAGCAACAATCCTAGTAGATTTGATGAGACTATCTGTGTGACTATACGGGTACTATAACATGATGGTTCTTCTAAAATCTTATAGTAACAACAGTGACGGAGCTGCAAGAGAGACAAGGAAGGGGGAATGGAAGGAGTTAAAGAAAGCAAACTTCACAGGTATGGGAGGTGGAAAGAGAAACAGGTAAAAGAAAAATACCTTATCTTACAACAACGGTGAAGACGCTGCGAGGAAAGGATGAGCCAGAGAGATATGAACCAGCAACTCGTGAAAAGGGACAACAATTCATAGGCGAACAGACGAGTGGAATTAGGAAACACTGAGAAGACACGACAAACCTCTTACCATAACAACGATGAAGACGACTCGGAGAAAACAAGGCGAACCACTGAGATCTAAACAAACAACGGGAGATAACAAGAGATAAAGAAAACAAAACGAATAAGCAAACAGAATCAAGAACATTGACAAGACACAGCACAGACCTTACAAAAACAACAAAGAGAAAGACCCAAGAATAGGAACACAGAAACCTAAACTAACTTGCAACAGGACTTAGGCAGGTCACCATAGGGAGCAAAACTGGCTGTCTTAAGATCGTACTCCGAAACACTCATATGCCGCACCTCCACTATTTTCCAAAGCCTCCAGTTGAAAAGATACGGGTTTTTAAAGGTATTTTACTGTTCTACATTATTAACAGGAGGAACACTCTTGAGAATCCAGCTAATCATCTCTGTGGCCTGAGAAAATAGCCGTGGTGAGATACTAAAGCGTCTCTGAATACTGGCCTTACCGCAACCGACTCCCTCTTTGGTGGTGTAAGGAAGGTAGTCAGGTTAGGAAGGCAGTAAGGAAGGACTCAGAAACGGCGCCGCGAGAACCTTTGAACTGAAGTCTCCCAGAAATGCTCTTAGATTTCCCCGTCTCCTTTTCTTCCTCTCTCTCTCTCTCTCTCTCTCTCTCTCTCTCTCTCTCTCTCTCTCTCTCTCTCTCTCTCTCTCTCTCTCTGTCTTGTCCGGCTCAGTTATCGTCGTCGTTTTCATTTTACTTCTCTTTCTCTTCCTCTTCCTCTTCCTTTTCCTCCTCCTCCTCCTCCTCCTCTTCCTCCTACTCCTCTTCCTCCTGGTTACTATGGCGTAGGCCAATACACGAGTAGTTTTTATGTAACTAACAAGCCGGATATTACCTAACTTTTAATACTACTACTAGTGCTACTGCTGCTGCTGCTGCTGCTGCTGCTTTTGCTACTGGAGGCGATATTTTTAGTTCATACTGACTACCCGTGTTATTACCGATACTTTTTTTTTTTTTTACTATATAATAAAAACGACCTCCATCCAGACTGCGCCGGCGCTGCTTTATGAATGATACAACCTTTCCTTCACAACACAGTCCATTGGCCCCGACCTCGCCAGTGATTGTGGTCGTCCCCACTCCTTATTACCTAACTTTGCAAAACACATACGAATAATATTACCTTAAATATATATAACTATTCTTTACTTATATTTCCATACTATCTATACTTTATATACTATACTATATATACAGACTACTACCACTGGTGGTGGTGGTGGTGGTGGTGGTGATGGTGCTGCAGCTGCTGCTGCTGCTGTCTGCTGCTGCTGCTTCTGGAGACGCTGCCTTTATCACTTACTATTTATCCGTATTATTACGACTACTACTACTACTACTGCTACTACTGCTACTAATACTACGTATAACAAACTACAACGAAAGCTTTTTTACAAGTCACTACTGCCTTTACCACCACTAGAGTCACTAGTAACACTAACACTGCCAATAACAACAACGAGAAATCCGCCAGCTGAGCACCCCCCTTTCCTCCCTCATCCCACAAAAATAAATATACAACACATCTATACATCATATAACTCACCATACATGTTTTCTCCATGAGCAACGTGAATCGAGAAAATATACACTCTTCTCTATTCTATTCGATGCATCTCTCCCTCGTCTTGTCCTTCTCTTTTTGCCGTTCTCTTCTTCCATCTCTCTTTCACCTTGTCCTCCTCTCTTGCCCTTCTCTTATTCTCTTGCCCTTTTCTTATTCCATCTCTCATTTTGTCCTCTTTTTCCATCTCTCTCCCTTATCTTGTCCTTTTCTTGTCCTTTTCTTCTTCCATCTCTTCTTCACCTTATCCTCCTCTCTTGTCCTCTTATTCCATCTCTCACTTTGTCCTCTTCTTCCATCTCTCCCTCATCTTGTCCTCTTATTCCATTTCTCCTTAATCTCATCCTCTTCTTGCATCTGTCCTTCACCTTGTCCTCCTCCTGCTCCTGCGTGTCTCCTGCCGCCGCGGGACTCCCTGGTGGCGCCCTCTGCCCTTCTCTCGCTCCGGCGGGTCACGGAGGAAGGGGAAGGGGAAGGGAAGGGAAGGGCTTAACGTCACCCATGTGGAAACGCGCTCCCATCAAAGGCCCTGGATAGAGATGTGCTTTTCATGTCGCCTCTTCAATATATTTTTGAGTCTGAAGGCGGAATTCAAAGTTTATGGTGGTATGTCGAGGGCTGGGAGCGAGTGAGGGAGAGAGGGAGAGAGGGAGGGGGGGTTCAGAGAGAGAGAGATTCCTGAGTTTTGTGAAAGATGCGAACCTTCCACCTCTGCTCACATTCAGCGTGTATCTTTCTTCTATCTTTGGGGGATAAAGGTTTTAGATCAGCACGTGCCAAGGATTCCCCGATACTGATACTTTGAAACGCTTTGAAATCGCTCCTCCCGATCGCCCGCCCGCCCTCCCTTCCCTTCCTTCAGCTGAAAGAATTGTTATATGTTTCTCTCTCTCTCTCTCTCTCTCTCTCTCTCTCATCTCTCTCTCTCTCTCTCTCACTCTCTCTCTCTCTCTTCTCCACCCAAAGCAACTGTCAGACTACTGTACGCCAAGGCACGGGACACATTCATAAGCTGCAGGGACTTGCCGCCTCTCTGTCCCCGCCTCGCTACAGTTTATTGAGCCTCCGTGTTAATGATGCCAGACTGTGCAGGTAACAAGATTCGTGCTGGAGCTGTAAGAAAAGTAGATGGAGTTATGATCCCTTCGTCGTGTTAGTCTTGTTTCTCTTTCTCCTCTTTCTCCTATTCATGGCTCCCTACGTCTTCTCTGTCTCCTCTTCTTTCTCCTCTTCTCTACAATCTTTAGTCCTTCTTCCTCTTCTTCCTCTCAACTTCTTTATCTTATTCTATTCGTCATGTTTCTCTATGTCCTATTTTTCCTTCCTCTTGTTGTTTCTCCTCCTTTTCATGGCTCTCTTCGTCTCTTCTGCTTCCTCCTCCTCTTCCTCCTCTTTCTCCTCTTCATGCAAATATACATCTTTTCTCCTTCCTCCCTTTTACTTCTTATCTTATTCTCTTATCTTATTCTTCTTGTCTTATTCATGTTTCCCTATGTCTTGTTTTTCCTTCTTGTTTTTTCTTCCTATTCAAGGCTCTCTACGTCTCTTCTGTTTCCTTTTCCTCCTCTTTCTCCTCTTCATTCTCCTATTTCTTCTTTGTTTCCTCTTCTTTTTTACTTTATCCTCTTTAGGTTTCACTATTTCTTACTTCTACTTTTTTATCCTACTTCTCTTCATCATTCTTCTCCATCTTCTCTATTTCCTCCTATCTTCTCTTTTACTTTTTTTTTTATGTTCTACTTCCTTCAGTTCATTTACCTTATTCTCTTCATGTTTCACTATCTCCTTATTTTTTTTTCTTTGTCTTGTTTTACTTCATAATTTTCCTTTTCATGCTTTTATATTTCCTTTATTCCCTCCTTCCTCCCTTCTACTTTTTATCCCATGGTTCACTATCTCCTGTTTTCCTTCCTTCCTCCTGCTTCACTTCATTATTCTCATCTTCCTGTTCCTCCATCGCTATTCCTTTCGTTCTCCCGTTTCTCTGCCTCATTCCCCTTTTCATTATCTTCTATCCCCTCTTTCACTCCTACCTCCTGCTTCTCATTTCATGTCTCTTCATATTTATCCAACCACGTTTTTCCTCCTTCTCTTTCTTTGTCCTTTATCTTATTCATCTCTTCTCGTATTTCCCTATTTCTTTATCCTCGGGTTATTCTATTCCTATTGGTCATCCACCTCTCATTTTTCCACTTCCTTTTTTTTTTTTCCTCATATAGTTCATTCTTCTTTTCATAATCCCCCATTTTTTCCTTCTTTTCTCCTGCCCCTCTTTTTCTTTCTCTTAATAGCACTCAATCTATATATATATATATTTTTTTCTCCTACTTCTTTCAACTATCCTCTTTCCTTTCTTCTCAGTTCTACTTCTCACAGTTCATTCTCCTCTCCTCCTCCTCTTCTTCCTCCTCCTCCTCCTCCTCCTCCAGCACCACCACACTCCTCAACTCCTCACACTCAATCCCCCTCTCCCTCTCCATCTCTCTCTTTTCTTCCACGTCTCCTTACAAACAAAAACACTTCCTGAGTAATGGTTCTTCCGGTTCACAACTCAAGGACAGCCTAGTCAAGTACTATCAACCTTACCTTCCTTCCTCCTTTCCTTCCTTCCTTCAATAGATTTCCCTTGGAGTCCCCTCACTTCTCGGTATCAATAACCAGCGTATTCATCGGTGCCACAATACAAGGCTTCATACATCTCCACTTCGTCACCCAGCACCATACATAAGGGGCCCAGGAGTCTTATATATAGTGTTGGTGCGGGAAATGGATAAATATTGACTCATTGACGTGTGTTTGACCTTTTGTATGTGTGTGTTTGGGGGTATGGGGAGGGAGGAGGTGGGGGGTGTATGGGTGGTTGTGTGTGTGTGTGTGTGTGTGTGTGTGTGTGTGTGTGTGTGTGTGTGTGTGTGTGTGTGTGTGTGTGTGTGTGAGTGAACGCGCTACAGAGCCTACACGTGTATATTTCACCAAAGCAGCTTAAAGGTAGAAAAAAAAATAGATAAAAGTAACGTTGAAATGGTTTACTTTCAAAATATCACAATACTCATAAAAAAGAACTCGTGTATGTCAGTGCTGGATATACCGATATATATATATATATATATATATATATATATATATATATATATATATATATATATATATATATATATATATATATATATATATATATATATATATAAACAAAGGTACGAAAAACTTGCAACAAAACTAAACTTCAAAATCTTTCACTTTTTTTTCGGATTAGTAAGAAAATGAATAAATAAATCATTTAAAATAAATAAACAAATAATCATAATAAATATACATCAGGGAAACGCCAAGCTAATTAATGCATCTCTCTCTCTCTCTCTCTCTCTCTCTCTCTCTCTCTCTCTCTCTCTCTCTCTCTCTCTCTCTCTCTCTCTCTCTCATAGCCTTTTCTTGTATTTTGACTCTTCCTCTATCATATTCTCTTTCTATGTTCTTTTTCTCATTTTCGCTCATTTCCTTTTTTTAAATAAACTTCGCAGCATCTTTTTCTTATTTTAATCTCTCTCTCTCTCTCTCTCTCTCTCTCTCTCTCTCTCTCTCTCTCTCTCTCTCTCTCTCTCTCTCTCTCACGTGACAAGTAAGGCGTGAGAGGTGAATGACCAAAGTGAGGAGGATTTAGGGACGCGGAATCACATCACAGCTGTCGATTCCAATCCCACGCACCTCAATCCTTGCTCGGAATAAACAAAATGCCCGCCAAAGGATCGCCGCACCGGGAACCAAAGGAAGAAATGGGGGATAGAAAGTGATGCAAAAAAAAAAAAAAAAAAAAAAGGCGAAATTCTGCAGGACAAGGGACGCGGAGAGACGAGGAGGAAAATGGAAGGATAATATATTTTCTGGGTACAATTTATTCCATGGAGTTTTCCTAGTGTCCGTTTTCTTTTCTTCTTTTCTTTCCTTGCGATATTTTTCTTTTTTTTTTCTTTTTAATGCGTGTTTTGTTGCTTGTTTTGCTCTGGTTCTAAGGAGTGTCCAATTCTTTCTTTTCTTCCTTCAAGATTTTTTTTTCTTTTGATACCTTCTCTTCAATTCTCCTCTCTAATCCCGCTACCTAACACACCCTAAGTCGCTATGACGCCTTCTAACCCACTCCTGGCACCAGCTCTTCCCTTCCCCTTCCTTCAGACCCACAATTCAGTACTCTTCTACCCCACCCAGACATAAATTATCCATTTTTCTCTCCCCATCTAATGTAATTTTGTAATTCAACTTAATCTAACTTTTTTTCTTGGCTATTTTTTTTCCATTTTGGTTCTGAATACATGATTGTGACAGAGATAGACACAGACGTATACATTGTTAATATTATATTTTTCTGTAGACTCCGCAGTACCATTGACAGGTTTTAGATCATATAGGTTATCATTTGTCTCTTTCCATCAACCCCACACCCTGAACTGACGCTACTAACCCTTGAGTGTGGATCGCTGAATTATACTCTTGTTCAACCTACGCATATCATAAGCCGTTACTACTGAAAGACCTCATACATTTAAATAGTTCTTCTCTTAGTTGCTAAAGATAGAGAATGTTAAGGGAAAGGAGATGTGTAATGCTTTAACCCCTGCCGAAGACAAACATAACTCAAAACGAACACTAACACAGTCTTCCTTACATAGCAATCCTTCTTTCTTAACGTCCATCCTGAAGAAAATAAACAACCATTAAAAAAAAAAAGAGA
>NC_087158.1:12270799-12285799 GCF_035594125.1 Scylla paramamosain
TTCACTTTTCATTTTCCTTCTGTGAATTTGTGTCGAAGTTATCTTCTCTCTCTCTCTCTCTCTCTCTCTCTCTCTCTCTCTCTCTCTCTCTCTCTCTCTCTCTCTCTCTCTCTCTCTCTCTCTCGTACCTCCCACGCCCTTCCAAACCAAAGAATCCTTCACAGCCTTTCATTCTCCAGCCCTCCCTTGAATACCTCTTTCTATTCTTCCTCTACAAATCTACCTACATACATACATACATTCCACGCCTCTCTTCCCACACACACACACCCACACCCACACACACACACACACACACACACACACACACACACACACACAGTCGCCCACCAACCACCTTCCCCTTTCTTTCTCCCTCTTTACCTTCCCTCCGCATCTTTCTTTAGTAGTTGCTTGCTTTCACTCCCTTCCCTTCAGATTAATTACGGAGAGCTTACTACGGGACCTTGCGGAGTTACGAGCCAGTCACATACAGCCTCGTCCCTCCACCTCCTCCTCCTCCTCTTGCTGCTGCTTCTGCCACGCCTTCGTCACAATTAGCTGAGGCATGTAATATTGGTCTTTAATTGCGGCGGCGTGGTGGTAGTGTTGGTGGTGGTGGTGGTGGGGGTGGTAGTGGTGGTGGTGATGAGGTATTTCCAAGAGAGATATGGTTAGGGGAGAGAGAGAGAGAGACGGAGAGAGAGAGAGAGAGAGAGAGAGAGAGAGAGAGAGAGAGAGAGAGAGAGAGAGAGAGAGAGAGAGAGAGAGAGAGAGAGAGAGAGAATAACGCATGACTTTCTTTTCGCCCTCATTTTCACCTACAAACAAAAAACAACAACTGTATATATTCATAAAACCTTCGAAATATAATGCGGTCTCTCTCTCTCTCTCTCTCTCTCTCTCTCTCTCTCTCTCTCTCTCTCTCTCTCTCTCTCTCTCTCTCTCTCTCTCTCTCTCTCTCACACACACACACACACACACACACACACACACACATCAGTGCTATCAATCAGCCAATGCCGGCGCGTCAGCATTCATTTCACTGCTCCCCAAAAAGCCTCTCGCATCACGTCTCCCGAAAACTCAAAAACGCGCCGGAAAAATGCAAGAGGAGACGGGAATTTTGGGCAACGTTCTGAGCCAAATGTCCGGGAGGGAGGGAGGGAGGGATGGAGGGAGGGAAGGGATGGAGGGAGGGATTTAGGGGTAAGGGGGGATGTGTGATGGTCGGGATACGAAAGGTACGAGTGGAAAAAGGGTGCAAAGGGACGTTAGGTTAGGTTAGGTTAAGTAAAGTTAAGATCTATCTACGTTTTTTGTAGATCTTTGGTTGGATTTGGTTGGTTTAGTTTAAGTCAAGATCTATCTAAACTTTTGTAGGTCTTGGGTCAGGTTAGGTCAAGTTACTTTATGTTAGGTTAAAGTTAAGTTAGGTAAAGTGAAGACCTATCCAAGCTTTTGTAGGCCTCGGGTTAGGTTAGGTTAGGTTACTTTAGGTTAAGTTACTTTTAGATTAGGTTAGGTTAATTTAGGTTATGTAAAGTTAGGTTAGATTAAGTAAAACTAAGTTAAGTCAAGATTTATCTAAGCTTTTATAGATCTAGGTTTAAGTTAGATTGTTAAATTACAAAATTACATTAGGTGGGGAGAGAAAATGGATAATTTATGTCTGGGTAGACGAGGACTGAATTGTGGGTCTGAAGGAAGGGGAAGTGAAGGGCTGGTGCCAGCAGTGGGTTAGAAGGCTTCACAGCGACTTAGGATGTGTTAGGTAGCGGGATTAGAAAGGAGAAGTGAAGAGAAGGTATCCATAGTGAGTTTGACGAAGGCACAGTGGGATTAAGGATTGAAATACGAGTTTATACCAAGAGAATGAAAGTTTGGTATCAAGAGCGTGTTAGGAGGCGTTTGATATTGGAAAAGGGCGGGTTGGGCTTAAATTCAAATAAAGGAATGAGTTTTAGTATAAGAACAAGTAAGAGAAGACAACACTGCGTTAGAATGGGCCTGACAAGGGGCGTAACAGTGGGTTTGCAGGGGTGGGTAGGTGTCACGATACAGAGGTAGGTGTCACGATACAGAGGAACGGAGAAACAGAGAGGGTGCGTGGCGTAGCGTGGCGTGGTGTGGTGGTAGTGGCGGTGGTGGGATTCGAACAGGATCCCAACAGCCTCCGCCTCCTCCCAACAGGAAGCGCCTCCCAACAGGAAGCAGGCGAGCCACTTTTGGACTGACGAACACACTTGCAACTGCCGCGGGACAGAATTATTGGTTCATTTCCTGCCAGTAAGAATCTCTGGGTGCAATAGGCAGGCGGCGCTTAAGCTTATTTTTCGCCTTAATACTTTCTTTCCACCCTCCCTCTCTTTCCTTCCCCACTCTCTCTTTTCTCCCTCCTCGCTCTCTTTCCTTCCCCCATCTCTTTTTCCTACCTTCTTCCTTTCTTTCATTCCCCTCCTTCTCTTTCCCTCCGCCGCCTCTCTTTCCTCCCTTCTTCCTTTCTTTCCGCTTTTTCTTTCCCTCCTTCCTCTCTTTCCCTCCCTATTCCCTTTCTTTCCTCCCTCCTTCCTTTCATTCCTTCCTTCTTCCTCTCTTACTTTCCCTCCTTTCTCTCTTTTCCCTACCCTCCCTCTCTTTCTTCCCTCCTCCCTCTCTCTCCTCCCATCCCTCTCTTTCCTTCCCCCTACCTTGTTCTCTTTCCTCCCTTCTCTTCCCCATTTCCTTTTTCCTTTGTTTCTCTCCTTGTCCTGCCTCCTTCACTTCCTATCCTCCTTTCTTTTTTCCTGCTTTCTTCGTTTTCTTTGTACCCTATCTTTCTCTTTCTTCTCTCCTTCCTGCACAATCCTTCTGTTTCATGCTCTTCCTCTTACCTCCTTTCTCTTCATTCCTTTCCTTCTTCCCTCTTTCCTTTTCTCTTCTTTTTAATTTTCTTTCTTCTTTTCTCTATTTCTTCCTTCCATTTTTTACACCCCTTCCTTTTCCATTCGTTTTTCTTCCCTTCCCTCCCTCTCCTCATTTCTTCCTTACTTTATTTTTCTCTTTATGATTTTCCTTCCCTTTCATCGTATTTTCTTCCTTCAATCTTCCTTTCCCTGCAACGCCTCATGTATCCTCTCCTCTATTAGCCTTTCCATTCCACGCTGCCCTTTTGAGGTAATCACTTCCATTTTCTTACTTAACACATCCTTGGGCGTTTAATTTTCCATCTCCACCTCAAGATTTTTTTTTTTATTGAAGTAACCATTAATCTATATATATATATATATCCAGGTTACTCCACACACTGAGCTGTACCAGAGCCCTACAGAAGTGATTGACAGCACGGTGAGACAAAAGTTAGGGATAGAAACACCGCGATTAAGTCTCACATAACATCATGATCCTCGCCTCTTAACCCTAAAGCTCTTTACTACATGTCCTCTGTCACCTCATCCACCTGCCCCAGCCTTCACCTCTTTCATCTCCTTCGCCTTTGTTCCCTTTCATCTCATCAACCTGCCTCATTCCACATCTTTCACCTCTTTCCTTTCCCTTTCGCTTCGCCTGATCCACCTGCTTTCATCTCTTTAACTCCTCTCACTTTTTTTTTTTTTTCAGTTTCGTTCCTTATCACCTCAACTGGCTTTACCTGTTTCACCTGCGTTGCTTTTGGCTTTAATTGGTTTTCGTCTCTCTATCTCCGTTCAATTTAACCATTTGCCTTCAGTTCTTTACTTTAATTCTACTTTTCCACTTGTCCCCTTTCACCTCAAACCACCTGCCCTTAGCTCCCCTCACTTCCCCGCTGTTCTCTCTCACCTCAACCACCTGCCTTCACTTCTTTAACTTCTTTCAGTTCATTCACCTCTGTTTCATTTCATTTCAGCCACCTGTCTTCATCTCAACTTTCAACTTTCACCTCTTTCACCTCGGTTCCTTTTCACCTTTATTGCCTTCTTCTCTGTAACTCTTTTCATCTCCCTCACCTCTGTTTCGTGTCACCTCAATCAGCTATCTTAACCTCTAGCTTTTTTTCCCTCCGTTCCTTTCCACCTTTTCTCACCTCAACTATCTTCCTTTACAACTCTTCAATTCCTTTCACATCTCTTCCTTATCTCCTCAGCCCCCTGCCTCCAACTTTTCAACCCCTTTTACTTACCTCCATTCCTCTTCACGTCTCCCTCACACTCATACTCACCTTGAAAACACCACGAGCCACCTTCAACTCTTCAATTCCTTTCATCTCTTTTCCCTATAATCTCATCCCCCTGGCTCCAACTCTTCAACCCCCACCATTCCTCTTCGCGTCTCCCTCACACTCACACTCACCTTGAAAACAACACACGCAACACCCCCTCCACACCACACACACACACACACACACACACACAAGCACCACGTCACTCCAGCAGCCAACAGTTGTACGTACGCGCGGAAAGACGCATACAGGATTTACGAGACGACAAAGAAGACCCTGGACGACCCTGAAAGACCCTGGAAGACCCTCAGCCTGCCAGAACGACGAGTAATTCACACAAGCACCGACATTATGCTCGACTGTAGCGCCCCAAGTCCCCATCCCAAGGTCGCGTGAAGTAAGGGGGTCGTTTCTGTAGATGGTATGTCATGTTTGTGTCTAGGTGAAGGTGGAGGTGCAGGTGGAGATGGAGTAGTAGGAGGAGAAGGAGGAGGAGGAGGAGGAGGAGGAGGAGGAGGAGGAGGAGGAGGAGGAGGAGGAGGAGGAGGAGGAGGAGGAGGAGGAGGAGGAAAAGGAGGGAAAGGAACAAAGGAGCCTCAAGTTATTAATGAAATGGACGGTTCGACTCGAGTGCCTTCACGTTTCTAGCAAAAGTTGGACGATGTGAAGAGAGAGAGAGAGAGAGAGAGAGAGAGAGAGAGAGAGAGAGAGAGAGAGAGAGAGAGAGAGAGAGAGAGAGAGAGAGAGAGAGAGAGAGAGAGAGAGAGAGAGAGAGAGAGAGAGAGAGAGAGAGAGAAAAGCAGAGTTCGAGGAATTGAATTTGGGATTTCCTTACAAATAAACTTGGTGGTTAAATAAAAAACCTGACAGATGGACAGACAAGCACACAGATAGACAGACAGATGGTCTCTCTCTCTCTCTCTCTCTCTCTCTCTCTCTCTCTCTCTCTCTCTCTCTCTCTCTCTCTCTTTACATCTAAAAGCAGATAACAACATAGAAAATTTAAAGCGACCAGAAATGGATGAAAGAAGACAATAAATGGAGAATAAATAACAGAAGACAAAGGAACAAAAAAGATTGGAAGGAAGGAAGGATGGAAGAAAAAAACAGGAAAATAAATGGAGAATCAAATGAAAAAAGTCAAGAAATAAAAAAGTTATAGAGAACACAGACAAAAATCTTTCCAGTAAAAGCTGAAAAGTTAGAGAGAGAGAGAGAGAGAGAGAGAGAGAGAGAGAGAGAGAGAGAGAGAGAGAGAGAGAGAGAGAGAGAGAGAGAGAGAGAGAGAGAGAGAGAGAGAGAGAGAGAGAGAGACGAAAGGAGAAATACAAGGACAGCATGAGAAAGGGAGGGAGAGAGGAAGGGAGAGTGAGGGGAAGGGAGAGTGAGAGAGAGTGAGAGTGAGAGAGGGACACTGGTTATGGATGGGTTTGTTGCAGATTGGAATACCACCTACCATCTCTCTCTCTCTCTCTCTCTCTCTCTCTCTCTCTCTCTCTCTCTCTCTCTCTCTCTCTCTCTCTGCATATTCCTGTTACATTCCATGCCTTTGACTTTTTAGAATTTTTAAACTTAACTTTTCCTTTCTCCTTCATTATTATTGCCATCATCAAGTCCTCCTCCTCCTCCTCCTCTTCTTCTTCCTCTTCCTCCTCCTCC
Organism: Scylla paramamosain; assembly: GCF_035594125.1. Lineage (NCBI taxonomy): Eukaryota > Metazoa > Arthropoda > Malacostraca > Decapoda > Portunidae > Scylla > Scylla paramamosain. Next base: position 12,276,618 of record NC_087158.1, read on the forward strand.
ACATCTCCATTCCCCTTCTCTTCCTCCTGCACTTCCACATATTCCTTTCTTCCTCCTCTTCCCTCCCTCCTTCATCAAAACCACCACCATAACAATTAAAACCACCACTATGTCCTCCTCCTCCTCCTCCTCCTCCTCCTCCTCGTAACTCCTCTTCCTCCTCCTCCTCCTCCAGGCTATATCACAGAGCTCGCCTACAATACATCACCCAGAATCTCTATTACTACTGCAGATTTTCGACAGAGATGATACTAAGCCTAAGTCTGTCTGTATGTATGAGAGGGAAACTCATCCTCTATTACATGAGGGAGGAAATTAACGAGGACTAAAGGTACGTGAGAAATTTTCAATCAAGTCAGTCTCTCTCTCTCTCTCTCTCTCTCTCTCTCTCTCTCTCTCTCTCTCTCTCTCTCTCTCTCTCTCTCTCTCTCTCTCTCTCTCTCTGTCTCTCTCTCTCCATCCTCCACCTCATTTTTCAACACCATTTTCTCTGTACTCCAATTCTTATCTACCTTTTTTGTTATTCTCTTACTCTCCTGCAATTTCCCTACCCTCTCTCTCTCTCTCTCTCTCTCTCTCTCTCTCTCTCTCTCTCTCTCTCTCTCTCTCTCTCTCTCTCTCTCTCTCTCTCAGCCTAATCATGGCCCTGAAGATGGAACCGGCAGGTGCTACGGCAGGAAGCAATTAAGGACGTTTCTGGCAACACTTACTCTCACTCCGCGATGGGAAGGTGACCAGCAGGAGGAGGAAGAGGAGGAGGTGAAGGAGGAGGAAGAGGAGGATGAGATAAGGCAAGACAGAGAGGCAGAGTTAATAGGTGAGAAGGAAAGGGAGGGAAGGGAGGTGATATAGGAGTGGAATGGGAATAGGGTGTGAATGGAAATGTATGTTGGAAAGGAGGTAGGGTGGAGAGTGAAGGGGGCGCATAGGGAGAGGAGGATGAGGAGAAAAGTAAGGGGAGATTAAAGGAATGGTTGTGGAGATGGGAGGAAAAGTATGTAAGGTGAGGTGAGGTTGTTAGGTTACGTTAGGTTAGGTTGGGTGAGGTTAGGTTAGGTTAGGTTAGGTTAGCTTTGATTAAGTTAGTTTAGGTTAGGTTAGGTTAGGTTAGCTTTGATTAAGTTTAGTTAGGAAGTGTTTGCTAGAGTCACCATTATCACCTGGAAAGAATGAGAAATAGGTTAATATAAAATGAGAAAAAATAGATTAAACTAGACAAAAAATAACTAAATTAAGACTGCAACTCTTTAGGCAAATCAAACTTTTTTTTTTTTATTGTATCTCCTTCTTTTACACCTATCATGTTTACTGTATTTTCTTTCATGCCCACCATTTTTACAGCATTTTCTTCTTTTATACCTATCATATATTGAATTTTCTTTCATTACGTATCATTTTTACTACATTTTCTCCTTTTATATCTGTCACTTTTCCTGCATTTTCTTCTTATTTTTTAGTCACTGAATGGGTATGAGATATGCATTGACTTACGATGACTTACGATGACTTATGACTGAGTTACGACTGACTTACGCCACGACTTACGATACTGGCGCCAAGGGGAGACGTACAGCTCTGATGACTTCCTCTCACCCCCACAGCTTAATATTCAAGCTTAGGGCGATGCATCTCCTCTGGGAAGGCGTCTCTCACTCTCATTCTCACTCTCTCTCTCTCTCTCTCTCTCTCTCTCTCTCTCTCTCTCTCTCTCTCTCTCTCTCTCTCTCTCTCTCTCTCTCTCTCGCGACATTGAACTGCGAGGGGTCACTGAAAAATTTATGGTCCAACTTTGATAATCTTGTTCTCCTAACCTCAGAAGTAAACTTTCCCCTACACTGGTCCAGACTTTAACAGGCACCTAATTTATTATGTTATCCAATAGCCGGCCGGAGCGTGACCCGACTCCAATCCAAACTGAAGGAGGGGGAGGAGGAGGAGGAGGAGGAGGAGGAGGAGGAGGAAGAGGAGGAGGAGGAGATAAGGGAACTGTGGGAGAGAGAGAGAGAGAGAGAGAGAGAGAGAGAGAGAGAGAGAGAGAGAGAGAGAGAGAGAGAGAGAGAGAGAGAGAGAGAGAGGAATGGCGCAGGGAAAGGGAGAGATAAAGGGTAGTATAGTGTGTCGGCGAGGGACGCAGACGTATGCTCGTATAACACTGAGGAAGAAACGAGATAGAAAGCATGGAAGGAAGGAAGGAAGGAAGGAAGGATGGATGGAAGGAGATGAACCGCAGACGAGAGGGGAAATTTGTATAGCTTAAGATATCGAATCGTAAGACAACCACAGGAACCGCACGAAAATGGTACCAAAGATACTGAAAATGGTAGAAAACACTGTAAACGATAGAAAATAATGAAAGTGATAGAAAAATATACTGATGATAGAAAAATGTTGAAAATGATAGAAAATGCTATAAATGATTGATAGAAAAATTATGGAAATTATAGAATATTGAAAATTGCAAAAAAATTACTGAAAATTATGGAAGGAAATACTGAAAATTATAAAAAAAAGCCTACTGAGAATTATATATAAATAACGGTATGATAGAAAATACTGAAAATGACAGAAAAATACTAAAAAATATGGAAAACAGTGAAAAATGATAGAAAATACTAAAAATGATAGGAAAAATAAAATTTATCAAAGAAATACTGAAAATCATATAAAAATACTTAACATTAAAGAAAAATAATGAAAAAGAAAAAATACTGAAATTTATTGAAAAAATACTAAAAATTATAAAAAAAAAGATTAAAAATTATACAAAAAAAAATAGTGAACTGAAGGCAGCACTAACCAAAAGACACCAAAAATAAATAAGCCACAGAAAACAGAAATGAAGGAGAGAGAGAGAAAAAAAAGACAAAATATAGTTATCAAAATCACACACCCCACAAGAAAAAAGAAAGAAAACAACAAAGCAAAGGAAGTAACTAAGAAAAAGAGAAAGTGAAAAGAAGGAAAGGTAAGAAAAACCACTAAAGACAAAAAAAGATAAATAAATAAAACTAAGAAGACAAAAGAAGCAAAACGGCAGGCAAGTAAAACATACAAAAGCTGAAAAGAGGCAGCATAGAAGAGACGAACCGCAAGAGGACACTAAAAAAAGACACGGACGCTGAAAAAAAAAAGACAGTAAGAAGACACCATGTGCGTGAATGGCCAGGATAAAACAGCGAAGATAAACATAAAAATAAGACAAAGGAGTTAGAAAAAAAAACAGTAAAAGAGACGGTTAAAATATGACATAAAATACTAAGAAAGGATAGTAAAAAGGCGCAAAAACAGATGACGAAAATAAGACAGACTAAAAAAAAAAAACGAGAGACGAAGAGACACTAAGGATAGGGAAGGAGGATGAAAAATAGGAATGGGAGAGAAATGAAAAAAAAAAGGTAAGAGGAAAACACGACACAAACTAAAAAGTAAAAGACAGACACAAAACACACACACAAAAAAAAAATCCCGTAAGAGAAAGAGACAAGAAACGAGGAGGTGAAAGAAAACAAGACAGAGACAATGGATAAAAAACAAGCAAACAAACAAACAAAAACACATTAGAAACACAAGGAAGAAGAAGAAGAAGAGACAAAGGAGAAGGAGGTGAAGGAGGAGGCGAAGGAGGAGGTAGATAAGGGCAAGGAGTAAGCCATTGTGATCGGTGAAGGATGAAGGGGCGGCCTCTCTTGGGATCTCGCCGCTGCCCTCTCTCAATGAGCGTCCAAAGGCAGGTAACTTTATTACTCTTTATAAACCGTTCATAATAGAGTTACTGGCTTACAGCGGCCGCGGCGAGCCTCCACCACCACCACCACCACCACCACCACTAGCCAGCAGAGGGGAGGTATGGAAAGGGTGGACTTGGGGAAGGTGAATGAAGGGAAGGGATGAAATAATGATAAAATAACAGCAAGGGGATGAGGAAGGAAGGGAGCGAGCAAAGAAAGAGATGAAATTATAAAGGAAATGCAGGGGAGGGTGGGGGAATAAAGGGGAATTAAGGGGAGGGAATGGAAGGAAGAAAGGAAGTATGCGAAGAAAGGAAGGAAGGAGAAAGGAGTTAGGGAAATGGGAAGGAATTAAAGAAAAAAGGAAGTAAAGGAAGCAAGGTAGGAAGGAAGAATCTGTGAAGGGAAAGATAGGAAAGAAGGAAGAAAGGAAGGACGGGAAGAAGGGATATAGGAACGAAGGAAGGAAGGAAGGAAGGAAGGAAGGAAGGAAGGAAGGAAAGACGGAAGGAAAGAAGAAAGAAGGAAGGAAGGAAGGAAGGAAGGAAGGAAGGAAGGAAGGAAGGAAGGAAGGAAGAAAAGAAAGAAGGAAGGAAAATAATAAAAACAGAAGGAAGGAATAAAATACGGAAGGATGGATGGAAAAAAGAAAACGAGAACCAGGAGGAAGAAAGGAAGGAAGGAAGGAAGGACAGGAGGAAAGAGGAAGAAAGGCAGGACGGAAAAGGGAAAGAGGAAGGAAGGCAGAAAGGGAGGAAACGTAAATAAAGGCAAAGCAACACGAAGCGAAAGAAAACAGAGATAAAACAACGAAAGAGGAGAGCGAAAATTGAAGGAAGAGTGGGAAGGGGAAAGCAAAAGGGCAAGGGAATAAAAGGAAGAGCATGAAAATAGGTAAATATAAGGGGAAAATAATGAAAAAAAAGAAACAAGAAAGAAAGAAAAGAATAAACAGGAAACCAAAGAAGAAGTAATGAGACATGATTAAAACTCATATTAAAGAAAAGAAAAAGCAAAAGAGAAAGGAGGACAGAAAAAATGAAAAAGTGCAAAATAGTAAAAGTGAAGAGAGAGATAATCTTGATAAAGGAGGAAAGAAGGTTGTAAATTAAATCTGTGGAAGAAAGAAGAGGAATAGGAGAAGAATAGAAGAGTGACGAGAGGGAGAGGGAGAGGAGTTTCCGAGGAGGAGGAGGAGGAGGAGGAGGAGGAGGAGGAGGAGGAGGAGGAGGAGGAGGAGGAGGAGGAGGAGGAGGAGGAGGAAGAGGAGGAGGAGACATTGGCACTGAAGTAATACAAAAGAAAGAACGGAGGAAAGAAATGAGAGATGAGAATGGAGAGAAAATGAGGAGGAGGAGGATAAAGAAAGCCGAAATAAAACCCCAAAAGGAAGAAAAAAAGAAAAAAATTGAAGAAGGAAGAAAAATGCAGAAAGATAAAGAGGAGCAACAAGATGAGAAAAAAAGAAGCAAGTTGAAAGAGGAGAAGGAGAGGGAGAAGAAAGAAGAAACAAGAAAAGAAGCAGGCACAAAAAAAAAATAACAGAGGGATTTGAAGATGGAAATTAAGGAACAAGAAATGAGAAAGAAAACAGAGGCATAAAGGGAACGAAAATAATGAAAGGACAGGAACAGGGAGAAGAAGAAAAAGAGACTGAAATTAAGAAGATGGGAGATATGAAGGGACGGCTAAATGGAGAGATGGGAGAGAGGAGGGAGCAGATTAAGGGAATAAAGGGAGGGGAAAAGAGAGAGAGAGAGAGAGAGAGAGAGAGAGAGAGAGAGAGAGAGAGAGAGAGAGAGAGAGAGAGAGAGAGAGAGAGAGAGAGAGAGAGAGAGAAGAGGGAATTAAGATGGGCAAAAGGGGAAGGGGAAGAAAGCGAGGGGAGACTGGCAGTAGTGATAAGGTGTCTGGGGAAGAGCGGTGATTAGAGAGAGAGAGAGAGAGAGAGAGAGAGAGAGAGAGAGAGAGAGAGAGAGAGAGAGAGAGAGAGAGAGAGAGAGAGAGAGAGAGAGAGAGAGAGAGAGAGAGAGAGAGAGAGAGAGAGAGAGAGAGAGAGAATAAAAAAAATTTCTTGAGTGCAAATGGTAATTAAATAAAAAAAAACTTTGATTACAGTTTTAAAAAGGGACTGAGAGATACAGACAGACTGACAGACAAGCAGACAGGAAGACAAAGACAGATAAATATACGAGGCCATACATATAATCGCACACACACACACACACACACACACACACACACACACACACACACACAGACACACACACACACACACACACACACACACACACACACACACACACACACACACACACACACACACACACACACACGTATTCTTACATCAAATATATACTGACAGACAGACAAACGGATAGACAGACAGACAGACGAACAGAAGCACAAGGATAAATAGGCACAAAAAATACCAATAAAGAAAATAATAACAGTAATGGCAAAGACAGAAGCACAGAGAAGAAAATCCTCGAAAATCTAGTAATTTAGGTGAAGAATTGTTAAAACGTGTTAATTAGTATGGAAAAATTAACTTCATTAGAGAACATTTCATTGAGTTAATATTAGTGGTGGTGATGATTGTGCGTCTTGTACGACTTAGTTTTCTTGATTGTGATTCTTAGTGTGTGTGTGTGTGTGTGTGTGTGTGTGTGTGTGTGTGTGTGTGTGTGTGTGTGTGTGTGTGTGTGTGTGTGTGTGTGTGTGTGTGTGTGTGTGTGTTCTCTTTCAATCTAATTTCGCCAGCCAGCCTTGTTATAAATATATATATATATATATATATATATATATATATATATATATATATATATATATATATATATATATATATATATATATATATATATATATATATATATATATATATATATATATATATATATATATATATATATATATATATATAAAATAACACTCAAAACAACAACATTGTGATCGAACTCTGTTAAAACTCCCCATGCTTTATTTAACCCTCCCTTAATACAATATATACAGTACTCCACACACAATTTCTTTTCTGTTCGTAGTAAAGTGTTTTCAGATCTCGAGACCTATCATCGTCGAGTCAATAAGTCAAGTCACTCACTCACTCACTCACACACTCACCGACTCACTCAGTTCTCCTATACAAAAACAACCCACACAGTCATTCCAGCCACCGAAAATTAAGTCAGTTTGAAGTCACACTCAGCTAGTCTTGTTTGAACATAATCCGCTTAGTGTTTCAGTCAGATTGGTCTCATCAACCCGCGTAACCAGCCAGCCAGTCAGCCAGCAAGTACGTCTGCTGTCAGAACATGTCTTATCTCACCTATCTAATCAGCTTTCACTCATGGACAGTGTATTGGTGAAGAAGTGGTGCGTGGGAGTGATGAAGTGAACGTGGAAGTGCGAGCGAGAGTGCGAGCGTGACAGAAAATGGAAGTAAGAGAGGAGTGAGAAAGGAGAAGAATGAAGCACTGATGAAGAGATGTGAAGAGGAGGAGGAAGATGAGGAGAAGAAAGGAAGAGAATGAGGAACAACCCAATGGGGCTTTCTGTTACAGCTCATCATGTTTCTAAAGTGAATGTGTTGTGAGTGTTTGCAAGGTTTAGGTGGTGGTGGTTTTGGTGGTGGCGGTGAGGTGGAAATGAGATGAGGTAATGGTGAAGTGGCTGAAGGTAAGAGTGCACGGAGATGTGGATGGATGTTAATTGCAGGTGGAGAGGATGAAGACGGATAATGAGGAGAGAATAAAGGAGTAGAATGGATGGAGTAGATGATCTCGTTCTTGTTTGAGGATGTGGTAAGGAGAGATTATGATAGAGTAGATAAGAGTAGAGAGTAGATGTAGTAGTGGTATTGTATAGGAAAAGAATATGGTTATGCATATACAGGGCAATCATTCGTGTCTAGTGCATGCATGTTTGCCTTCTGTTCATTATTCGACCGTAGGGCAAACAAATTTTCACTCGTTCATTTATCTATTTTTATTTTTTTTCGTTTACTTTCTTTGATCCGGGTAATTCGTGAGGCAACCTTTGTGGTCTCTCTCTCTCTCTCTCTCTCTCTCTCTCTCTCTCTCTCTCTCTCTCTCTCTCTCTCTCTCTCTCTCTCTCTCTCTCTCTCTCTCTCTCTCTCTCTCTCTCTCTCTCTCTCTCTCTCTGTGTGTGTGTGTGTGTGTGTGTGTGTGTGTGTGTGTGTGTGTGTGTGTGTGTGTGTGTGTGTGTGTGTGTCTTTATAGTATGCCTGGCCTTCTGTGCATGTCAACAAATTTAATCTATCCATTCACGCATCTATCTAAGCACATTTCTGTATGTGGCCAATCACCCCTGCCACATGTTATTCAGTACCACACACACACACATACACATACACCGTACATGAACCACACTCAGTCATGTACAGCGAGTCTATTCACGTATTAAACGCTGTCTGACCTAGACCATTGCACGCACAGTTGCCTCACGTAGTGGTGCTCTGAAGTCCAGCAAATTTGAAGATAATAAATCGAGCAAAAATTAATATATAGACATGAAAAGAAAAATACTAGTAGGTTTTTAAAGAGCAAGACCTCGGGATGTTTAAAAGGTTTTATATAGCACGTCAGTAGTGATGTCCTAAAGTTAAGAGAATTTTATGTCTAATAAATCGAGTAGAAATTAAAGCATAGACAAATGAAGTGCTTTACATGAAGAGATACGTAGAGTGCAAAGACTAGGGACGTTTGAGAGATTTTGTATACAACGACAGTGAAGATGTCATGACGTCCAGAGAATTTGAAGCCAATAAATCGAATCCAAATTAATATATAGGCAAATGAAATGCTTTATACATGAGAACTCGTTAAAAAAATGTGGATGTCTGAAAGATTTTGTACAGCACTTCACTAATTAAAGGCAGTGTATATTTCATTCATTACTTAACAAACTCAGCTTATGCAAGACACCTTTCCCATTCCCTTGTGAAGCTCCCTAAATTTCCCTGACACTTTTGCTCCGCGTTAGGCTGAAAATCTTGCGTTCGGGAAAAATACCTCATTTTCTTGCCGGATTCCCCGTGGCTTCCTGGTGTCTACATTTTCTTTGGTTTGATATTCTTTACCTCCCCCACTTGTGCTCCTCTTCCCGGGCCCTCCTCTCGCCTCTTGGGTCACACTCCACACGTTTCTTCCTCCCAAGCTCTCTTATGCCCAAGTGAGTATCTCTTACAAGCCTCCTTCTCTTCGTCCTTCCTTATTCCTCCTTCTCCTTATTATTCTTATTATATTTAATCTATTCTTCCTGACACTAATCTATTCCTTTCTCCTCTTTGTTCCCTTGTTTTTCTTCCGTTGCTCCTCGTCCTTGTTCTCTTCTTATTTTCGTTGACTTTTTCTTCTCCCTCTTCTTTGTTCTTATTCTTCCATATGTTCTTGTGTCGTTTCTTCTCTCTTCTTCATCTCCTTTTTCTCTTTC
>NC_087158.1:12290799-12298299 GCF_035594125.1 Scylla paramamosain
AGGTAATTTTTCAAAAGGTGAAAAAAAACACTTACATTCAACACTTCCATTTTCTTTTCACTGGGTATATATAAAAGTAAATATATTAAAAGAGGGTTTGAGACTTGAATATAACTAATTATTTTCATTATAACATTTTTCAGCCTTCGTAAGTTACTCAGAATTTTTAATGGGTCTCTCTCTCTCTCTCTCTCTCTCTCTCTCTCTCTCTCTCTCTCTCTCTCTCTCTCTCTCTCTCTCTCTCTCTCTCTCTCTATCCTTGTAGCTTCCTCTCATCTCTATCGATTGGAAATACCTGGAAGCAATCGCGCAAAAAGAAGAGAGAGAGAGAGAGAGAGAGAGAGAGAGAGAGAGAGAGAGAGAGAGAGAGAGAGAGAGAGAGAGAGAGAGAGAGAGAGAGAGAGAGAGAGAGAGAGAGAGAGAGAGAGAGAGAGAGAGAGAGAGAGAGAGAGAATTGGTGGGGAAGGAAAGGGGAAAAGGGCAGTGAGGTGAAAACCCATAAAATTCCTGCTGGTGAAGGCCGCTGCTGGAGGAGGAGGAGGAGGAGGAGGAGGAGGAGGAGGAGGAGGAGGAGGAAAAGGAGGTCAGCTCAAGCCAGTTTTGCAGAAAACTCCCAAGTTGACATATTCATATAAATTTTGTTTTCTTTTATTGTGTTTCCTCGTCATTTCTTTTTATTCCTCTTTTCTTCCCTCTTTTGTCGACTTTCCTTAACATTTCCACTTTCCTCCCTCTTTGCTGTTCATTCAGTTATTTTCCTTATTCTTATTTTCTCTTTGCTTTTTCCTTTTCTCTATCTCCTACATTCGTTTTTATTCTTTATATTTTTTTCCATTATTTTTTTCTCATTTGTACATTTTTTTTTATTTCCTTCTTCCTATAGTCTCTTGTTTTCATTTCCATGTTTTTTTATCTTCACTTTTTTCGTTCTTTTTACAGTTTTCTCACGTCTCTTTTCATTTCCTTCTTTTTTAACACTTCTTTTATCCTCTCATTTCCTTTCCTCTTTATCTCATTTTCACTTTCCATCTTCTTAAGGTTCCCCATTTCTTTTTTCTCTCTTCCATTTTTTTGTATTCTTTTGTCCTTCCTTTCTTACTATTTTTTCAGTTCTTTCATTTTTTTGTTTTGTTTTTGTTTATCCAACCTCATTTTCTCCTTTTATTATCAACCATTTCTTTGATCCCTTATTTCCTATCTTTTTTTCCTTTCCATTATCTAGATTTTTCATTTTCTTATATAATTTAATTTCTCTATTCCCTTTTTCTTTGCTTTTTTAATTAATTCCCTCCATCACCCCTTATCATTCAAATTCCCTCATTCTCCCTTCCTTTCTCTCTTTCCCTCTTTCCTCCCCCTCCTTATCTTACTAACTTCCCTCATTGTCCCTTCCTTTCTTTACTTCCCTCCCTCTTTCCCTCGTTATCTGCCTAACTTCAATCGCCTTCCCCTCATTCTCTCTATCTGTCTTCGTCTTTCCTCTGTAACTCTCTCCAACTTTTTTTCCCCCTTTCCTAATCTGTACTTTTTAATCCTTCCCTTTCTTTTTCTCGTTTGTAATGGTCTACTTTGTTTTGTTACTGCTGCCTTTGTGTGTGTGTGTGTGTGTGTGTGTGTGTGTTTAGGTAGGTAGGTACGTTGGTTAAATTAGAGAGTAATGTAATATAAAATACGGAGAAGGGAGTAAGCAGGATGAAAGATGAGATGGACAGTTTGAGTAAGAAATGCGGTGAAGTAATAATCAGATAAATGTAAGAGTAAAAAGAAAGACACAGATACAGATTAACGAAGAAATGGTTAGGCAGAAGTAGATGGACTGAAATGGAAAATAGACACACACGTAAATATAGAAATAAACATAAGAACATAAGAACATAAGAACATAAGAGAGAGAGAGAGAGAGAGAGAGAGAGAGAGAGAGAGAGAGATAATGACAGAAAGACAGAACGGACACAACAGATGATATAAATATAAACGTAAAAACAAGACAGATGAAAAAAAATATATATTGATAGATGGGCAAAGATATAAGAAGCCCGCGATTGACAGGGAAGAAAGACAGACAGACTCACACACACACACGCACACAGACAGACAAATAGACAGATAGAACACACACACACACACACACACACACACACACACACACACACACACACACACACACACACACACGGATAAATAAAAAATCAAATAAGTCTCCACAGACAAAAAAAAAAAAAGAACAGTAAATATCAAAAGAAAATATCACACAATACAACAAAAATATACAACAAAAACTACAACAAAGGACGAAGGAATGCAAAAAAAGAGAGAAAATACTTCAGTTTCATAATATCGCCTGTAAAAAAAAAAAAAAGAAAAAAAAAATTATCCCCTACCTTTTGATAACATAACTTGCATAAAAATCCTTCAAAAATCCTTAGTGTTCTGAAGAATATTAGATTAAAGGGTTCGACAAGAGAGTGAGATGAGAAAAAAACGAATAAAAACTTGATGGCCTTTTCCATGCTCAAATTTGTGGAAGGAAAGTTATTCGAAGTAAAAATAAATGCAAAGTTCCAGAGAGAGAGAGAGAGAGAGAGAGAGAGAGAGAGAGAGAGAGAGAGAGAGAGAGAGAGAGAGAGAGAGAGAGAGAGAGAGAGAGAGAGAGAGAGAGAGAGAGAGAGAGAGAGAGAGAGAGAGAGAGAGAGAGAGAGAGAGAGAGAGAGAAAGCTGGAATTACTTTTAAGATACAAATCATGACTTAACATAATTAAAATATAAATATATGAAAAAAATGGAAAAAAAAAATACAATTATCTTGTTTTATTACCTGGGATGTCCACCTGTCATTAAGGCCCATCCAGGTACTACGCCCCTAACTCCCCCATTTCTTCTTAGAATATACAGACGAGCCCCCTGAGCCCCTTCCTAACTAGATTCTCTTCTTGATCCTCCCTCCAGTAATCCTTCTTCCCTTCCCATTTCTTCCCTCACTTTTCCGTCCCTCTTTGTTTTATTTATTTATTTATTTATTTTTATGTAGGAGGGACACCGGCCAAGGGTAACAAAATCCAATAAAAAAATAAAAAAAAAGGCCCACTGAGATGCCGGTTCCCGAATAGGGTCCAAAGCGGCAGTCAGAAATTGAAGGATAAGTGTCTTGAGACCTCCCTCTTGAAGGAATTCAAGTCATAGGAAAGTGGAAATACAGAAGCAGGCAGGGAGTTCCAGAGTTTACCAGAAAAAGGCATGAATGACTGAGAATATTGGTTAACTCTTGCATTAAAGAGGTGGACAGAACAGGGGTGAGAGAAAGAAGAAAGTCTTGTGCAGCGAGGTCGCGGGAGGAGGGCAGGCATGCAGTTAGCAAGATCAGAAGAGCAATTAGCATGGAAATATTGGTAGAACATAGCAATACATACAATACTGCGGCGAAGAGAAAGAGGCTGAAGACAGTCAGAGGAGAAGATGATGAGATGAAAAGCTTTTGATTCCACCCTGTCTATAAGAGCGGTATGGGTGGAACTTCCCCAGACATGTAAAGCATACTCCATAATGGGCGGGTAAGGCCCCTGTACAGAGTTAGCAGCTTTAAGGGAAAGAAAAACTGGCAGAGACGTCTTAGAAGACCTAACTTCATAGTAGCTGTTTTAGCTAGAGATGTGATGAGAAGTTTCCAGTTTAGATTATAAGAAAAGGACAGACCGAAATGTTCAATGTAGTAGAGAGGGACAGTTGAGTCAATGAAGAAGAGGGGATAGTTGTTTGGAAGGTTGTGTCAAGCTGATAGATGGAGGAATCAAGTTTTTGAGGCATTGAACAGTACCAAGTTTGCTCTGTCCCAATCAGAAATTTTAGACATCTGAAGTCAGGCGCTCTGTGGCTTCCCTGCGTGAACTGTTTACTTCCAGAAGGATTGGACGTCTATGAAAATATGTAAAAAGTGCACGGTGGTATCATTAGCGTAGGAGTGAATAGGACAAAAACTTTGGTCTACAAGATCATTGAGAGTGGGTGAGAGAGCAGAACCCTGAGGAACACCACTGTTAACAGATTTAGAAGAAGAGTGACTGTCTACCACAGCAGCAATAGAACGGTCAGAAAGGAAACTTGAGATGAAGTTACGGAGGATAGAAGCCCTAGGAACGTAGTTTGTAAATCAAAGTTTTGTACCAGACTCTATCAAAAGCTTTTGATATGTCTAAGCCAACAGCAAAAGTTTCACCAAAATCTCTAAAAGAGGATGACCAAAATTCGGTAAAGAAAGCCATAGCACCAGTAGAGCGGCCTTGACGGAACTCATACTGGCGATCAGATAAAAGGCTGTGAAGTGATAGATGTTTAAGAATCTTCCTGTTGAGGATAGATTCAAAAGCTTTAGATAGGCAGGAAATTAACGCAATAGGACGGTAATCTGAGGGATTAGAACGGGATTATGTCTCTCCTTCTTTTCCTTCATCCTTCTTTTTATCATTCCTCATTCTCCAGATTTTATTTTTCTATCTCTTTTTTTCTCCTCTTCTCTGTTTCAATAATTATCCCTGTCTTTTTCTATCTTGTCTTATCTGTCACCTTTCCTTTTTTTCTGCCTCTTCACCTTCCTTTCCTAGAACTCTCTCTCTCTCTCTCTCTCTCTCTCTCTCTCTCTCTCTCTCTCTCTCTCTCTCTCTCTCTCTCTCTCTCTCTCTCTCTCTCTCTCTCTCTCTCTCTCTCTCTCTCTCCTCCCCCCTTTACCTTTCCTTACCTCTCCTTATCTTCTCTTCTGGTCATTCACCTCAACTTGCCTTACACTCCTCTACCCTTCCTCCATCCCCCTCCTCCCTTTCCCGTCCCTACAAGCCAGCTGATTGGCCCTTCCAGTGAGCCACACCCAATCAGGGCTATCAAAGCAGCTGGAACCCCGGGCATTCGCTTCATAAATCCTTCCCCCAGTCCAAGCCAATCCGATCAGATCCCCTCATACCTACTTTCCCTTCCCCCTACCATCTTTATTTATTCCTCCCCCTTCCCCTTACCCCTCATCTCCTGTTTGCTTACTCCCCTCCCATCTTATCTTTTTCAACAGTCCCTTCACTCTCTCCCATCACCCTCACTCCTCTCCCATTCACTCATCTCCCGTCACGCTCATCCTCTCACTCCTGTTCCCCTTACTCCCCTCTCCTCCCCTCACTCCCATCTCCCTCGCTCTAGCATCTCTTGTTTCTCAATTTATATCCGTGAAAAAAAGAAAGAATAGTTGATTGAGAAATGGATGAATTGAAACAAGTAAACAAATTCGTATGTAAATAGTTGAAAAGTGTCATAGTCATGTAGAGATAGACAAGTGGATAAGTGGATAGATAGTTTAAAAAATGACGTAGGTATGGGAAAACAGTTTGGTAGATAGGCAGAAAGATGGATGGATGGATGGATTAATAAGTGAAGAGACGGGTGGATAAACACGTGGATCGATAAAAGGGTCGACTCATAGAGATACAGAGAGAGAGGCAGAGAGGGAGAGGAAGATGAATGACGGCAAACATTGATAATACGTAATATTGATGGAAGTATACACACACAAACACACACACACACACACACACACACACACACACACACACATATACACACACACACACACACATTTCAGCACCCAAGCCCTCTGTGGCTCATATTACGAGTAGCATACATAAGTACACTACAAAATACAACACATATAAACTATTTCTTTCCACGAATATTTTACCCGCTCAATTAATCACTTGATGATAAGCCAATATTTCGTCCCTTTCCTTTGTGTTCAAATTACATAAAACAACGAGAAAGTGCATTAGGTATGAAAAGAAAAAAAAAAAAAACAAGAAACACACACGCTCTGGCATTGAACCTGTTGCCATTTCATGTTTAATTACGTATCATTAAAATGCCGCACTGCTGATAGCCCGCCACGCTTCTAATGCATTTTTATCGTTCATAATTGGCCGTAAAAGAACAATAAACTATTTGCATTGTGTAGAAAATTATACGAAGGTGCGAGAGTGTTTTGTAACATTCCCAGAAATGAAGAATGTGTACGAGTTATGAGTCTGGGAGCCAATGAGTTGTTCTGACGTGACTAGCCAATGAGGGGGCTCCTTTCAAAACGCCTTGAGGATATTTAATTCTAGAGAGATCAAGACAATTTTATGGAAATATGAGACTTCAACTTTTAGGGAGTAACAATAGACGTCTCTCTCTCTCTCTCTCTCTCTCTCTCTCTCTCTCTCTCTCTCTCTCTCTCTCTCTCTCTCTCTCTCTGTTAGGCGTTCACCGTCTTCATTTAAACGCCAAAAAAAAAAAAAAAAAGAAAAGAAGAGAGAGATATCAGTTACAGAAAACACACAACAGTAAACTTATCATATTTAACGAGACTGGTTCACGTAATTGGTTCAGGTAATGCATGTACCTGTCCGTCATCACACCTGCCTGCTGCTACGGACCGCCAACAGGGTTTAAAGGGCAGTTGTTGCGTTCCCCACGGCCACACCTGGTGACGCCCCTGGTGACGTTAAACAGCAAAGGAACCACAAAGGCAAGAAATAATAACAGGGATTCTTAATTCTCTCTCTCTCTCTCTCTCTCTCTCTCTCTCTCTCTCTCTCTCTCTCTCTCTCTCTCTCTCTCTCTCTCTCTCTCTCTCTCTCTCTCTCTCCAGGACCTCCACATTATCGCCAGCCTTTTTCAGTGACACTTCCTACAATATTTATTACCCCCTTCCTCGCACACACTCCGCCCCACCCACTCGTCACCTCCACCAGCCCGCCACTCCCATCCCCAGTGCTCCCTGCCCCTCCATCACCTCCACTACTTCCAGCCCCATCACTCCCAGCCCCGCCCAGCCTTTCTCCGCACCTGCCACATAATTCCAGGCATAATCCGGGCTTACGTCGGGCTGAGAATGTAGTTCACCTTGATGTTCTTCCTTTTACTTATAAACAACACTGATGAAAGACACTGATTAGGATTTCACGTAGTAACTTAGCGTAGTAATACAGTACAGTGGGCGTTTACTGGGTTGTAGTGTAGATTAGTTTACTAGCGTGAGGGATTACTGGGGTGAGGATTTACAGTAAGAGTGATGTAATCTTGAGTTTTGGTATTGTTTTTTTGTATTTTCTTTTGGATATTAGAAGCTTTAGGGATTTGCCAAGATCCTGAAGAGAAGCTTCTATGCCCTGATCGTAAATAATAATATGAAAAATAAAAGTCAAATTATTTTTTCATATACGTGTTTTTTTTTTTTTCATGCGTTATGAATAGTGACACAAAGTAATAACATTATCTTTTTTTTTTTTCTTCTTCTTTCGTCTCGTCTTTTGTGTTTGTAACTTACACTTCTTGACAAATTAAAATTCTTTATTCATACGTAATTCTAGTTATACGTGACACGAAACACTAAACTATAATTATCTTCCTGTAAATCTAGTTCCTTTAACCATCTTCTCAGAATACTAAAATCCAGCTTAATATTATAAGCCTTGGAAAGAGTAACTGCAC
>NC_087158.1:12305799-12310799 GCF_035594125.1 Scylla paramamosain
ACTATCCCGCTTTCAATAGGCTTGTAGAAAAGACTAATAGAAAAATTCTGAAGAGCCCTTGGCATGCTGAAGGTGAACTTCATGAGTCATGGGAGGACTGGCTTCTGCACGTAGCTGCTTCTATTTATGGTTCGACAAACTCGTCTATGGGAAGGGCTCCCCACCATACCGTATTTGGCGAAGAGAAGCGTCTACCCTATGACCTCCTTGTAGCTCCTCGTGTGCCAGTGTATTCCATCGATGACTATGTGCACACTTTTCAGATCATTCATGCGTCAGTGCGAGACACCGAGCTGCACGCGCAGAGATCATTAGTCGGCAGCACGCCTGTTTACCTCGGTCTTGGTGGCACTGTTTTTAAAGTCTTACCTCTGCCCTAATCAAGATTAGAACCTAAATTTTCAGGCCCTTTTCTCATTACTGACAGCCTTTCTGAAAATAAATTTAATTTTTTTTGTTCGGTTTTCTGATCCTCCAACGCCTCATTCTGTCATTCGTGTTTTGTTTGTTACGAGGTTGCAGACAGGTGTGGCCGAGCATTGTTATAATTATTACCGTAATTATTACTACAATTGTTTATCATTTATCTATTTATTCATTCACGTGGCACATCTTCGTCTGCCTTTTGTTATGGTTGTTTTGGGTGGTCGTGCGCTCCCGCGTTCCCTCAGTCTAGAAGTAACCGGCTTGGCGCTGGCTTGTCTTCCCTGTCTGACCCTCGCTCTCCTTTTCAACGCTACCTTTTGTACAAACTCGTGTTAATACACTTCAAACGTTACATGGTGTTTCTAAAGACCCACCAATAGCAGACAGACAGATTCACAGACACACACATAGACACACACACACACACACACACACACACACACACACACACAACCAAAAAATTCACAAAACAAAAGAAAAAGCAAAAACTATCATCCATCACCCAAAAAACAACACAAAAAACTAAGAGAGGGGAAAAAAAACAGGAAAAGACAGATAAAAAAAAATAATACGAAACCATATTCAGCAAACCTTTATCCACTCCCTCACCCTCTCCGTCACTTTCCTTCCATTTTTTCACTCTGGTATCCCTGAAGCCAGAGAGAGAGAGAGAGAGAGAGAGAGAGAGAGAGAGAGAGAGAGAGAGAGAGAGAGAGAGAGAGAGAGAGAGAGAGAGAGAGAGAGAGAGAGAGAGAGAGAGAGAGAGAGAGAGAGAGAGAGCAGCCACGTGTCTCTCAAGGACGCGGAGGGGAGGAGATGCAATGAAGCCAATGACTCAGCCTTGTTTTCCTGAAGGGTGGTGAAGGAATATTGTTGAATGCTGCGGGTAGAGAGGGAGAGGGGGAGGAGGAGGATGAGGAGGATGAGGAGGAGGAGGAGGAGGAGGAGGAGGAGGAGGAGGAGGAGGAGGATTACAAAGGAAAATCAAACAGGTTAGGTTAGGTTGAGGAAGAGGAGGAGGATAAAAATGAGGAAGAGGAGAATAAGAAGAAAAGGTGGAAGAGGAAGAAAGTATAATGCACAAAAGGAAGGAGGAAGGAGGAAGAAATTGTTTTGAAGAGGTGGAGGAGGAAGAAGCGTGGAGGATGGACACAGACGAACAATTAAGTAAAGATGACGACAAAACGAGGAAGGAAGAAGAGAAAGGAGAAGGATGAAGAAGAGGAAAGGATTGTTTTGAGGAGGTGAAGGAGGAAGAAGATTGGAGGATGATCTGAAGGTGATGAAGATGAAGGAAGAGGAAAACAAATTTGACAAGAAGAGGAGGAGGAGGAGGACGAGAACAAAGAGGACGAGGACGGAAGGAAGGAAGGAAGGAAGGAAGGAAGCACAATGCACGAAGGGAAGATTTATGAGTAGGAAGAGAGGAAGATATTTACGAGGTGGGATTGAAGGATACTTGTGAGCGACGACGACGCGGAGGAAGATGAGGAGGAGGAGGAAGGCAGTGGTCGAGCGTGAAAGTCCATCTCACTCTCCTCACAATATGATGCACCTCACTCTTAACGCACTCACACGTGTACCTTCTTCCTCTGACCTCTACTCTACGTCACTCTTCAGCTCTCCATATCCTCTCACGTGCTGTCTTAAAGAACATGATTTTGTGTGTCTGTAAAGTTTATAGGCGTAGGACACACATTTACTCACAAAAACAAACATTTATTTATATCAGACAGGCCAAGGAGATAACACGCGTACATGTCACCAGTTTATGTAATCAAAAAGGCTGAAAAAAAAAAAAAATCTTTATTCCCTGCTATGGGTAACCTGGAAATCCACAAAATCTTTTCTCGAGTTCGTTGGATGATTTTTGGAACTCATGAGAATATTGTATACTGTAAAATCGCAAAAATAAGTAGGTTTCTAGCTAAGTTTCAATCATTTCACTACATGAATGTGTCTAAGTAAGTTTAATTAACTGTATGCTTAGGATTTTCAGTTCTGTTAAATATATGTTGCCCGTTTTCGTCCTTCATGCTTATAGTAAATGCACAGTCCCCATTCTCCTCCTGTGCCGCGACTTTCATGATAAGCAATAACATTAGCGAGGTAGACCTTCTAGTATAAAGGTAGAATAACATATAGCCGTTTGTCACTCATTACAACAGCGTCTCAAAAAAAATAAGTTTAATCGAAGAATATTGATTGATTTATTGAGTGCGTGCGTGAAGGACGGATTGATTAACTTGTTTATTGAATGACTGATAGGTTACTTCACAAAGTAAACTAAACAAAGGTGGCTTTGTTCATCAGTCAGTCAGTGTTCATCGAGGTTATATGATGCCGCTTGTGACTCCTTGCACCCCACGTGACACCCTCCCAGAACCAGCCAGTCCCTCCCCTGGCAGTGTCCATCACAGGCGGTCAATACCCTGCAGCTATTCACACGTGTTTAGGCCGCAGCGCTGAGCCACTCTCCCTCCCTCTGACCACCGAGCTGCTGAGGGTAATAAGGCATGACTGTCACGCGTGTTTTGGTTCAGTGACAAGAGTTTCAGTTCATTTGGCTCGTGTTATTTGTCATTCAAGTTCTCTATCAGCTTAGTATTTGTGTTTCAGATATGTAGCGTTTGGTTTATTAATGCCTTTGCTTTATTAATAGAGTCATCTGTGTTTCTTCATTTAATGGGCCAAGGTCTTATTAGTTAGGTTAAGTTTCATCCTTGTAGCGTCAGTCATCGCTTGCATCCATCAGTCAGTCAAGTTACCGCCGCTTCAATAAGTTAACCACTCCTAATATGATCCCTATTGAAACCTCCACATCCGAGTTAAATTTCAGTCACGATTCCAACAATTCAGTTAAACAAAAAAAGCTATCTAGTTTTCATCTTAATTTCAGGCACACCCCCCCAAAAAAAAAAATTAACAATAATATTTTTTACATTCTTTTAATTTACTGTCTGTATCTGTAAGTCTAGTCTTTTGGGTGCATGATAAATAGTACAACCAGAGCAAGTAGCAATCTTTTACCTATCAGCAAATTCACATCCTTAACACCAGTTCTCCAGCACAACACGTACAATCACTGAAGAAAACAAACACTCAAAAATCACACTCAGTAGAGAAACACATGCTTAATCAACTTTTATTTATCTCCGCCTTCCCTTCACGTGCACCTTCACCCACTCATCTTCCGCCGCAGCGCCCCATTATACTCGTACTCGTAAAAGGCGTGTGCAGGAACCATAACACTTCCAGCCTAACACAGCAAAGCACGAACGTTCAGTAGAAGAGGAATAACTCCCAGGAAAATGTTCAAGGTCGTGTGTGTGTGTGTGTGTGTGTGTGTGTGTGTGTGTGTGTGTGTGTGTGTGTGTGTGTGTGTGTGTGTGTGTGTGTGTGTGTGTGTGTGTGTGTGTGTGTGTGTGTGTGTGTGTGTGTGTGTGTGTGTGTGTGTGTGTGTGCCTTGTCATCCTCCCTCTGCTTTGTCCCTGTGTTCCTGTGTACGTTCTTTCGTTCGTTCTCTTCAAAGTGTGTTGTAGTAAAGTTTGCTTTCACTCACTCCCACTAGTGCTCCCGTGCTCCCTACACCACCTGCTCCTCCTCCTCCTGCTCGTCCTCCTACTCCTCCTCCTTTTACTATCACAAATGTTTTTCTTTTTTTTTTCAGTTTCAGTCTTTCACTATTTTCTTTTCTTTCCCTTTTTTTTTTTTTTTTTTTTTGGTGTTCTGCCACGGAGAGTGAAAGGCAGAAGGGTTGGAAGGACCGAGGAACGAACAGGAACAAACGAACGAACAGACGGATGACTCTCTCTCTCTCTCTCTCTCTCTCTCTCTCTCTCTCTCTCTCTCTCTCTCTCTCTCTCTCTCTCTCTCTCTCTCTCTCTCTCTGTACATCACCTTTACTATCCTATGCAACCTCAGTTTAAATCACACATTACACCCAACAGGTCCCCTTCTACTCGTTCTTTCTTTGTGATCCTTTACATTTTTTTTTCTTTTTTTCAGGCCTCTGTCACACACACAGGATTGATCGATGTCTGCCATTTCTTCCTTATTTACCTAGGCTCCCCTCGTGGTGTGTGTGTGTGTGTGTGTGTGTGTGTGTGTGTGTGTGTGTGTGTGTGTGTGTGTGTGTGTGTGTGTGTGTGTGTGTGTGTGTGTGTGTCCCCTCCAGCCCTACCTCATCCCAGCCCAGCCACTCCCCCTTCACCTCCTGACACAGCAAGGCAAGCCACCGTGGTCCTGGCAGCTGTCAAGGCAGGTTCATTAGGTCTGGCTTACAGTCACTTACTCCTCGATGCTGTACAGAAATTACGGTGGGTCTGATTTTTTTTTTTTTTTCATTTTATTGATTTATTTTATTTTGTTTATTTATTATTTTGTGGGGGTGGGTGCCTGCTTTTGGGTATGAGAGGCTTTGTGTGTGTGTGTGTGTGTGTGTGTGTGTGTGTGTGTGTGTGTGTGTGTGTGTGTGTGTGTGTGTGTGTGTGTGTGTGTGTGTGTGTGTGTGTGTGTGTGTGTGTGTGTGTGTGTGTGTGTGTGTGTGTGTGTGTGTGTTTAACCCTCCTATA
>NC_087158.1:12315799-12340799 GCF_035594125.1 Scylla paramamosain
GAATAAAGGAGGAGGAGGAGGTGTGGGACGAGGAAGAGTGAGAGAGAGAGGGAGAGGGGAGGAAGAAGGGGTGAGGGAGAGGGCTATTGTCTGGAAGATTTAATGCTGCTGGAAGATGTATACCACGACACGGGGCAGTGTGTTTAGTGGTGATGGTGGTGGTGGTGGTGGTGGTGGTGGCGCTGGTGGTGCGCGAGAGAAACGTGAGGTGGAAAAAGGTAAGGTAAGGTTTGTGGAGCTGATTTCTGTGTTATCTATTGTGCCATAATGCTGGGGAAGAAGAGGAGGAGGAGGAGGAGGAGGAGGAGGAGGAGGAGGAGGAGGAGGAGGAGGAGGAGGAGGAGGATAGAGGCTGAAGTAAAAGTAAAAAAAGAAAATATGAAAACGAAAGAGAAATGGATAAGCATAAATGAATAATATAAAAACATGGTGACAAAGAAGGAAAGAAAAAAAAAGCGAAAAAAATACAACTAAAACTACTACTACTATTACTAATACTACTACTAATACTACTACTAATACTACTAACAATAATGATAACAACAACAACAACAACAACAACACCAATAATAATAACGCTACAGTACCACCACCACCACCACCACCACCTTGCATCAATCCCTCCCTCCACACCTTGACCACCAGCAGGTAAACACTCCCACGCACATCCCTTTCCTGGCCTCTCCCCTCACCGTCCCATTATGCGGCGCTCACACCTGTCACCCACTTAAGAGCCAAGATTAAAATGGCAGGAAAATTTTTAAAATCCCTCGTTTAGCTGGCACTTGGCAAGGGGGAGAGAGAGAGAGAGAGAGAGAGAGAGAGAGAGAGAGAGAGAGAGAGAGAGAGAGAGAGAGAGAGAGAGAGAGAGAGAGAGAGAGAGAGAGAGAGAGAGAGAGAGAGAGAGAGAGAGAGAGAGAGAGAGAGAGAGAGAGAGAGAGAGAGAGAGAGAGAGAGAGAGAGAGATTCTTTATCACTTTATCCATTTTCGAGTCCTTTCTTTCATCTATTACGTTCAAATTCACACACAAACCTCAAAAAAAAAATAAATAAATAAATCACTTACCTAAAAAACACGAAAGCGAGTTTTTCTCTTATCTATCTCCTTAATATTCACACACAAACCTAAAAAAATAAATAAATAAATAATAATCAACGAAAAATCAAGACAAAGCACGTAAACAATAAAAAAAAAAACACACGGAAGGTAACCACAAACACTCACAAGAAGCAACAATGGAGGTGGAAAGTAAATGAATTTTTTAGGCTGCACGAAACCAAAAAAAAAACAAAAAACAAATCACTAATACACTAACCCCCCCCCTTAAAAAAAAAAAAAAAAAAAAACACGTAAACAATTAAGAACAAACGAAAAAGTAACCCCAGACAGACCCCAAAGGACGAGAAATTAAATAGAAACTAGCTACACTTCTTAGTCAAGCCATCATTCTCTCACTACAGATTCACTTGTCACCTAAGCTACGTATAGGAAAAATCAGTGAGAGAAGCCACCATGGAAGAGAAGCAAGAAGGTGGCGTGCAGGGGAGCGGATGATGATGTTAGGTCCACAACGCCCAACGACTGGAAGGGGAAGAAAAACATCCCAAAATAGCTTGTTTTCTGTTTTTTTTTTTTTTTTTTTCGTCTTCCTCCTTTTCCGGATGATGTAAAGGCCGCGGGGACAGTGTGGTTCGCCTCGCCTGTTGTAGATGTTTTGTTTCTGTGACGTGGTAGCTTTGTCTCTCGGCGGGTATTATGAAAAAAGCTTGTCATATTCGTCTCGTCCTTTACTTCTCAGGAGGTAGAAGCTTTGGTGGAAGGAGTCACAGGCATCCATTGCTATTTTTTTTTCTTTTACAGCTAAATCTTGTATGATTCAGTGGACACAAACACACGTATTCTTAAACGTTTCCGCTTTCTCATCAGGGTTATCTTCAAAAGGACACATTGATGATCAGCCGTGTTCATGTGGCTGTTTTTCCTATTGCCGATGTAGGATCCTTATCAAACTATCACCAAAAAATATCTTTGGAAAACCGAGTAACCTTCACTAGAGCCAGCTAAACTGTCACCGGAATGATGACTACCTTTTTTTTTAATTGTTTTCCCCCTAACCACTCTCCATAATACAAAAATTTTATGTCCTACGGAGTTTAGTTATAAGATAACATTTGCGCCATAAAATCATATCCACTACTGAGTAATGTATGACAGTGCTCTTCAACCTTTTTACGTCCATGTAGCCTTCTGAGAGTTTTTGAGTTTCATGAACCCTCGCCCCTTGAACAATTAATTACAAACGAATTACGTGAAAATCTTACATTTTTTCTCCACTTATCCTCCCTATGCAGATATTTGTCTAATCCTCTAAAGTTTCCCATTAATTAGGCACTTACCACTGGATTAATGCTTCTATCCAGTCATATACCAACACGCACATATTCACGGGCAGGACACATGCTACGTACTGAGGAGCAAAGGTGCCTCGCCTTGTTTCATTGATCAACTGAGTCTTGCACACTTCCAAGCCAACACCATTTTTCACTTGCCATCGACGATTTTATATTCAGATCAAAATTTAAATGATGATTGAGAACTCTCGGCCAAAATTTGTCGAGGGCCGTGACGGCCTTGGGCGCCGCACGGGGGAAGAAGGTGGCTGTCGGGTCCGGCCTGGGGCCCAAGGCAGAGGCCTGGCAGCAGGTCCTTCTTTTCCTTTGCGGCCTCAAGCTTAACAATAGTCGTCCACTTGCAGCACCTCGCACTAGGCAAGGGGTCGACATAAGCAAGAGATCAAAGTCTACCGTCCACCAGATGGTGCACGGAGGGGAGTCCTTAAGGGGAGATAAGGGCTCCTTCTATAGAGTCTGGTGGATACGGATCCCTTGCTTGTGATGACACCGGGCTGAACAGCTCGCTATAAACGAGGGCACGCTGTGCACCATGCACCAGGCACTGACAGTACGAAGCGTCCTTTAGGGGAGAAAAGGGCTCACTTCATGACAGTGTTTGGGGAGTGGTGTGTGGTGGGTCATTGCTCATGGCGACCCGTGTGAAGCGCTGTAAGGTTGCATCGTCACTGCCCTCGCATCCACGGAACTGGGATGGATCCTTGGAGGAGAAAATGTTCGTCCTGGTACCTATGTGGATAAGAAGACCTTAATATCGTTTCGCTATCTGACATTGTTATCGTCGCCAAGCGCATCGTTATCGTGGAAACTCGCATCGCATCGTTATCGTGGAAACTGAAATCGCATCGCATCATTATCGTGGAAACTCGCATCGCATCGTTATCGTAGAAACTAAAATCGCATCGCATCGCCATCGTGGAAACTCACATCGCATCGTTATCGTAGATACTAAAATCGCATCGCATCGCCATCGTGGAAATTCGCATCGTATCGTTATCATGGAAACTCGCATCGCATCGTTATCGTGGAAATTCGCATCGCATCGTTATCGTGGAAACTCGCATCGCATCGCTATCGTGCAGACTCACATCGCATCGTTATCGTGCAGACTCACATCGCATCGTTATCGTGGAAACTCGCATCGCATCGCTATCGTGCAGACTCACATCGCATCGTTATCGTGCAGACTCACATCGCATCGTTATCGTGGAAACTCGCATCGCATCGCTATCGTGCAGACTCACATCGCATCGTTATCGTGCAGACTCACATCGCATCGTTATCGTGGAAACTCGCATCGCATCGCTATCGTGCAGACTCACGTCGCATCGTTATCGTGCAGACTCACATCGCATCGTTATCGTGGAAACTCGCATCGCATCGCCATCGTGGAAATTCGCATCGTATCGTTATCGTGGAAACTCGCATCAGATCGTTATCGTGGAAACTCACATCGCATCGTTATCGTGGAATCTCGCATCGCATCGTTATCGTGGAAACTCGCATCGCATCGCTATGGCTCATCGTAATCATCATTCTCTTCGCTGTCGTAATATCAAATTCGTTATCGTTAAATTACTTCTCATTAATTCGGTTTATATATACATAATTCTCTCTCTCTCTCTCTCTCTCTCTCTCTCTCTCTCTCTCTCTCTCTCTCTCTCTCTCTCTCTCTCTCTCTCTCTCTCTCTCTCTCTCTCTCTCTCTCTCTCTCTCTCTCTATATATATATATATATATATATATATATATATATATATATGTGTGTGTGTGTGTGTGTGTGTGTGTGTGTGTGTGTGTGTGTGTGTGATAATAAATCGAGCAGCACAAATCTCTTATGATGAAAGTCCAACAGGGTTGATACCTTCTACTGCGCATAATTTCAGTCCATTCTTTTCCACATCGATGTAAAATGGTGTTAAAGCTTCTTAAACTTCCATATGTCGCGTGAAAGACGCACTGAGAGAATTTTAAATAGCGTTTTTATGTAATTGAAACGAGATTCATAATGCAAGTATTGTCTCTGCCTCTGTGTATGGTTGCTTCTTTGTTTCATAACTGTTCATACGTTTTGTACTCAATTTATGTTTATTGTTCAGACTGACTTAAGGTCTCCTCTCCTGAATGAAACTCTAATAAGAAGACTCCTCTGTCGTTTATTTTACCAATCCCTTCATTCTCTAGACATCTTTTCCCACGTCTATTTTGGGTCACTATTTTTGACAGTCACCATACGTCTATCCCTTCTTAAATCTATCTCTTCGCCTGTCCGTTCGTAAGTCCATCTCTCTCTCTCTCTCTCTCTCTCTCTCTCTCTCTCTCTCTCTCTCTCTCTCTCTCTCTCTCTCTCTCTCTCTCTCCCCATTCCTATTCTATTTATTTTTTTTTGAGCTTCACATGTTTTCTTGAGTAAAAAGTCTATGTACTAAAAATTAATAAATAGATAAACAGATAAATAAACTGAAAAATCCATTGTTAGTCAAGAGGGAAGAGTCAGTCAGGTAAACAAAAGAATTACTACCATTTATACCCTCTCTTTTACGATGGAGCGAAGGAGAGAGAGAGAGAGAGAGAGAGAGAGAGAGAGAGAGAGAGAGAGAGAGAGAGAGAGAGAGAGAGAGAGAGAGAGAGAGAGAGAGAGAGAGAGAGAGAGAGAGAGAGAGAGAGAGAGAGAGAGAGAGAGAGAGAGAGAGAGAGAGAGAGAGAGAGAGAGAGAGAGAGAGAGAGAGAGAGAGAGAGAGAGAGAGAGAGAGAGAGAGAGAGAGAGAGAGAGAGAGAGAGAGAGAGAGAGAGAGAGAGAGAGAGAGAGAGAGAGAGAGAGAGAGAGAGAGAGAGAGAGAGAGAGAGAGAGAGAGAGAGAGAGAGAGAGAGAGAGAGAGAGAGAGAGAGAGAGAGAGAGAGAGAGAGAGAGAGAGAGAGAGAGAGAGAGAGAGAGAGAGAGAGAGAGAGAGAGAGAGAGCGTTAATATACCAACCTGAAGGAATGAGGGAGAACGGTGAAGGGAGGAGAGCTGAGGGAGAAAACGGTGGAAGGGAGAAGTGGAGGGGAGGACGATGGAAGAAAGGAACGGTAGAGGGAATACGGTGGAGGTGAGGAGCGGTGGAGGGGAGTGGGAAGGCGTGCAAGGGGGAAGAAGGGCAGGAGGCTCTCACAAGACACCCGGAAGTCCCAGGTGCGAGAGATTAATTAAAGGTACAGGGATTAGGTTGCTCCGCCGCCGCCATAAGGGTGTGTGGGGGAAGGTACGTAAGGGAAATGTGGCGATGATCGAAATGTTTTGTTTCTTTATTCACTGTGACGGAAATAATCAGTGGAGAGAAATGTTTGATTCTCTCTCTCTCTCTCTCTCTCTCTCTCTCTCTCTCTCTCTCTCTCTCTCTCTCTCTCTCTCTCTCTCTCTCTCTCTCTCTCTCTCTCTCTCGTGTAGAGTATATTTATTCATTTATTTATTTATCTGTATCTACGTATCAGTATGTATACTTATCTATCCATCTATCCATCCATTCATCTATTCATTTATCTATCTGTCTGTCCATCCACTTATCAGTTTATCTATCACTCCAACAAGACAATGACCTACAGCGATATAAAAAAAAACAGAAAAATGAAAAATACGAGCAAAAGATTCTTGCTACATTATGAAAGAAGCAAAAGTTGAGAGAGAAGTTGTGTCTAGTCGAGTTGCCTGCGTTGTCTTCCTTCCTTCCTGCCGTCCCCGTGAAGGAGCCCCAGGTATCAAATATTCATAACGCTAAGTCGATAATACCCAGAATATTATACAATGCAAATCTATAAATACCTTCACATGAGCCTCCTACGAAGTGCTTCCATCCACACGTCTCGCTAGCCTTGGTCTCGGCGCGTCAATACGAAAAATAAAAATGACTTCTGCCATGAGAAATAGCAGCCATTATTATCTTTATCATCAGCTTTGTCATGTCAAGTTTAATAAGTCAGATTGAAAAAAAGAAAAAAAGGGACATTAGAAGGAACTTGATTTCAGATAGAGTGGTAAATTAATGGAATAGACTCGGTAATTCAGTTGTTAGTGCTGAGTCATTAGGGACGTTCGTAACATTGGGCGAGGATGATTGGTGGAAATACTCGTAGCTGGGTATGTTTCGTACAGAGAATAGCCACGTGTAGACATGATGGTTTTTTGCAACTTCCTTTATTTTCTTTTATGTTATTTCTCTCTCTCTCTCTCTCTCTCTCTCTCTCTCTCTCTCTCTCTCTCTCTCTCTCTCTCTCTCTCTCTCTCTCTCTCTCTCTCTCTCTCTCTCTCTCTCTCTCTCTCTCTCTCTCTCTCTCTCTCTCTCTCTCTCTCTCGTGTGTGTGTGTGTGTGTGTGTGTGTGTGTGTGTGTGTGTGTGTGTGTGTGTGTGTGTGTGTGTGTGTGTGTGTGTGTGTGTGTGTGTGTGTGTGTGTGTGTGTGTGTGTGTGTGTGTGTGTGTGTGTGTGTGTGTGTGTGTGTGTGTGTGTGTGTGTGTGTGTGTGTGTGTGTGTGTGTGTGTGTGTGTGTGTGTGTGTGTGTGTGTGTGTGTGTGTGTGTGTGTGTGTGTGTGTGTGTGTGTGTGTGTGTGTGTGTGTGTGTGTGTGTGTGTGTGTGTGTGTGTGTGTGTGTGTGTGTGTGTGTGTGTTAGCCAATGTTTTTCATTCCGCTGAAAGAAATGTTTTATTTATGTAACAGGAGATACATTAAGACAAAAAACCCATCTATCTATAAGCTGAAGGACTAAAGCTGAAGGTGAAAAAGGTGGTCTTATATCGTCTATTCTTTATCTTGTCATTAGATCTTAGGCAACTCTACTTTGTTCAGAATCTATTTAGCTGCTGGAAGTAAGAGTAATGGAGGCTCTTTTATTGGTTAGAGTTAAAGATGAGGTGAACAAGGACGCATCAGTTTTGTTTGTTTGTTCGCAAGAAAGGAAAGGAAAGAAGGATGGAAGGAAAAATATAAATAAAAAAATAAAGAAAAGAAAGAAAATAAGGAAGAAAAGAATAAAGGAAATAATGAAGGAAATAAAAAGAGAAAATACAAGGAAATGAAGAAGAAAAAAAGGAAGCAGGTAAGTCAGTAGAATAAAGGAAGAAGAAAGGAAAGAAATAAGGAAGAAAGGAAGAATGTAAGTAAATAGAACGAGTTAACGGTGAAGCGTAACTATGATCACCACCACCACCCACCATCACTACCGCCATCCAGCCATCACGCTCCCGTCACCTGCACTCGTCAGGCGGCGGGCGTTACAACTAAGGCTATTACAACAAAGAACATTACAGCAAGCCGCCGCCTCGCCTGGAAAAGGTAAAGCAAGGCAAATACCTTGTTCACCTTTGACCTCACCTGATCTGACCTCACCTGACCCGTGTATTGAGTGCTGACCTTTTTCATCCCACGCTAAGTTGTGGTAGGTTATGATAGGTGAAGGTCACACGCACACACAAACACACACACACACACACACACACACACACACACACACACACACACACACACACACACACACACACACACACGTTAGATTAGACTAGATTTTATTGACCACAAAAAAAAACACATAACAAGACATAATGGGTACAAATTAGGTTATGGTCCGCATAAAGTAATAAGAGTAACATTTATGATAATGAATGATTCAGAAAAACAGAATATATATATGCAACAAAACACACTACCAAAAAAAATAAAATAAAATACGAACATGCTAACATCAAATACTCTACAAAAAACGGCAAGACTACGACATATATATAAAACCATGACTCACAAAAATAACAACACCGAGTATTCTAAAACCACAAAGACACAAACAAACAAAGTAGATTTCATAGTATTCGTAAAAGCAAAAGGAAGTACGTAGCAGTGGTCTTCTCTCCTTTATCGTTTTCCAATACGGAGGAAAAACATTTGAACGCGACACCGGGAAAAGTGAAGCGAAAAATCACTGACAGGTAAAGAGAAAGCGACAGGTGAGCAGTGAGAGAGGAAACACGTTAACAAAGGTAAATACAAGTAAGGCTTGCTGAACACTGAGACACAGATATTATGGGAAAATGTGGTGATATTCTCTCCGTAGTAGTAGGTAGTAGTAGTAGTAGTAGTAGTAGTAGTAGTAGTAGTAGTAGTAGTAGTAGTAGTAGTAGTAGTAGTAGTAGTAGTAGTAGTAGTAGTACCTTCACAGATGAAAATAAAAAAAATAGTGAAAGAAAATGAGCAGCTAGAGCGAGAACGAGAACGAGAGCGAGAGAGAGAGAGAGAGAGAGAGAGAGAGAGAGAGAGAGAGAGAGAGAGAGAGAGAGAGAGAGAGAGAGAGAGAGAGAGAGAGAGAGAGAGAGAGAGAGAGAGAGAAATGGCGGGGAGAGTAATGAGAACACCATTAGTAATCTGTTAATACATCTGAATATAATCTATTTTTTAATTGCGCTCCTCATTGCTAATACGCAATTAGCACTAAGCCCAATATTTCACAAGGCCCCGCCCAGTGCACGGAGGGGAGTGCCTGGGAGGGAGAGGATAGGGAGGATGGGGAGATGAGAGAGGAGAATAGGAGAGAGGGATGGGAGAGAGGTTGGTGGATGAGGTAGAGTGGAGGACGATGGGAGAATGGGTGAGGGGAAAGGGGGTGGAAGAAAGGAGGATGGGATAGGGGAGAAGGATGATAGGATAGAAGGGGATGGAAGAAAGGAGAATGAGAGGAGAGAGGAAATGATTATGGGAGGGTGAAAATGAAGATGAGAGAGAGGGAAGAAAGGGTAAGACGATGGGAGAAGGAATCAGAATAGGAGGGGGAGGGAGGAAAGCGAAAATGAAGGGGAGATGCATTTCATTTCTACCTGTAATTATAAAAGAAGTTATGAAATGCGAGAAAAAAAAAGAAAACATTAAAATAGGAAACCAGAATGTGCTGCAAAGAATGAATTCGTTGCTACAAATGAAAGAGAGAGTGTTACATCCTCCTCCTCCTCCTCTTCCTCCTCCTCCTCCTCCTTCTCCTCCTCCTCCTCCTTCTCCTCCTCCTCCTCCTCCGCCTCCGCCTCCGCCTCCGCCTCCTTCTCCTTTTGGCTTTGAATTGTACTACAAGTAACATTTCACTTCCCTCGCTTTCTCTTTCTTACAAGTTCATAACCTTTCTCTCTCTCTCTCTCTCTCTCTCTCTCTCTCTCTCTCTCTCTCTCTCTCTCTCTCTCTCTCTCTCTCTCTCTCTCTCTCTCTCTCTCTCTCTCTCTCTTAACCACACACATCCAAACGTAAAGTATGTTTCACGAATATAATCATTAAAACAAAAAAAACAAAAATAAACAAATAAATAAATATCAAATAAAAAATAAATAAAAGTAACACCAAGCGGAACATAAACAAGAGAACGAATCACAAACCAAACCAAAAACATCAAGACCAATCGAAAAAGAAAATGAACGGAACGGAAGGATATACACGACTTTCCTAAATAAGAATATAAAAAAGAGCATAAACTTTTAAACTCAATGCGGGAGACAAGAAGGGGCGGTGTTAGCGGGGCCAGCGGGATGCGACATATGGGTTCCTGCTACATGGTTTTCCACTACGCCAGCCATGAGTGACCTTGAAGGAGAGGAGAAAATACCGCCATGGGTTCCTTTGGGTTCCTTGAGTTCCTTCAGGCCACGTCCTTTCAGTGCCATGAGGGAAAGGATATGAAGGGGATGTGGCCGCTCTTTCCTACATCCTTTTCATCCTCTTTGTCCTCTATCTCCTCTTCATTCCCCATCTTCCTCCCTATTAACATGTTTTCTTACCTTGCTTCGGTCCTTTCTTCTCCTTGATGGCTGCTTTTAGGATCCCTCTTCTTCTTCTTCTTCTTCTTCTTCTTCTTCTTCTTCTTCTTCTTCTTCTTCTTCTTCTTCTTCTTCTTCTTCTTCTTCTTCTTCTTCTTCTTCTTCTTCTTTCTTCTTCTTCTTCTTCTTCTTCTTCTTCTTCTTCTTCTTCTTCTTCTTCTTCTTCTTCTTCTTCTTCTTCTTCTTCTTCTTCTTCTTCTTCTTCTTCTTCTTCTTCTTCTTCTTCTTCCTCCTCGTTTTTTTACTCTACGTTGTTGTTGTTATTGCTGCTGCTGCTGTTGTTGTTGTTGTTGTTGTTGTAGCTGTAGTTGTGCTGTTGCTTCTTTCTCATCTTTTCTTTCTCTATTTTATCGTTCAACCACACGTAGTTTACCATAAGCAGCATGTAATTTCAAGACTCGTTACAAACCACTTTTTTTTTTTTTGGTATCTCTTCTTCCTTCTTTTCCTTTTTTTTCTCATCATTACCCTCCTCCTCCTCCTAGCGGGTACATTATCTCACGGTCTGATGGTCACTCGTTGGCTCCCCCGCTGCGGCGCCATTTAACAAGAGAAGTAGCGCCCTCGTCTAACAATAACAAGACAGCTTAATCCCAGCTGCTCATTCCGATGAATAGCCAATTTCACTTTCTCCTCCTTTTCCCTTCCTCTCTATGTCCTCTCCGATGTTCCTCTTCTCGTTCTCTTCCTCCCCTCTTTACATATTCTCATTTTCCCCTCTGAACATTCCTCTTCGGCCTCTACGTCACCTCCCCTTTTCTCTTCTCTTTACCTCACCACTTTGTTTCAATACCGCCGCCTTCCCCTCCTCCTCTTTCTCGTGTAAGTTAGTTTAGTTTATTACAAGTAGCCTCGTGAAGGTCAAAAGGTCTCCTGCTCTTTACTCTTCCTTTAAGTTCCAGTAGCGTGTGCTTGAGGAGAAACAGATGGCGGTGGCGTGGTGCTGACAGACTGGGGATCAAAAGACATTCTCGTAGATGCAGGAGGAGTAATGTTCAGCACGTACAACAAGCAAGGGATGGAAAAGAAAAGTCACGTGCTTTACTTTAAGGTGAAAATCCAATGCATCTTTCGATTGAGGTGTTTTAGGAAATGTACAGTAGTTGTTTTAAGTTTAAAAGTCTAGTAAATTAGAAATGTACTACCGGTCGTTTTTAATGTGGACAGATATCAAAACTGAGGAATGTACAGTGACTTTCCTTATTTACAGGCGTCAAGTGTACGATATTTTCCGCGTAAAAAATGCATTGTGACAAATATCACAGAAATTTACGATACTTTGCAATAAAAGACGCTCTATGGCAAGACCATCAGGTGTCGTCAAAATTATGAAAGACTACTCTTGTACATTTTTTTTTTTTTCAGCATAAAATAAAAGTTATCATGGTATTGTATATATCTTAGCGAGACAAATTTATGTACTCCCTGTGGCACACCTGGTGAGTGTTGTAGTTGTAGTCCGAATTAATGTTTTCACTCTCAGGCCCGCCAAGACAAGACGTACCTGGGAAAGACAGAAAAAGAAAAATTACTCACACACAAAAACTAATGGATTTGGTGTGGGATGAAATTAGTGTGTACTTGGCAGCAACCTCATGAAAATTGATGCTATCACCAACAAACACGAAGACTTAATGCTTTTTTTTTTTCTTAAGGGAGAGCTACAGAGTGACAGACAGGAGTTAGACACAGGAAACAAAAGTAAGAGGCAAACAGGCAGAGGAAAAAAATAAAATACAATAAAACAAAAAAAAACACGTAAAAATAAAAAAAATAACAAACCAAATAGGAATAGAAACAAAAACATATAAGAACAATATAAAAACAAGAAAAAAGCATGAATTAAACATAAGGAACATTAATAAAGAACCAACATATCAAGTGAATAAAACAACACTTCTTACAACTACACGGCTACAAGAATAAAGATCAAATTTACAATGGTGATAGTTGTAGCAGTGATGGAAATGGTCGTGAAAACGAAGGTTACAATGGTTACAATGATGGCGATGGTGGTGGTGGCGGAGATGGTTTAGGTATACAGGAGGCAAATTAAGCCTTGCCTCTTCATCGTGTAAGTGCAGGTGGTGTAATCCGGAAAGGCGGGCGCTGGGGGTAATGAAGCGGGGCGGCAAGGTTTCCAGGGGTGGGGAGGGAGGGAGGGTGTGTGTGTGTGGAGGCGTCGGGAGATACACAAGGTTGTTAGCGAGAGCGAGAGAGAGAGAGAGAGAGAGAGAGAGAGAGAGAGAGAGAGAGAGAGAGAGAGAGAGAGAGAGAGAGAGAGAGAGAGAGAGAGAGAGAGAGAGAGAGAGAGTTTGTTTTAGCTGAACGGCCACAAGGCGAGGTGATGGAGGACAACAATGAGTTTTAATTCCTTCACAAAAAAGAAAAAAAAAGAGTAAAACGGCTTTTCATTTCGTTATTGAGAGGAGGAGGAGGAGGAGGAGGAGGAGGAGGAGGAGGAGGAGGAGGAGGAGGAGGAGGAGGGAGAGGAGGAGGAGAACGAGAAGGAAGAGGACAAGGAGGAAAAAACAAGAGGGCAGATACAGCTGAGCCATATGAGAAGTTAGACAAATGAAGAACATTAGAACACAAAGGAAGCTGCAAGAAGCCATCAGACTTACACGTGGCAATAGCTGTACGAAACATGCCTACCTATTTCCACAACGACGTAAGTGGGAGAGGTGGAGGAGGAGGAGGAGGAGGAGGAACAGGAGGTGAACAAAAACAGTGACCAGGAGGAAGAAGGTGGATGCCGCGGCGAGAAGATAAAAGTTACAAAGATGAAGGGAACGCGTGAACAATGAGCGTGGAGGAAGAGGAGTTAATTTTCGGGAGGTGAAAAAAGTGGTACAACTCGTGTCGGTAATGGATCGGCGTGGATAGATGAACGCTAATCCATTTCTAGTAACCCATAAAGTTGGTGTGACGGCAATTAATGGAACCCCACTCCCCCCATCTCTCCCTCTCCTGCTCCTCGCTTCCCGCTTACTCTTCCCCGTCTCTTCTCCCCTTACTCTTTCTCCTCTCTTCCCTTTTAACTAACTGAGATTTTTCACGCTGGACAGACTCACTCACTCACTCACTCACTCACTCACACACACACACACACACACACACACACACACACACACACACACACACACACACACACACACACACACACACACACACACACACACAAGGAGAAAGAAAACTTATCGCTACTCATAATTACAATCTGTTAACTTCTAAACGACGCTATTTGAGTCAAGTTCGCTTGCACACACTTCTATTAACGAACTCCTCAGGACACTTTAACGTACAATTTATCACGGGGGGTCGATAAACTTTTGCTATTCATTCTCTCTTCATAATCAATCTCTCATGACGACTCCTATTTTTCATTCATCTACTCGTTTTCTGTTTTTTACTCGCTATTTATCTATTTTTTTTTTCTCTCTCAACGATACTTTTCCCTACTAAGTCTGACCCTCATGCCTTTCACTCACTTTTCATTTATTTCTTGGTTTTTACTCACTTTCTTTTTTTTTTATATCTTTGTCTACCCGCCAGTCTGACCTGCATCCAGTCGCCACTATGTACAGTCCAATTGAAAGTTACAGCGGCTATTACCCCTCAGAGGACACTTCTTCCCCTCTTTGGCGAGTTAAACCTTCACCACAAGTCTCCCTCCCCGCCTGCACTCCACACGCGCCTCTGTCATCAAACACAATGGACAACAACAACAACAGTCTCGCCGCCAAATTGCTTACACACGTTAGTCTTCCTGTCCACTTATGTCCACAATTGGTTGACAAACGCTTTTAGAGTTACAGGTTTGTTTTTAAAGGCCTTTTTTTCTTTTTTTCCATGCTTCTTTACTTTGTTTTGGTTCCTTTTCCTTATGAGTTTTCCTACTTTATTTTCCTGCCTTTCTTTCATGGTTACTTTATTTTCCTCTTTTTTTTAGAGATTTCTTCCTTTTATTTTTCTTTTTTTCTTTTTCTTGTTTGTTTCGTTTATTACTCTATTTCTATCAGGCACTCTTCCTTTAATTTCCGTTTTTTTTCAGTTTTCTTTCTTTCTTTCCTTTTCTTCGAGTGTGCTTCATTTATTTTTTCAACTTTTTTTATCGTGTACCCTTTCTTTCATTTTATTTTTTTTTAGCCTTTCCTACTTTCCCTTCTTCCTACCCTTTCTTCCTTCGGTCTTCCTTCCGTTACGTTCCTTCCTTTCTTTCCCTTTATTTTTTTCGAATAACCTTAACTTCATATCCATCTCTTCCAGTGTTTCTTCCCTTTCCCCCATTTTTTTTTCCTTCAAGTCCCGCCCTTTTTTACAATCGTCCCTCCTTTCCTTCCATCCATGTGTTTTCCTTTCATTCCTTTCTTTCACCGCTACAAAAGGACTTTACTCCCACCGTTTATCATTTCCCGAGTCCTCCTTCTATTCTATTCCGGACACGCCAGTACCTGCGCTGCTGTACACACGCAGAGGGAGACCCGTACACTTCCCAGGCCTTTGGAAGTTACATGATCAAGTCCCAAGTTTTCTCGTAGGGCACCAGAGGGCGTCGTAAGAAAGCGGATATGACCTGGCCACATTTTCTTTTACAAGTTGAGGCATCGCAAGGGACGGCTGGGAGAGGTGGGGGAGGTGGAGGGTTTCCTCTTCTTCTTTCCCTTTTTTGCGATGCGGAAATAAACAAACGCCCGTGACCTCCTTTTCGCGGGTCTAGGTAGAAGTGGAGGCTCTTAATTAGCTGACAGCAGGAGGAAATGAGAAGGTCGAGGTAATGAGAGACTCGTAAAATGACACTAGGAGGTGGTCAGGTAAGGACTAGATTGTTAGTAATGGAAAAGGACGATTGTTTTATCTATAGCAATATGACATCTTCTGCATCGAGTGTTTGAGGTAGGATATAATTTATGATGTTGTTTTCCAGCTGTATATCTTACAGTACTATAAATAAAATCTCTTGAAGCATAGGATTTTATTTATAGCATTGCCAAAAAAAAAAGTTTCCCACGATATTAACTATCCTTTCATCATATATTTAACCTCCCCTGCAAATAGAATAGAAGGAAGCAAAGTAGCATCACAAAACGCATTTCATTCTTGGAGGAAGAAACAAAGTTTGCTTCTTTTTTTTCATACCATTGAATAGAAAAAAAAAGCTATATTTATTGCTCTCACTTGTAAAGAGCACCAAATTTCCTTTACATGCTTGGCACTAAGACACACAAATGGTAATAGAGACACAGGGTAACATCCCACTCCCCCCACACAAAAAAAAACAAAAAAAAAAACATAATTCTCAGGAAGAGGCAAAGTTTTGAGGCTTTTTTTTTTTTCCCCAGTTACTGAAAAAAAGGAGAAGTTATATTTATTGCTCTCAGTCGTAAAGAAGAACGTACGAGTTTCCCTCCAGAAGGCAGCAGCAGCTTAACGAGGCTCACGCGAGGCCCTTCCATCACGGGACTCAGAATTCATGGCGGGGCACGGAGGCTGGTGGCGCGGCGCTACTGCTGACCTTCGGGGGGAAAACACTTCGCCTTGAAAACCGAACGAAAAGTTATCTAAACCAGAACACGAATTAATCTAGTACACACTACACACACACACACACACACACACACACACACACACACACACACACACACACACACACACACACTTCAACTTGAAAACCAAAGGAATATTCGTCTAAACCAAAACAAGAATTAATCCGACACACCCATCCACCACTATACACACACACACACACACACACACACACACACACTAATATACATAGCTTCCCCTACACGCACACACACACACACACAAACCACACACACATAGACGCTCAGCAAATATGAAAAGGCCAGGGATTCACCGGCGAGCGTCTCATAAGGCAGTCAAATATTTCATCCACACGCCAGCTCATTCCCCTCCCTCTCTCAATCTTTCCTTCCCTTCCATCCCTTATCCTTCCTTCCCTCCTTCCTTCGCTTTCCGCACGTGTCCTAGGGAGGCTTCTGACCGCCTGACCTTTTGCAGCCTGCGGTGTTCGGGTGCCTGAGTGAAAAATGCGCGGGAGGAGAGAGCGACGGGAAGACGAAGTATCGCCAGGAGACCCCAGATTCTTTTGGTATTCAATTCTTCATACGAACAAAAAACGACGCAGCGATTACAATATTTCTAAGGCGAAGAAAGAAATGTCCATCTAAGAAACCTCTCGAAGTTCTCTTTTTCACTTCGAACTCTTGTATAGGTCTCAAATATTAATGAGATGATATTGAAGGGAAGGGGGGGGAGAGAGAGAGAGAGAGAGAGAGGAGAGATGAGAGAGAGAGAGAGAGAGAGAGATGAGGAGAGAGAGAGAGAGAGAGAGAGAGAGAGAGGAGAAAGGTGAGCGGGTCTCGGTTCTTAAGTCTGGAGCCGCTGTACTGTACACACACCATTTGGATGCCGCTGTGTGTCTGCCACCGCTGCGCTTTCGTCCCGCCCTGTTGACCTACTCTGATTACGTTGACTCGTTGTGTTTACCTTGGGAAGTGGGTAAGCCAGGTAACACCGAAAGAGAACAGTGCAAGGACAACTTTACTCCTTTCGCCGCCTCCACCACCGCCGCAGCCACCTTCCCGGGACTCCATTAAGCCTGAAGGGGAGCCTCTCACGCCCCTACGTACTCATCTCCTCCTCCTACGGCGGGAAAACACTGTCTCCCCCTCTATGGGCACTTGTGGTAATGACTCGTAAGCTTAGAGGGAAGGGATAATCATTTTTTAATGGAATACTTATAAGCCTGAGCCACGCAGCGTTAAGTGAAGTTTTTTTTTCTTGCGAGTTAAGCCATTGATCCGCCTTCGCACAGGGTTAGGACATACACACATACACACTCACGTACGTACATTAAGGTCTTCGCTGTGTGGGTATTGATTGACTGTCTACCTGTCTAGCCGAGTGAGTGACTTTGTGGTACAGAAAGAACAGGATGAAGTGTATCAGATTAAGATGAAAAGTATGAAATGAACTGATTGACTGATTGATTCGTTGATGGATTGATTGATTGGCTGTTTGGTTGATTGGCTAGTGATTGATTAGTTGTTTGATCAGTCGCTTACTATTAACGCACCACAAGAACGAAGTCATGTAGCGAATAAAATGTTTCCTCGGAGACATAATAAAAGAAAAAAAGTTTCCTAATACTTCTGGAGCGAGGCAGGGCTGATGGACATGCCACCTGTGGACACTTTACTTCACATTGACAACGCTGGAAAGGTAAAGTAAAAGAAAATGACACGATGTAAACAAGGAATCATGAAATTTTTAAAACGTGGAATGCTGAGGATGAATGAATTGTCGTTTTCGTTCTATTATTTTGCACCAAACAAATAAAAACATTATTTTTTCTCTCTACTTTTTTTTCTTTATAATTGTTATGCAAATAAGTTAAAGTGGGATATTTTCTTCTATCTCTTTACTGGAAATGTATAAAGTAGAGATTTCAGATTGAGTGGAATGCTGGAGATGTATAAATAGCCGCTTTTTCCTGTTACTGAAGAGAAAACAAGAAAAAAAACATCCTATTTATTTATTTATTTTTTATCTTGGAAATAGAGTAAATATTTTTTCTTTCTATCATAGTACGAATGTATAAAAATGGAAGCTTTTCTCCCAATCTCTCTCTCTCTCTCTCTCTCTCTCTCTCTCTCTCTCTCTCTCTCTCTCTCTCTCTCTCTCTCTCTCTCTCTCTCTCTCTCTCTCTCTCTTTCCTCACGAGGTAAAAATTGCTGAAAAAAAACCTCTGCGGCCCGAGCTTGCCACATTTCATTATCTCAGGTCACAGGGCCATTAATCTCCGCTAATTCTAACACACACGTGAAACAGAATGCTAGCCAAGTCACTAACTAACTATCTTACTTTTTTTCTTCTTTTTTTACCTTCAGGAGACAAAACTTTTACCGCACAAAACGGTAATGCAACGTATAAATATGAGGCGAGCGACGCGACAAAATATCCTCCTGGTGGCAGCCGCGAGCAACCCCACAACTCTATTATAATAACTGATAGGATGCGGAGTTTTATGCTGGTCTGATCGCCGCCATTACTCCCGCCATTGAAGCTCTAACAACGAAGCTTTATCACTTGCATTCACGGGAAATTGCCTGACAAGTTAAAGCAGCAACATAACTCCCTGAAATAAGTCACTAGAAAGAGGGAGAAAACCGAGCGGAAAATCCAAGTGGAAGCGAAGAAAAGAAGGGCAAGGAGGCGAGGAAAGGATAATCTTTCTGCTACGAAGGAGGAGGAGGAGGAGAGGGAAAAAATCCTTCCTGAAGACGTGAGAAAATAGAACAAAGTATTCAAAGTAAAATAATGAAAGCTTGCGAAAAAGACACGAGACTGTAATAACAATAATAAAAAAAATCAGATATGATACAGTAGAGAATAAAAAAAAAGTGATAATCTACTAAATTAAATACTGAAATGAGAGAAAAAGACAAACAGCCATAATTGCAAAATGAAAGTGTTCAGATATAAAATGCAAAAGAATAACAGCAATAAACTAACAATTGTATAGCGTTGCGCTGAAAAGATAGAGAGAAAACGACTTTACTAATAGCTTGTTATCTTCAACTTACATTATCACTTTCCCGAACCCGATACACGGAACGGAAACACAAAGGAACACAAAAGAAACCGTTCAAACTCGCTGCTCCTTACCAAACTGCACGTAAGACAGCCAAATGAACCAAAACATTATGACTCAGTTACGAATTTTTTTACAATTTATCTTCTGGGAGCTGCTTCTTGATCTAAACTTCATTTTAGTCCCCTTGGATAGACAATTCTTTAATTTTTGTTCATTCTTTTGGCTTTAGTATTCGGGGACTGGCATCTTCATTAGGCCTTTTTTCCTGCCATTTTGTGCCACCTTAACCAGAGCCCCTCTTACATCACAAAAAGACTTGACACGTAACCAAATCCTTCTTCACGATCACAAAACAGACAGCTGCTTCACCACATTTTTATTACTCTCTTGTTCTCATCCCCGTCACGACCACGTCAGTCCCCGTCACGACCACAAAATGCACACCCCCAGGCAATCCTCAGCAGGTACACAGCGCTCTTCAACCTTCACCCTTACAGCAACCAGACGAACTCCAGCCCTATCTGCCGAGTAACCACAACTGCTGTGTCCACAACTCTCTGTGCCTTTGCTGTGTTGCGGCCTAAGTTTCCAAATGGCGCTGTGTGTGTCTGTCTGTGTGTCTGAACCCTTGGAGAGAACCTAACACGCGTGGAATGTGAGCCGCCTGGGAGGTCTGTCTGTGTCTCCCTGGCTCTCTGGCTCTCTGGCTCCTTGGCTCCCTGGTTGGCTGGCGAGCGAGGAAACTCAGGGAAGGAGTTGTGAGCAGGAAGATGTGTTATACGAGTTGACATCCTCGTTATGGCTGCTTAGTGGTGGGGAAGAGTTACTCCGCTGGTGAGGAATGAAGGAGGCTGCGGTGTTGCGGGAGAGAGACGAGATCACAGGGGAATGTGTTTGGTTAAAAGGAACTTGATAACATGATGATATGGATGTACGTACTGGTCTGGTGGCGATGTGGAGGTGATGATGTGTATAGCGTGTATGTGACAGAATGAATTAGTGGTGAGGTAGTGTATGATGTCGATGTACAGTGGCTCCTACAACTATCTTTTAAAAATAAGAGCTCAACATTCTGACACAACGGATGATATTATTTGACACGCTTGGTGATTACGGTGGCAACAGTTGGCAGCCCTGAACACTACGGATGTTTGCCGTATATTATGACCTGGGAAATAGATCGGCAAACAACATTACGTTAAGCCACGCATACCAACCTTAAAGACGCGACACGTGATCAGGCGGCAGGCTTCATATTGTTCATTAAGCCACAGTTTGCATCACACTTTAAGGAGAGTTTTGGGAGCTTCTGTGCGTCTGATGGCGGCGTGAAGGTGATGTCTAAAGATATTACTAATGTATTCAGTCACACAGTTGAGCAGCCCATGATGTGTATGGCGTGTATCAGACAGAATGAGTTAGTGATGAGGTAGTGTATGATATGGAAGGACGTACTGAAGGTGATGGTCTGATGACGGTGTGGTGATGTCGAGAGATGTTGCTGGGTATATTTTTGGTCATGAGGCCCAAGAATCCATGATGACTCGATATTTTATTACTGGAACATAATTTAGATAGATTTTTATTCTGTTTATCTAATTACTATAATACTATAATACTATAGCGCTTGCTGCCTGAAGATATGGT
The DNA here is from genome assembly GCF_035594125.1 of Scylla paramamosain. Taxonomy (NCBI): domain Eukaryota; kingdom Metazoa; phylum Arthropoda; class Malacostraca; order Decapoda; family Portunidae; genus Scylla; species Scylla paramamosain. The sequence goes on from NC_087158.1 coordinate 12,336,295, forward strand.
ACTGAATTACATATATATCTGAATATATGGCAAGTATGGGACAAAACAAGTAATGAGTGACGTGGCAAGGCAGAAAGAAACGATCTGAAAGTACGTTTGTGTGTGTCCTGCTTTTGATAGTTTGATGCTACGAAGGTACGAAAAGTAATGTGATGGAGGAGGTACTGGTAAATGGAGGAGGAAATTAGGGTACTTTAGGAAATGGCAGCGATCATCGGTAACAGTCAAACCGAAAAAAAAAAACGGAAAAGAAAAGAAACCAAAATTACATCAGGGAATAGAGAAGCGAACGCAACGCAATGGAAAGACGAGATGTTAACAAAAAGGAGATGACGTAAAAAGACAGATTTCTTCACAAAACCAAATATAAAAAGCATTTCACGAACCGAGTAATTGCAGATCACTTCAAATTACATGGATACGTATTGCAGCTCCATACCTTTTTTTCTTTTTTTTTTTTACTCTCTATTCGCTGGCTATTCGAGTTAAGTGCTTCAGATACAATGCATTTGCTAAGAGATTGGCGATACATTGAGCGGTGGAGCATTTATCAGACCAATCACAGGGACGCCAGTTGAGGAGATGCCTTTGTAAAGAGGAAAGAAGAAAGAGGTGATTGGATTCAAGATGAGATGCCCTATATGTAATGATGAAATCGGATATGAAGAATGAAAGCAGGAGGAGGAGGAGGAGGAGGAAGAGGAGGAGGAGAAAAGAAAAAGAAAAGGAAAGAAAGGAAAAGAAAAAAGAAAAAAAAGAAAAAGAACAGAAAAGAAAGGAAAAGAAAAGGAAAAAGACAAATAACATAAACAAATATGAGGCAACAAAGACTGAGAATAAGAAAACAAGGAGGAGACAGAAACTGGAGGAGAAAATAGAAAACGAGAGAAGTGGAGAGAAGAGGAGAAATTAGGTGAGAGGCTAGGAGACAACAAAGGCAAGAGAATAAGGAGGAAACAAGAATAGACAAAAGAGGAAGCGAAGAGAGGAGAAAAGAGAAGAGAAAACGAGAAGGTCGCAGAAGGAGGAGGAAGAGGAAGAATAGAAGGCCAGTCATTAGAGAGGGAAGAGGAGGAGGAAAAGAAAGAGGAGAATAAGGAAATAAGATACAATAGACAAGAGAAGCGAAGAGAGGCGAGTAGAGAAGACGACAGGAGAGAAGATGGCGGCAGAATGATGAAGAGGAGGAATAGAAGACCAGTCGCTAGAGGAGGAGGAGGAGGAGGAGGAGGAGGAGGAGGAGGAGGAGGAGGAGGAGGAGATGGGTCGTGTCAGGAATGTGATCTACTGTATACTGACACGAAGGAAAATTGCAGTGTGGACACCAAAGAAATTGTGAATGACTTTTGAAAACGACCGGACCTTGTGCTGATGTGTGTGTGTGTGTGTGTGTGTGTGTGTGTGTGTGTGTGTGTGTGTGTGTGTGTGTGTGTAAGACAAGTGGGCGGAGTGGTGTCAGGTGAAGCAGACGATTAATTCAGTTACAAATACGAGAAGAATGTTAATTTTTTTAAATTTTGTTTTCAATAACCGAGTCATTTACAAAACAAAACTGATATACCGCACATACACACACACACACACACACACACACACACACACACACACACACACACACACACACACACACACACACAGGTGATAAAGACCAAATTCCCACGTCATTACCTGTAAAAGAAGACTTAAGATTTATGGGTTCGCATCTTGGAAGCATTCATCACAGTCACTCAGGCGAGGAGGAACTGTGGACGCCAGACTCCTTGTTATTTATTTCCTTCTGTTTTTTTTTCTACTTTTCAGATCCTGGCTCAATCTTTTCTTACGTTTTCTTTTCTACTCATGGCAAGACACCTCTTTTTATTCGGAAATTTTTTTTATAGTATCCTTTCTTCAGGACTTTTTCCTACAATGATATCAAATTTACGTAACTTTTCTTTTTACAATAGTTTTTTCCACCAATAACAGCCTTTCCCTGACCGTCCTTTCTTTTCCTTGCATTTATTTTCGTTAGTATCTTTTTCCTGAGGCACTCTTTTCCTATAGCAACAGCAAGTTTATTTCAATACTTTCCTATTCACTCATCCAGTATTTCCTTCCACCAATAACAACTTTCCTTGACCATCTCTTCCTAACCGACGGGAATCTTTCCATGTCCACCTTTCCTTTTTTTTTTTTTTGTTCGCTGGCAAGACTCTTACTCCATTATTCATCGTAGCAGAGTGAGGTGTCATACATTTTTTCTTCTTTTTTGGGCGAATAATGTCTGGTCTCCACCTCCTCCTCATCCTTCTTCTTTCCCTTGCTTCTCCAATTCATCTTCCTCTTCATCCCTTGCCCGCAGAGAGTCACTTCATTATACCTAGTGGTCTAGTCTTTAGGGAACAATATCTCTTCTTCTTCCTCCTCCTCCTCCTTCTCCTCTTCCTCCCCCTTCTTCACCACCTCCTCCTTCACTTCCTCCTTGCCTTCTTTTCCGGCTTTTCTGTCATCCTCGTCCAACTCAAATATGACCCTTAATACAACGCTATCAGGTGCGTCGTGTTCCTCCCGCCCAGACCACCTTGAGTACTATCTGTTGGTGCTCCTTATCGGCCCCGGCAGGTGTGGCTTATTGGCGTCGATGATCCGCCCTTCTGTCACACTGCTGGCCTGAGGGAAGGGGATAGAAAACGCTGCCTGACATAGAGCGTATGGTAGTGTGTGTGTGTGTGTGTGTGTGTGTGTGTGTGTGTGTGTGTGTGTGTGTGTGTGTGTGTGTGTGTGTGTGTGTGTGTGTGTGTGTGTGTGTGTGTGTGTGTGTGTGTGTGTGTTCATGTAGTTCTGACTCTTCACAAACTTGTAAACTTAGTATATACAAACAGATTCATGCACACGTGTTCAGAGAGAGAGAGAGAGAGAGAGAGAGAGAGAGAGAGAGAGAGAGAGAGAGAGAGAGAGAGAGAGAGAGAGAGAGAGAGAGAGAGAATAAACAAATGTCATAACTCAAACGTATATAAGAATCCACTAAATGAAACCTGCGGACGCAAAAGCACCACCACCACCACCACCACCACCACCACCACAAACACCCAAACACGGACCCAATTACCACACCTGCAAGCACACACGTTTAATTAGACCACAAGTGCAAAGAATCACGTTTACCCAGCGAATGAGTGCCAACGTTTCTCGTAAATAGAAAACGAGAAAGGGCGCGTCACAGAAAACGATTATCTCTCCACGAACGAGAACGCAGATCCGGATTCGTTTCGGATTCATGAGTTAACTTTCTTCTTTCGTTCTTAAACTTCCCTTTTTCTATCTTCCTTTTTCTCTTATTTCTTCTTTATTCTCTTACTTCTCTTCTGTTACTTCTTCCCCTTGTTTCCTTCCTCCTCTTCTCTTACTCCTTCCATTCCCATCTCTTCCTTTTCTTACTTTTACTTTCCCTCTTCTTTTTCCTCTTATTCCTAACTTTTTGTCTTCCTCCTCTTCTCTTATCCCTTCCTTTTCCATATTCTCCTCCTCTTACTACTTTCCCTTTTCTCTTCCTCCTTTCCCTTGTTCTTTCTTTTTCTCTTCCTCCTCTTCTCTAATTCCTTCTCATCTTCCTCCTCCTCTTATTCCCTTTCTTTTCTCTTTCTCCTCCTTTCTTATTCCTTAACTTTCCATCTTGCTCCTCCTCCTCCTTCTCTTGATACTTTTCTTTTTCTCTTCCTCCTCTTATGGTTTCCCTTTTCTTTTCCTTCTCGTCCTTTTCCTTCTTTTTCTTCTCCATCTTATTGTCTTATCTCTTCTGTTCTCCTCTTCCTCTTCCTCTTCCTCTTATTCCTTCCCTTTTCTCCTCCTCCTTTTCTTTCATAATGGTGTAATTCTTGTTTTTTTTTTTGTTTCCTCTATTTCATTTATCCCCAAATCCGTAACTTCCTTTCCTCTTTGTCTTGATTCCCTACTTCATCTTCCTCCTCTTGGTGTACTTCCTTTTCCCCCTCCTCCTCCTCCTCCTCTTCCTCCTCCTCCTCCTCCTCTTCTTCCTCCTAAAGACAAGATTTCTCCTCCAGTTACTACCCTTCTCCACTTCACTACACACTTCAAGCGTAAAAAGTCGTCTGGGGTGAACCCCCTTACTCTCTCTCTCTCTCTCTTTCTCTCTCTCTCTCTCTCTCTCTCTCTCTCTCTCTCTCTCTCTCTCTCTCTCTCTCTCTCTCTCTCTCTCTCTCTCTCTCTCTCTCTCTCTCTCTCTCTCTCTCTCTCTCCCCACCCTATACTAGCCTAGGTTTCTCCTCCTTCAGACATGCACTCCATCACCACCACCTCCTTCAGGCACGCACCTCCTCCTCCTCCTCCTCCTCCTCCTCCTCCTCCTCCTCCTCTCACCACTACTTCAAGATCCTCAAAGCAGAACTTGTCGAGGCCACCCAGTACCTTATTATCTACACTACAAGATTCAGGAAGGTACTGGCTGATACATTTGAAATAACATTAGCGTTTTCTTCCGAATGGTAAGTTTACGTGAGGTTAAGTTT
>NC_087158.1:12343299-12370799 GCF_035594125.1 Scylla paramamosain
GTTAGCAGCAGGGAGAGTGAAAACACTGGCGAAGACGATTTAGAACATTTAACTTCATCGAATCTATTTTAACTAGAGATGAAATGTGCATTTTTCATTTTAAATGATAAATGAAGGACATACCGAGGATGTTCAGTGTAGAGAGGGGCAGTTGAGCGTCATTGAAGAAGAGGGGATAGTTGTCTGGAAGTTTGTGTCGAGTTTATAGATAGAAGAATTAAGTTTTTGAAGCAGTGAACAATACTAAATTTGCTCTGCCCAAATCCCAGCATGAACTGTTTACTTCCTGAAGCACTGAACATCTATGAAAAGTCGTGGAAAAGTGCAAGGTGGTATCATCAGCGTAGGAGTGCATAGATCAAGAAGTTTGGCTAAGAAGATCATTGATGAATAATAGAAAGAGCGTGGATGACATGACAAATCCACAAATCCCAGAGGACACTTATACTTAGGAGAATAGTGACCGTCTACCACAGCAGCAATAGAACGGTCACAAAGGAAACTTGAGATGAAGTTACAGAGAGAAGGATAGAAGCCGTAAGAGGGTAGTTTGGAAATCAAAGTTTTGTGTTAGACTCTATGAAAAGCTTTTGATATGACTATGGCAAGAGCGGAAGTTTCACGAAAATCCCTAAAAGACGATGACCAAGACTCAGTAAGGAAAGCCATATCACCAGTAGAGCGGCCGTGACGGAAACCATACTGGCGATCAGATAGAAGGTTGTGAGTTGATAGATATTTAAGAGACTTCCAGTTGAGAATTAAAAAAGAAAAAAACTTTAGAGGCAAGAAATTTAAGTAATAGGAAATTATGAAAAAAAAAGTTAAATTATTAGAGATATTTTTGGCGAGAACTTAAGTCACAAGGGGATTACATCTAGAAAAATTTGAAATTCTCTATTGATGAAGGAGTTTTTGGCTAGATGGATAACAGACTTGGCATGATTCCGAGCAGAAATATAGAATGCATGAGATTCAAGTGATGGGAAGCTCAAGTAACTTTTGTGGACCACCTCTCTATCATGTACAACACGAGAACAAGCTGTGTTAAACCAAGGTCTGAAAGGATTAGGGTGAGAGAGAGAGTGAGGAATGTACACTTCGATGCCAGACACTATCACTTCCGTTATGCGCTCAGCACACGGAGACGGGTCCCTGTCACGGAAACAGTAGTAATTCCATGGAAAATAAGAATGATACCTCCTCAGCTTCCCCCAATGGACAGAGGCAAAACGCCAGAGCCATCTCCGTTTTGGGATCCTGAGAAGGATCACTAATTCTTCACTCCATCCTCTTCCTTCCTGCTTATCTTTTTATCTCTACTTTCTCGCAGTACTCATATTCTCCTTCTTCACCCTTCCCCAACTTCCTTGCCATGTATACACACACACACACACACACACACACACACACACACACACACACACACACACACACACACACACACACACACACACACACACACACACACACACACACACACACACAGCTCCAACGCAAAGGCAATACTATGCATGTATTGGAACTGATAGTAGATGTAAAGACACTGTTGCACGAGGATTGAGGGGCGCGGGAGCAGTGGCCATCCTGAAGAGTGTGTTGGACTGAGACAGACAAACATTACAGAGGATAGGGAAAGAGTTAATGATGTTTGTAATTTATTTAGAGACAAATATTACAAGGATGACTAAAGTAAACACGAGTACAGACAGGCAACCTCTCAGCCAGTGACAAAGGAGAGGCAGTGTTAAGACGCATCACTGTACCGACACACACACCAAGACATGAAATAAAAAAAATAAGAACAACGAAGGTGCTGACATGCCTTTCCTTGGTGACAACAACAAGTGGCGACTAGTGTCAATGTCAGCACCACCTGTGAACAGCAACAGTTGACGTGAAGGTCACTGCGTCCTCAACATCTTGTCTTGATCAAGTACTAATTCCTTATTTAAGAACCCAACGCAGCACATGCTTTGTTCCTTTTTTTGTGTGTGTGTTTTTTTTTTCTTTACTTTTTGATAATTTTTCTTCTTTTTATATTTGCCATTTCTTTTTTTTAATTATTGATAGATTTTTTTGATATTTATTTCTTTAATTTTTTATTTATTTTTATTTTATTTTATTTTGTTTTTTGTTTCTTTTTTTTGTTTTATCCTATTTTTTTTCTTAAGTTCACAGCTCTTATTCTGTAGAGGTATTTACCATAGAAAAGGAATAAAACAGCCAATATGACAAACTGTGTTAGGATATATATATATATATATATATATATATATATATATATATATATATATATATATATATATATATATATATATATATATATATATATATATATATATATATATTTTTTTTTTTTTTTTTTTTTTTTTCTTTTTTTCTATCTTATCTTAATCTAATCCAGCACTAATTTTTTATTTGAGAAACAACGCGACAAATAATATGTGTCTTTTGGTGACATTTTTAACGTTTTATTTTCTTTCATTTTAAATTTTTTTCTTCTCTTTTTTTTACTTTAAATTTTTCTATTAATCATTGACGTTTTCTTTCTTTTTGTATTGTTTTTTTTTTTTTTTTTGGTCAGTGATGTTTTTTGTATTTTTTTTTTGTTTTTTTTTATTTCTTTTGCTTTTCTATGTTTTACTTTTGGATTTTAGTCTATTGTTTTTCATTAAGTTTTCACACCTTTTATTGCGTAGAACTTTTTTATATCTTTTGTATTTTTTTTTCGTAATTATTGACAGATGTTTTTTTTCTTCTTTGTTCTTGGTTTTGGCCACTGGTTTTGTATTTTTTTCCGTTTGGTTTATTTTTTATATTTTTTTATTCTTTTCTTTTGTTTTCCTATGTTTTCTTTAGTTTTTTATTCTATTCTTTTTTTTTTAAGTGTTCACATCTCTTATTGTGTATAGTTATTTGCTCTATAAAACAAATAAAATAACCAACACAACAGCCTGTGTAAGGAATACCAGCCTTTCGTGGTGATGCAAGTTGCAGATTACACAGAAGGTGAGAGTAGCCTGCGTATTTGAGTTGTGTGCTCTTTCTGTTCGGGTCCTGATTGTGTTCAGTCTGGGTCTTGAATCACGTGTTTGTAAACGGTTCGTCTTTTTTATTCTGTTCAGTTTGCCTCCGAGTCTCGGGTTCGTAAACGTTTTGCGTCTCGCGTCTTCATCTCTTGGTGTTTTAAGAAGCAGTTCAATAATAGTTTCGTAGCGTGTTTTTTTTTTTTTTTTTTTTTTTTTTTTTTACATTTCAGGGTTTTTTTTTCTTTACTTATTGACACTAAGTTTTTGCTTTCATTTTGTTTTTATTTCAGTTTTAAATGTTTTATATTTTTCTATTCTTCTTTGTATCTTTATTATTGACAGATATACATTTCCTCTTTTGGTTTAATATTTTTTTTCCTTTAGATGTTTTGTATTTTTTTTCTTTCGTCGTTGACATTTTTTTTTATTTATTTGTTGTTATTTTTTATCTATTTTTTTCGACAAATTTTTTTTTGGATTTTATTTTGTTATTTTTAGTTTCTTATGTTTTATATCTTTTCTGCTTTTTATTTAGTTTTAGTTATTTTCTTTTTATTTATTGACATTTTTGCTATTTTATTAGGTTCTTTTTTAGTTATTATTTTTTCCTTTTTTCTACTTTTTTTCAACTTGTTTTTTATGTTTTCTATTTTCTTTTCTTTCTTTTTACTTACTGAACACATCTTTCTTGTTTTTCATTTTATTGTTTTTTTTCGTTATTTTAATTCTCTTTTCTTCTGTATATATATATATATATATATATATATATATATATATATATATATATATATATATATATATATATATATATATATATATATATATATATATATATATATATATATATATATATATATATATATATATATATATATATATATATATATATATATATATATATATATATATATGTATATATTTCTTACGTTTTATGTACTTTTTAAATTTTATTGTTTTTCGATGTTTTATATTTTGCTTTTCGTTTCTATATATATATATATATATATATATATATATATATATATATATATATATATATATATATATATATATATATATATATATATATATATATATATATTTGCGTTTTCATGTTTTGTTTTGTTTTTTTTCTTAATATGTTGAGTTTTTTTTTTCATTTTGTTCATGTTTTTGTTTTCTATATTTTTTTTTCCTATACTTAAAGATATCTTTCCTTCCGTTTTTTTTATTTTATTTTCTTAATATTTTTTTTGTATTTGTTATGCTTTACTTTGACTTTTCTTTGGTTTTTATTTTCTTGTTTTTCTTGTTTTGGTGTTTTGTATTTTTTTTCTTAACATGTTGACATTTTTTCCAGGTGTTTACGTATTTTGTTTGTTTATTCATTTTAGTTCTCTTTTTTATTCTTGTATATATATTTTTTTAGAATTTTTCTTTAGACATATGTATTTATCTATTGGTTTACTTTATTTTTTTTATTTTTGTACATTGTATTTTTTTCAAAATTTATCTTTTTTTCTTTTCTTTACTTATTGCCATTCTTTTTATTTTTTTCTTATTTTTCTTTGTTCTTATCTTTTAAGATTTTCTTTTTATTTGGTTTTCATTTTGTACTTTTTCCATTTCTTTTTCATGTTTTGTATTTTTTTTTCTATCCTTTACTGATGGATGCTCTTTTCTTTAATTTTCTTTTCTTTCTTTTTATCGTTTTATTGTTATACATTTTTTTATTTCTATTTATTAACATCTTTTTTTATTTTCCTTTTATTTTGTTCGTTTTTTTTTCTCGTTTCTTGTTACTGACACGTACATTTTCTTCTTTAGGATTTCATTTTTTTTATGTTTTCTACTTTCCTTTTTTCCTTAATATATTGATATACTTTTTTCTCTTATTTTTTTTTTCTATTTTAATCATGTTTTTTTTTTTTTTTTTGTTTTGTGTACTTTTCCTTTGCTATAATTTCAGATATCTTTGCCTTTGTTTTTCTTCTTTTATTGTTTCTTTTCAGTTTTATTTTTTTCTATGCATTACTTTGAGTTTTTTCCTTTTGTTCTTGTTTTTTTTTTTTTTTTTTTGGTGTTTGTATTTTTTCTTTTCTTTATATATTGACTTTTTTTTTAGGTGTTTCCGTATTTTGTCTTTGTTTATTGATTTTGATGTTTTAATATTTTTCTTTTTTTTGTTGACATTTTTTTTCTGGTGTTTATGTATTTTGTCTATGTTTATTGATTTTAATGTTTTGTATTTTTTTCTTTCTTTTAATTCTTGACTGTCTCCGCCGCGATGAGGGGACGGCGCAGGCTGGCGTGGCTCAACAGCGGCGGCTCCTCATTGCTTTCAGTGCTCACGGCGAGGCGTGGCGGGTGGAGGCGCTCACTGCTTCCTCTTCTGCTTGGTGTTCTGTCCCTTGGCCTTGGTGTCCCTGCCATCCTTGCCATCCTTGTTGTTGTTGTCATTCTTGCCACCCTTGTTGTTGTTGTCATTCTTTCCACCCTTGCTGTTCTTGTCATTCTTGCCATCCTTGCCACGCTTCCCGCTGCCGCCCTTGTTGTCGCGAGCCGCGTCCTTCTGACTGTCGGGATACAACAGCTTCTTCAGCTCCGCGAGAGCGTCAGCCACGTCCTCAGGCGTCCCTGTCACAGTGCCGCGCCCCTCGCCCTCGCCCTTTCCTGGGGGCGCCACCCGCACGTCAAACCTGCGCTCCACCAGGGCGCGGCAACCCTGCAGCAGGCGGCGCTGCGCAGCGCCCACCGGAAAGCAGCGCGTGGTCTTCGTCTGCGCACGCTCCTGCAGCTGTTTTTCCTCTTCCTCGCACTCCTCCTCTGAACTGTCCTGCTCCCGCCACTCCCGGCGCTTGCGTCGCTGCTTGCGGGTGGTGCGGGTGGCGGAAGGCTGCTCTAGCTCAATGCCCCACTCCAGCTCGAGGGGGTCCTCGTGAGCGGCCTGTTCCTGCTGCTCCTCTCGCCTCTGCTTTCTCCTCGCCAGCTTGGCCTCGGTCTTCTGGCGCTGCCTCTCGCGCGCTTGCTGCTGCTTCTCCCGCTCTGCCCTGCCCGAGACGACCTTCCTCCTAGTGCTGGTGAGGCGCTCCACTACAGCGTCGTCTCGCTTGGCGACCACAATTCTGCGCACGTCCCTGTCGCTGACGAAGCCCACCTCGCCGGCCTTCATGTGGCGGGTCTTGCGCAGGTTGGAGCCCGGCGTGTACAGCACCGCCACGTTGGCCAGCTTGTTGCCCTGCGCGCTGTTGGCCTTGCACAGCTGTGCCGCGTCGTGCAGCAGGGCGCGGGGCACGTCACGCACGCCCTGGCCTGGCTCCAGCTGCAGGTACACGTGGGCTGAGGGCAAGTCGTCCACGTGAAAGAAGACGACGCGGTCTGTGGCCTGCGTCAGGAGGTGGTCGTTCTCGTGCTTGTCGGTGCCCATGACCAAAGTGGCAGGAGGGTCCACCACGGCGCTACTGAAGGTGAGGACGGCGCCGCGCGGCCGCAGCAGCAGCTCAGACGCGGAGGAGGTAGCGGCAGAGGGCGGGGAGGCGGCCATCTTGCTGTTCTTCTTGGCCTTATCTTGTGAGGCCTTGCCCTGCCGTGCAGGCCGCGGACACTCTTCCCAAGACGACTCCTCGGAGCCTGAGTCATCAGCGACATCATCGTCGAAATCAAAGTCGCTGGTGTCAGCCTCTTCCACTGCAGGCTGGGCCGCCCTGCTCTTGTCCCGCAAAGGCTGTTCCTTTGCAGTTTCATCCAGCGTAGATTCTTTGGTATCTTGTTCTTTCATTAGATGTTCTTCGACCTCTGGTTCCTCCAGGAGATGTTCTTCGAGCTCTGCTCCTTCCATCAGATGTTCTTGGACCTCTTGTTCTACCAGATGTTCTTCAACCTCTTGTTCTTCCATCAAATGTTCTTCGACCTCTTGTACTTCCATCACATGCTCTTCTACATCAGATTTCTGCGTAACAGGCTTTTCTACAACAGTTTCTTCTGCAGCAGCAGATTCTTGCACTATAAATTCTTCCAAAACTGTTTTTTCCATAAGATGTTCTTCAATGACATGTTCTTCCATAAGATGCTCTTCCATTAGAAGTTCCTCCATAAGATGTTCTTCCATAACAGTTTCTTCCATAAGATGTTCTTCCTTAACATTTTCTTCCATAAGATGTTCTTCTATTAGAAGTTCCTCCATAAGATGTTCTTCCGAAAGGTGTTCTTCCATAACAGTGTCTTCCATAAGAAATCCTCCCTCAAAATTTTCTTCCATAATATATTCTCCCTCAAGATTTTCTTCTATAAAATGTTCTTCCTTGACAGTTTCTTCCATAAGATGTTCTGCTATTACAAGTTCCAGTACAAGATGTTCTTCCTCAAGATCTTCTTCCATAAGATGTTCTTCCATAATAGTTTCTTCCATAAGATTTTCTTCCTCAAAATTTTCTCCCATAAGATTTTCTTCCATAACTGTTTCTTTTATAAGATGTTCTTCGTTAAGATTTTCTTCTATAAAATATTCTTCCTTAACAATTTCTTCAATAAGATGTTCTTCCTTAACAATTTCTTCTATAAGATGTCCTTCAATAAAAGTTTCTTCCTTAAGATGTTCTGCTATAAGAAGTTCTTCCTTAACAGTTTCTTCCATAAGATGTTCTTCCATGAAATGTTCTCCCATAACAGTTTCTTCGATAAGATGTTTTCCCATCACATGTTCTTCCATGGCATGCTTTTCCAGCACTGCCTGGGAGTCTCCCACGCTGGGGGCGCGGCACCCACGCTTCTTGCGTCGAAACAGCCGCAGGAAGGCGTGGATGAAGGCGCAGCATCCAGCCTTCCCGGGCGTCTTGTTGCGCTTCTCTGGGTTGGTCTTGTTCATTGCTGCTCGCTTCGATGAGTTTGTGTCTTTCTCTGCACTGATTGTTGCGATCCTCTGTTTCTGTCCACTGTCTTTGGTGACCGTCTGTGTCCCACTCATGCCAGAGAGCTACTGAGTGTTTCGCAGGTATGGCAGGGTAATATCTAGCATGAACTGGGCCCCAAAAAGTAGCACAGCAAGAGCTTGGAGTCAGCGCCCCACGGCTACTTGGAGTGGCGGCTGTGATTGGCTGGCGTGGTGGATGCTGTACAATGATTGGCTGGCGTGGTGGATGCTGGACAGTGATTGGCTGACGTGGTGGATGCTGCACAATGATTGGCTGGCGTGGCGAGGTCCTGAACAACGGTAACATAAGGACGCTGGAGCCTTCACCGAGAACAAGACAATGAGCTGCTGCCCGAAAATGTGTCCGCGGCATGCACATTTTGTGTAGGGAAATCTGATTAATGACATGACCCCTCGTCTGTCTGTCTGTCTGTCTGTCAGTGTATCTGTTTGTCTCTCTCTTTCTATCTGTCTGTATGTGCGTCTGTTTGTTTGTTTCTGTCTGTCTATCTATCTGTCTTTCTGTCTGTCTGTCTGTCTGTCTGTCTCTCTGTCTCGTATCAGCAAGAAAATATCAAATGAATCAGGACCACATTCATAACACCAATAAAAATTGCTCCTGCACGTTAACATCAACAGAAGTAATTATATTATTATTATTATTATTATTATTATTATTATTATTATTATTATTATTATTATTATTATTAATATTATTATCATTATTATTATTACTATTATTATTATAAGTAATAGTAGTAGTAGTAGTACTTATTATTACTATTATTATTATAAGTAGCATCAGTAGTAGTAGTAGTAGTAATAGTAGTAGTAACAACAACAACAACAACAACAACGATAATAATAACTTGACATCCACAATTTTATCCGCAACTGCATTTTGTGAGAAATACATGTCCGGGTCCGCTTACGTATCCAGGGAGTTTTAAAATTAGATTCCAGTACTTCAGTAGTACTAGTAGTAGTAGTAGTAGTAGTAGTAGTGTGTGTGTGTGTGTGTGTGTGTGTGTGTGTGTGTGAGTGTGAGTGTGTGTGTGTGTGTGTGTGTGTGTGTGTGTGTGTGTGTGTGTGTGTGTGTGTGTGTGTGTGTGTGTGTGTGTGTGTGTGTGTGTGTGTGTGTGTGTGTGTGTGTGTGTGTGTGTGTGTGTGTGTGTGTGTGTGTGTGTGTGTGTGTGTGTGTGTGTGTGTGTGTGTGTGTGTGTGTGTGTGTGTGTGTGTGTGTGTGTGTGTGTGTGTGTGTGTGTGTGTGTGTGTGTGTGTGTGTGTGTGTGTGTGTGTGTGTGTGTGTGTGTGTGTGTGTGTGTGTGTGTGTGTGTGTGTGTGTGTGTGTGTGTGTGTGTGTGTGTGTGTGTGTGTGTGTGTGTGTGTGTGTGTGTGTGTGTGTGTGTGTGTGTGTGTGTGTGTGTGTGTGTGTGTGTGTGTGTGTGTGTGTGTGTGTGTGTGTGTGTGTGTGTGTGTGTGTGTGTGTGTGTGTGTGTGTGTGTGTGTGTGTGTGTGTGTGTGTGTGTGTGTGTGTGTGTGTGTGTGTGTGTGTGTGTGTGTGTGTGTGTGTGTGTGTGTGTGTGTGTGTGTGTGTGTGTGTGTGTGTGTGTGTGTGTGTGTGTGTGTGTGTGTGTGTGTGTGTGTGTGTGTGTGTGTGTGTGTGTGTGTGTGTGTGTGTGTGTGTGTGTGTGTGTGTGTGTGTGTGTGTGTGTGTGTGTGTGTGTGTGTGTGTGTGTGTGTGTGTGTGTGTGTGTGTGTGTGTGTGTGTGTGTGTGTGTGTGTGTGTGTGTGTGTGTGTGTGTGTGTGTGTGTGTGTGTGTGTGTGTGTGTGTGTGTGTGTGTGTGTGTGTGTGTGTGTGTGTGTGTGTGTGTGTGTGTGTGTGTGTGTGTGTGTGTGTGTGTGTGTGTGTGTGTGTGTGTGTGTGTGTGTGTGTGTGTGTGTGTGTGTGTGTGTGTGTGTGTGTGTGTGTGTGTGTGTGTGTGTGTGTGTGTGTGTGTGTGTGTGTGTGTGTGTGTGTGTGTGTGTGTGTGTGTGTGTGTGTGTGTGTGTGTGTGTGTGTGTGTGTGTGTGTGTGTGTGTGTGTGTGTGTGTGTGTGTGTGTGTGTGTGTGTGTGTGTGTGTGTGTGTGTGTGTGTGTGTGTGTGTGTGTGTGTGTGTGTGTGTGTGTGTGTGTGTGTGTGTGTGTGTGTGTGTGTGTGTGTGTGTGTGTGTGTGTGTGTGTGTGTGTGTGTGTGTGTGTGTGTGTGTGTGTGTGTGTGTGTGTGTGTGTGTGTGTGTGTGTGTGTGTGTGTGTGTGTGTGTGTGTGTGTGTGTGTGTGTGTGTGTGTGTGTGTGTGTGTGTGTGTGTGTGTGTGTGTGTGTGTGTGTGTGTGTGTGTGTGTGTGTGTGTGTGTGTGTGTGTGTGTGTGTGTGTGTGTGTGTGTGTGTGTGTGTGTGTGTGTGTGTGTGTGTGTGTGTGTGTGTGTGTGTGTGTGTGTGTGTGTGTGTGTGTGTGTGTGTGTGTGTGTGTGTGTGTGTGTGTGTGTGTGTGTGTGTGTGTGTGTGTGTGTGTGTGTGTGTGTGTGTGTGTGTCGTCCTTGATTTTAGCAGTGAAGAGTAAAAACCATCTCCACAAATTCCTTTTCCTCATTATTTTACCTTCCTTCACCTTTGAATCTTGTTCTTCCTAGTTCAATTTCTTCATTTTCTTTGTAGATTTATTCATTAATATTATTTTTCATCATCATCATTATTATTACTATTCATCTTCATTTCCTCTTCCTCCTCCTCCTCCTCCTCGTCCTCCTCCTCCTCCTCTTCTTCCTCCTACCTCTTCCATCTTCTCCACCACAAAACAACAAACCAAGACCAAAACCAGACGAAAATTAACATTCTCTCTCTCTCTCTCTCTCTCTCTCTCTCTCTCTCTCTCTCTCTCTCTCTCTCTCTCTCTCTCTCTCTCTCTCTCTCTCTCTCTCTCTCTCTCTCTCTCTCTCTCTCTCTCTCTCTCTCTCTCTCTCTCTCTCTCTCTCTCTCTCTCTCTCTCTCTCTCTCTCTCTCTCTCTCTCTCTCTCTCTCTCTCTCTCTCTCTCTCTCTCTCTCTCTCTCTCTCTCTCTCTCTCTCTCTCTCTCTCTCTCTCTCTCTCTCTCTCTCTCTCTCTCTCTCTCTCTCTCTCTCTCTCTCTCTCTCTCTCTCTCTCTCTCTCTCTCTCTCTCTCTCTCTCTCTCTCTCTCTCTCTCTCTCTCTCTCTCTCTCTCTCTCTCTCTCTCTCTCTCTCTCTCTCTCTCTCTCTCTCTCTCTCTCTCTCTCTCTCTCTCTCTCTCTCTCTCTCTCTCTCTCTCTCTCTCTCTCGCTCTCTCTCTCTCTGGCTTCACGAGACTCACATTTCGCTGCTTGAAACCCCCTCCGCCCCCTCACTGCCTGAGGAGACGCCGCGGGAACACTACTCATGAATATGCACGTATTGACTCAGGTACTCAGGTGAAGCAGAGAGAGACAGGTGAGTGCTTTAATATGCAAACTGATTAATTAACCTTCGCTGGCGTTGATTGTGGCCCTGAAGAGAGAGAGAAAGAGAGAGAGAGAGAGAGAGGAGAGAGAGGAGAGAGAGAGAGAGAGAGAGAGAGAGAGAGAGAGAGAGAATCAAAGGCCTTTAAAGTTATTTTGGTGACTGGCTTGCGAAATATTAAATTAATCTCTCTCTCTCTCTCTCTCTCTCTCTCTCTCTCTCTCTCTCTCTCTCTCTCTCTCTCTCTCTCTCTCTGTCTCTGTCTCTGTCTCTCTCTCTCTCTCTCTCTCTCTCCTCTCTCTCTCTCTCTCTCTCTCTCTCTCTTTCTGTGCTACTGCCTCACAGCGTCGTAATCATAAACTTAAATGCCCCGCCGTGATGAGTCTTACTGTGTTTGAGTGCACGAAATGACAAGAGTATTTCCTTTATGTCACGCAGTATTGCACGTTTACGAGAGAGAGAGAGAGAGAGAGAGAGAGAGAGAGAGAGAGAGAGAGAGAGAGAGAGAGAGAGAGAGAGAGAGAGAGAGAGAGAGAGAGAGAATACACAAACATGAGATTTTCACCGTCTCTTCATCTAACTTCCTCTTCCTTCCTCCTCCATAGACGCAAATTTGCAACTACTGAGATTCCCATTCAACTTTGCACGGATGGAAAAGTTAGCGCCATTCATTCCAGTTAGTGAGAAGCACAACTCATTTTCGTAACAATTTAAGTTGTCTAGCGACCCTGACTGCCTGCCTGCCGCCCTGCCTGCCTGCCTGCCTTCCTCGCCTCTCTGCTCATCATCTTCACGTTTCTCCTCTCTACTCGTCATTACCTTCACGCTCCTCTCCCTGCTCGTCATCATCTTCACGCTTCCATGTTCCTCCTCTCTACGCTTTTCATCATCCTCACGCATCTCCTCTTCGTCTTTATCGCCGTTATTTTGTTTCATTATATTTAAAAAAAAAATCTATCTCCGTCATTATTCTTTCGTCCTTATTTTGTTCCTAGGAATCATTTTCATTCCTTCTTCTCCTGTTTATTGGTATTCTTTCTTCCTTATTTTGTTTCTTTATAATTTTTCTCTCCTTTTCATCTTCCTCTTTTTTATCAGTATTCTTCTCCCCTGGTTTTCTTCCTTGAGGTAATTTCTTTGTTTCTTTTCTTTCTCTTTATCAGTATTCTTTAGTTCTCATCATTCAATTCCCAGTAATCTTTTCTTTCTTTTTCTCCTGGTCTTTGTTTAGGTTATCATTATCCTTTCTTTCATCTTTTCTTTTTTTTTCTCATTTTATTTCTGTATTCTTCATATATACTATTGATTTTTCTCACTTCGAATTGTTTCCCCTTCTCGTTCCCTTCCTTCCTTGATTTTCTCTTTTATTCTTAATCCTGCTCTCTTTGTGTGGCCATGAATGTACCACAGTTGATCCAGTGTTTTGCAAATGGCACTAACAGTACTGTCTAATCTCATCTTCAACTCCCCGCTCTCTCTCTCTCTCTCTCTCTCTCTCTCTCTCTCTCTCTCTCTCTCTCTCTCTCTCTCTCTCTCTCTCTCTCTCTCTCTCTCTCTCTCTCTCTCTCTCTACAACAACCCTTACCTACAACAAGGCCACCAACCACGACTGAAACACAACATCACCTAAAGTTTCTCACCTCAACAGTAAATTCACCACCATAAACACCGCCACCACCTTTGCAAAACTAGCCATCACGGAACCACCACAAAATCTTAACACACTCACCACCACCACACATCACCACTATCACTACCATCACCACCAATACAGCTACAATTACCCTTACCTCTCTCTTTCTCTATGCCTCCCTCAACACACCGGGAGAACCACAAACATGCCTAACAAACACACACACACACACACACACACACACGTAAAAAAAACTACTACACCAATACTACAACTAAACTCACCACAACATCCGACAACCACAACCATCACTAGCACCTTTCTTTCTCCCTCTCCCTCTCTCCATCCCTCTCCCTCTCCCCTGCTCTGGATAACACTTGCGCCCAATTACGATAACCATTCCCGTGTTCCTGTAATACTCTATTTACACTACAACTTTCGCCCGTTCCATATTTCTCCCTGGCGCTATCTCCTTGTTCTCTGTGTTCCTCCCTTCCCTTACCGCTCTCCTTCCCCCTCTTTCTTCTCCTTCACGACTGTCTTCCTATTTTTCCCTGGCGGAGAGAAACGGGAAGACAAACAGGAGTGAGAGATGGATGGCGAGGAAGGTGTGTCGAGAAACGTGGCAGGTGAGGTAGAGGGAATAAAAAGGTAGGAAAGATGAGGGAGCAAGACGAAAAGAAGGCATGGAAGGTGAGGAAGAGAAGAAAGAGGAAGAGGAAGAGAAGGGGGAGGAGGAGGAGGAGGAGGAGGAAGAGCAGGGGAAATGAGAGTAAAGAAGAGTGACAGTGAGAATTAAGAGGTGGTTACATAAATAAAACATCCAAGAAGTGAAACTACGAAGCTTTTCTTGAAGGACGTGGCACACACATAAACGTCTCTCTCTCTCTCTCTCTCTCTCTTTCTCTCTCTCTCTCTCTCTCTCTCTCTCTCTCTCTCTCTCTCTCTCTCTCTCTGGAGGGGATCGGCTGGTCCAGCCACGCACTCATAACATAAAGGCCACAAAGAAGAAATCTAAGCCAATTAAAACTTTACCAAAAATTTTACGAGTCTATATTTTTCACAAACTGAGTGTGTTTGAAGTCAAGCAACAGAGGGGCAAGGAGAGGGCGAAAGAGAGAGAAAGAGAAGGAGAGGCTGAGAGAGGGAACAGGAAAAGGAATGGAAGGAGAAACAGTAAAGGGAGGAGAGACGAAGGAGAGGAGAGAGGAAATGTTAGGATAGCAGAGGTGAGAGAGAGAGAGAGAGAGAGAGAGAGAGAGAGAGAGAGAGAGAGAGAGAGAGAGAGAGAGAGGAGAGAGAGAGAGAGAGAGAGAGAAATTTGGCGGGTGGGGAGACTGAGGACACAAACAGACAGAAGCAAACACACGGACACACTAAACAGACATACACAAACACAGAGACACGTGAAAACAGTGACAAAGTAAGGAAGAAGAAAAGGAGGGAGGCACCAAGGGACAACAAAGAGGAAGAAAGGAAGGAAGGGTGGCGGCAATATAATATCACACTATGTAGCAAGAATGTGTGAGGAGAAGGAAATACTCGTACAAGACCCGTCCATTAAGAGCGAGCGATACCGAGAACTCTATACAAAAGTGATCTTTGCAGACTTTCCTACCGAGAAGCCTAGCGTATTAGGAGTAAGAGTATGAATGAAGTGAGGTAAATGTACGTACACAAAATACAATATTGTTTAAAAGCATCATGTAAGAAAGACAGAAAGGAAAGGACGGAGGTACCAAAGGAAAGGAAGGCAGAAAAGAGGGATGGAAGGTGATGTATGGGAAAATGTTGAAGGAAAGAAGGAAGGAGGAAAGGACGGAAAAAGGGAAGGAAAGAAGTGGTGAATAAACAAACAGTCCAAACGAACGAAAGTTTGAAAGAAAGGAGGAAAGTAGTCATGACTGTCTGATTGAATGATTATTTGACTGATTCTATTACACAAACAAGAAAAGAATAAAGGATGGAATGGACACACACACACACACACACACACACACACACACACACACACACACACACACAGGAAGAACAGATACCTGGAAGAGGATAAGACTGGACAGGACGCAACGAGTCAAGAACGGAAAGGTGAGAGAAAAGAACAGAAGGACGGGGATGCGTTACCGAGTCATGAAGGATGCGTGACGTAACGAAAGGGTTGGGGACGATGATCGAGACAGTGACGCAGGAAAGACGAAAGTGTGACGCTCAAGATGTGACGGAACAATATAAGATCAGGAAGGTCAGGAAGTGAGACGAGACGAACCTTTTAAAACTCTCTCTCTCTCTCTCTCTCTCTCTCTCTCTCTCTCTCTCTCTCTCTCTCTCTCTCTCTCTCTCTCTCTCTCTGCAGACCATCACGAAACTTGCAAAATTAACGCCACAATAAAACCAACTTTCCGGCGGAGTCACCGGCTCGTGCTGCCTTGCATTGCATTAAGAGATAAACTCGTGATCTAAAATAATGCACCAGCTCAACCCTTGACACTTCTATCTAACCGTGGCAAACGAACGAGTACTACCCAAGGTATCATTATTCTCCGACTTAGAAAAAAAATATAACTAGGGCATTATTTTTCACTGATTACCTAATTAAAAAAGTTAAGAGTAAAAATATTGTTTGTTTTATTGTTTGAAATTCATTTACGTTGATTTGTTTTCCGATTCTCATTATAACACAGGATTGCCTATGCATTTTTTGTTCTTCCGCCTGAATTTTGCTCTTTTTTATCCAGTCATTTTATTTCCCTCTTATTCTCAGCATCTGTCATTTCCTTACGTGTCACCTTTAATTTTACTTTCCTTCGCAATCTTTTCCCTCTTCCTTTCAGCATATTACCCTATTTTCACCCTCCTCTTATTCCCTCTTTCACCTCTTCTCTCTTGTCCTCTTCCTTTATTCTTCCTTCCCCTCACTACTTCTCTCTCTCTCCCCAAATCCCTTACCTTCCCTAACATTTCCTTCCTTTCATAACCCTCCTCTTCTTCCCCTGAATACACTTATCTTCCCAAACACCCCAACATTCCTTTGACTTCACGACATACACTTCCCCATCCTTTCCGGTCCCTTCTCATGCGTTACACACACACACACACACACACACACACACACACACACACACACACACACACACACACACACACACACACACACACACACACACACACACACACACACTTTCTTTCCACGCCTGCTCGAATACCCACCTGAACCTTTATAACATCTGGCGAAGACAAGACAAGACTACACTCCTCTTCCATAAACCCCCATATATTTCCTTGCGTTCACTACACATACACTTCCCTTCCTTTCGGCTCTCCTTCCAAGCCTTGGCCACCCTGTCTTTTTTTCCACTCCTACTTCTCGCTTACCCACCTAAATATTCATAACAGTTGGCGAATAGAGCAGAACACTCATTTCTCTTCTCTAAACGCCTCAGACATTTCCTTGGCTTCGCCACACTCAGTTTCCTCCCTTTTCTGCCGTCTTTCCTTCCACGTCTATTCGCACACTCAGGAAAAAACACTCACTTTTCTTCCCTAAACACCTCAGACATTGCCTTAACTTCGCCACATTTACTTTCCTCCCTTTCCTGCCTTTGTACATAGCTTACCCGTCTTTCCTTCCATGCCCTCCTCCTACAGTCACCTAAAGCTACATAACAACTGACGAGCAGAACAAGGCAACACACAAAACGCACCAGAATATACAAAGAAATACCAATACCATCATACTTCCGCTGAGGCAAGAGTCCAAGGAGTGTTCAAGGAGTTTTCATGAATTCGCAGAAGGTCGCAGAAATTCGCCGAAGTTCTCAAAAGGTCAGCGTCGTTGGTGCAGGAGAACGCGGGGCAATATTTAGTTATACGTCCACTCGCGGAAAATTTATGATAAGCGATTCTTCGGGGATACAAATGCACGTGTGTGTGTGACGGAGGCGAGCCAATATCATACGTAGAGATCTGGATGGGTTCAGATCAGCTCCTCTGTCCATCTTCCCGAGCTTCAGAGAGGAGGAAGAGGAGAGCGCTTGATGACAAATATGATGAGTGTTATTGTCTATTCTGCTGATGGGGATAATATAATGTGCTCTTGTGGGGATATGAGCATTGCCTCCACAACTTCCTCCTCTTCTTCCTTCTCCTCTTGGTTCTTATCTTCCAAATCTTCTTCCTCCTCCTCCTCCTCCTGTTCCTCCTTGTCCTCGTCTTCGTCTCCCTCCTCCTTCGTGTGTTAAGGAAAATATATGAAGGCAATAAACTACATCGTTGTTGATATGCGTTATGCCGTCTGTCTGCTTGTCTGATTCTCTCTCTCTCTCTCTCTCTCTCTCTCTCTCTCTCTCTCTCTCTCTCTCTCTCTCTCTCTCTCTCTCTCTCTCTCTCTCTCTCTCTCTCTCTCTCTCTATTTGTGTGTGTGTGTGTGTGTGTGTGTGTGTGTGTGTGTGTGTGTGTGTGTGTGTGTGTGTGTGTGTGTGAAGGAGCATCTGTACAAAGAAACAAACAAGAAAAACACGGTTATCGCCAGCATTATTGACGGCATCTCGTGGCATCAAAACCCCCACAGAAACTCCATACAAACCATGATGAGCAATAGCTGGAAACCATCCCCTCTGAACGACAGAAGCACGTCAGGTACCCGAAGATGAAATGTGCAGGTGGGAGGCGATGGGAGAGAAAAATGTAAAGAAAAAAAAAAAAAGAAAAATAAAGTAAGTGGTAATGGAAGGAGAAATAGGAAGGAAAAACAAACAAACAAACACACATAAGAACAAGGCACAATGATACGAACAATGCAAGTTTTAATCAGAAATCTCAAGTGAACTCTGCAGCTGACCATTTCTTCTTCTGTACCTGAGTTTTATTTGTTTTCTTTCCCTCCTCGTGTTGTCTCTTTCTTTGCCTTCTTTGTTCTCTGATTCTTTTTCTCACTCGCTCATTCCCTCTTTTTCTCCTTTCCTCCTTTCCTTCCTCCCTCACTCCTTATACTGTTTAGTTTTCCTCCCCTCCTCCACACTGCTTTCTTCTTTTTCTCCTTCCCTCCATTTCTCATTTTTTCCTTTACTCCCTCCTCACTCTTTCCTTCCATTCCCCTTCCTTCCCTTCCTCCCTCAATTTCTCCCTCGTCACTCTTTCCTTCCCTTTCTCCGTCCCTTTCTTTCATCTCCCTCTCTCCCTCATCCCTTTTTCCTTTACTCTCTCTCTAAATTCCCCTTGTGGTACTGCAGTAGAAGACGGAAGGGACCAAAAAGCACATCACTGCCACACACCAACCACACCGTAGAAAAACAACACTACACATTCCACCACACTACCACTCAACAACCACACCACATCACCATACCATATCCTCACCACACAGCAGCCACACCATACACATTCCATCACAGCAACACACCACAGCGGTACCACAGCCTGACAAAAGCCACATCACGTTCCCCAATCAACACAATGATCACAAAATCTCCTCCAATTTTCTAACACAAGGCAACGATTCACGAAAAGGTCCTGGTTTCTATTCTCCCTCCTCCCCTTTTAGTCTCCCTCTATCCCCAGCAGTTCTTCTCCCTTCTCCTCCCCCACATATCCTCCCCTGGGCCGTCCACACCCCGGGGAAAGAAAACCACACACTACCTCTTTCCTCATTCCTCTTAAGCCTTTCTGCTCTTTTTCCAGGGAAATCTTAAAGTGTTTGTTGTTTTTATGTAAGAGTACAGCTTTTGTTTGTGTTTTTATGTTCAATGTTTTGTTGTTGTTGTCCTGTTAGTTGCATTGTTTGGTTTGTTTTTCACCCTTCGTTTCTCCTCCTGTGCCTTCTCCTCCTCCTCCTCCTCTTCCTCCTCCTCCTCCTCTTCCATCCACCTATCTCGACTTATTGATTTCTCTGCTGGTAATTTCTTTTCTCACAAGAGTATCGAAATAGTCACGTGCTGGTAAGATTTCTCAAAGATTTTTTTATTAGCATCTAAATAATATACGCGTTGACTGTTTTGTGTGTGTGTGTGTGTGTGTGTGTGTGTGTGTGTGTGTGTGTGTGTGTGTGTGTGTGTGTGTGTGTGTGTGTGTGTGTGTGTGCGATACGTCTAGTTTGTATCTTGAGTACACTTATTACAGTAGTAGTAGTAGTAGTAGTAGTAGTAGTAGTAGTAGTAGTAGTAGTAGTAGTAGTAGTAGTAGTAGTAGTAGTGCCACCACCACTTATACCATCAGACCTAAAGCCAAATTATCCAAACATCTTCGTGCAAATGAGACAGCGGGGAGAGGACACACGGCAGGCAGGCAGGCAAGCAGGCAGGCCGGCAGGTAGAGGCGAGCAGTGCGCTAATGACCCTGACAGGCGGGCGGCCATCACGGGGCCACCAGGCGGTACTTTAGTTGCTGTCACGGCCCGGAGTGAAACAAACGAGCTATTTGCTATGAGAAAAATAGCCCGTCAGGAGCCACGTTTCGTACCGCCGGCCGTGAACGAGACGAGATGAACGTGTGTGTGTGTGTGTGTGTGTGTGTGTGTGTGTGTGTGTGTGTGTGTGTGTGTGTGTGTGTGTGTGTGTGTGTGTGTGTGTGTGTGTGTGTGTGTGGACGCTATTTTCTTTCTCATTGTCCATAATGAAATTGAATAAGGTATTATGTAGCTTGTTTTGAGAGAGAGAGAGAGAGAGAGAGAGAGAGAGAGAGAGAGAGAGAGAGAGAGAGAGAGAGAGAGAGAGAGAGAGAGAGAGAGAGAGACCACCAGCCAGCAAGGCAGTCAGCCAGCTAGCCCTCCATCCATCCAGTCAACCAGCTAGCCATCCATCCGGCCAGCCAGCTGTACACGTAGACAGACTGACAACAAATTAGCTAGCCACACACACACACAGACAGAAAGACAGCCAATCAGCCAGCCAGCCAGTCAGCCATCCACACACACACACACACACACACACACACACACACACACACACACACACACACACACACAACATAAAACATAAACAAACAACAAAGATCGATCAATGCAGTACAACCAAGACCCAACAAACGCAGCACACTCCACACACTCACTCACTCAAACTCAAATTCGACTTCACGTAATTATGAGTAAACCTCACTGGACTCACCT
This sequence comes from Scylla paramamosain, assembly GCF_035594125.1. Lineage (NCBI taxonomy): Eukaryota > Metazoa > Arthropoda > Malacostraca > Decapoda > Portunidae > Scylla > Scylla paramamosain. The sequence goes on from NC_087158.1 coordinate 12,363,444, forward strand.
TGCACTGCACTCACCTGGCGACCTGCAGGCCATTACCCTTTACATTCACCTTCCAAACGCACCTACAGGGGAAACAGGTACGCTTACCCAGCCCCTTTTTTTCCTTGCTCCATCTCCCTTACCCCCAACCCCCCAACCTCTCTTCTATACCCAGAAAAACCACTAGCAGTAAAAATTATTCATGTGGGGGAACTTTCCGAGGGCAGACTTGCGAGAGCCAATATATTAGAGAAAGTTAACTTCAGGGAGTCAAAAAGTTAGTGTGTGAAATGTTGGTTCACCTGATGCCACCGCTTAGTATGAGGGAGGGGTGAGGGGGGAGAGGGGGTAAGGGTGGAGAAAAGTGGAGTGGGTGGAGTGGCTGGAGTGGAGTGGGGCTTCTTGCGAATATTATAAAGAGGTTCATGGCTGTCCACGCTCCGGCTCAGGTAAGTGGCCTGGCTTTGGACGCAGGTAAAGTAAAGGTGAGGCAGTTTTAAGGGTTTTCGTTTTTCATGGTTTACATATATGTGTATTTTTTGTCACTTTTATGTATTTTATTTTATCATTTTTAGTGTTGATGGGGGGATGAAAAGATATATAGCTATCTATCATGTTTCTCTTTTTTTCTTCCTTTTCAAAATGTGTTAGTATTACGTAAGGGATTCTCTCTCTCTCTCTCTCTCTCTCTCTCTCTCTCTCTCTCTCTCTCTCTCTCTCTCTCTCTCTCTCTCTCTCTCTCTCTCTCTCTCTCTCTCTCAGACGTATCCATGATCTAGTGACTATAGTTCATAAAGAAAAATTAGTGCACACACACACACACACACACACACACACACACACACACACACACACACACACACACACACACACACACACACACACACACAAAGAAAAATTTACGTACTACCGCTACTCCCTTCCACCCCTTATACACACACACACACACACACACCAAACTCAAATACATTTTCCACCACCGGCAGAGTCAAGTCACTCCTCCCCGATGGATGGATGCCGGCAATAAATCCCTAATACAGTTGATGAGCACGGGAACTGATGAGCTCTTTTTGTTTTGTTTTTTTAACTCTCTCCCTCTCTCCCTCTTTTTTCCAAGCGATCGGATCAGCATCAGGTGGACGCGACACTACAAAATAGGAGCATTGCATGATCCCCCTCCCCCCCCAGCCGCTTCCTGATACCACGGCGAATTAATGCTGCGACCGATGGGACGTGAGCGTGCTTCTCGCCTTCCGACGCGCCCCATCCATCCCCCGTAGCGGAGACACGGACAGACGGGCACACGGACAAGCAGACAGGCAGATACACGGGCAGACAGACGGACACACGGAGAGGAAGACAGACGGACACACAGGCAGGCAGGCACACGGGCAGGCAGACAGACGGACACCGGGCAAGCACACAGACGGACGGGAGTGGCGGGAAGCAAGACTGACTGGTGAGGTGTGGCAATGAGGATCAGGTCGAGGTGGTGGTGATGGTGGTTGTGGTGGTGGATTGTAATTTTCAACTGTAATTTTGACTGTAGTTGTAATTTTGACTAATATTTTACTATATACATTTTTTTTTTTGCTGTAATTGTAATTTTGACTTTTTTTACTGACGAATTTTTTTTTTTTTTTTTTTGTGTGTGAGGGCGGGGGGTGGGATGGGGGAAAGCTCAGTATGGACATATGCAGTATATTTTCTTTTTTTCCGGAATGATCATTGTGTTATCTGTTTGATTATTGCAATGAGTGTTTTATTTGTCATTTTACTTTTTTTTCCGATAGCTGGTAATGGATAGATTTGGATATGGTGACAACAAAGTTATCTTGCTTTCAACAGCTATTTTTCCTCTTCAGTACATAAATATAAGAGACTTTATAAAAGAGACCACGGAATAATTTAAGTGAAAGCCTGGGGTTATAAATATTTGTCCTTCCTTTTCATTTTATAACATAACCCCCTCATGAATACTAGGTAGAAAAGGAGTTATATTATTGTAAATTCTTCACCTTTCCCTTAAAAAAACAACCTCAACAGTCTCGAAAGGACGCGTGTAAGTGACAGTTGTTATGTGGTGACCACTACACTGAAGTTGCTTGCTTAACATTTAATTGAGAATGTGTGCCATTGTGATCTGACTGTATTTTCTTTCACCTATTTATAAGTAATCTAAGTTCTAAATTCCTCAAGTTTTGTTTCCCACTACTGCCATCTCAAAAAAAAAAAAAAGACGTACATAAGTAAATAAGACACAACAAAACGACGAGTGGTGGATGGATGGATGGATGGATGGATGGACGGATGGATGGAAGGATAGGTGGATAGAAAGAGGGACTGATGAACAAACGCGTGGACAAGATCAGGATGGACTGCTTCAAAAAGGTCTCTTCTTTCCGAGGCGCCTTCAGCTCGCCGCGCCGCCGCTGCTTTCAGGTTAGATATCAAATGTTTGTGGAGAGGCAAAGCTTGTGTAAAGGCGCCTCCTCCCTGGGGACGCCCGCGCCTTCACCAAGCCTTTCGATTCTGTATCCTCCTCCTCGTGTTTGTATTTGTGTTTCTGTCTGCGGAGTGGATAAATATTTTTCTTGTTTTTCTCTCGTTCTTTCTTCCTACGAGTTTACGAATGACTGCCTTTGCGTTTGTCTATTCTTTCTTTCCTCTCGTCGGTTCACAGAATATCGAACCTTGTCCTGTTGGGGAGGCAGGTGCGTGGGCGTCCAGTGAACCAAAGAAGGGAGAAGAACAAGCAGAAGAACAAGAAGAACAAGATATGCCGCGTTGCGTCCGTCTCACCCTTGATATTAAAATTTCTCATAACCCGCCTTTTGCATGAAAATTACGGGAAGATTATGATGGAGGGTGGAGCGTGAGAGGTCGAGAGGTGGGTGGACGGGGAGGGAGGGGAAGGAGCAGGTAGGAAATGATTATAATAACATGAATGAGAAATGGGACAGATTGGTGAGGGTTTGCTCCACCGCCCCTTGATATCTGTCTGTTCCGAGTGCCTGCTTCCTTCCTCGCCTCCTCTACTTCTTGTTATTTTCCTTCCCTCCTCCTTATTTCTTCCCTTCCATTCCTCCCACTTTCTTCCTCGTAATTTTCACTTGCTCCTCCACTTATTCGTACAAATTCTCAGTTCTCACCTCTCACCTTCCAAATTTCCTCCCTCTTCCTTACTTCTTCCCTTCTATTCCTCCCACTTTCCTCCTTGTAACTTTCACTTTATTCTTCACTTGCAAATCTTCTCTTCTTTCCTATCTTCCTCTAACCCCTCATTTCCTCCCTTCCCCTCTCCCTCCTCTAGTTCTTATTTGCTTTACCACCTCTAAACTCTCCTTTTCTCCCTCCTTCCTCTCTTCCTCCCTCTCCCAACACTTACTTTCTCCTCCAACTTCAAGCATAACTTTAACTACTACAACTTTTCTTGCTTTCTTGCTTGCTTGCTTCCTTCCTCTTCTCCCTTTACGTTATTTTCAAGCATATCCTACGCATCCTACAACCTTCTCCTACTCCTAATACCAAGAGTAGTCCTGCACCGGCCTTTCACCCCACGCCCTCCCACCGCCTACTCACCCGTCCCTCGTAAACCCAAGGGCCAGCATAAGTTAATAACGGCAGCACATCCGCACCTCATGAAAACACAATAAAGACGGCAGGAATGAGATTGTAAGTAGCAGTGTTAGCGTCCTATCACGGTAGCATACGTGGTCCCTCACCGTGCGAAGGTTAGATCTAAGGCTGTATTGGGAGAGATTGCGAGTTCAAATCCTGGGTTGTTTTTTTTTTTTATTTATTTATTTATTTATTTATTTATTTATTTTTATTTATTTATTTTTTTTCTGAGGGAGATGGGGTAAGCTTAACTGTTGGTGTCTTACGTTTTCGATGGAGTTACAGTTTATCTTAATTTTCTTTTCTCTTTTTAATCCTCTTCAATTATAACAGTTTGTTTTTCCTCTCTCTCTCTCTCTCTCTCTCTCTCTCTCTCTCTCTCTCTCTCTCTCTCTCTCTCTCTCTCTCTCTCTCTCTCTCTCTCTCTCTCTCTCTCTCTCTCTCTCTCTCTCTCCTTACATCCCATCACATTGCCCATGTTCTGTAATTACCCATCTAAATCTCTGGCCAGCTTTTTTAAACGTCTTATTAGTAATTACGAAGCAGCAAGCCCCACGGTCGTATCTGGTTCTACTAACCCCCACGGTCGCGTTCGTTAAACACAGAATGCAAGCTCCAACATCGGGTTAGTAAATACTAGGCTTTCCGCACAGGTTGGCAGCTCTGGTTCCCTGAACGACGAGGAAAAGTTGCCGAATTTTATGTTACTTTTCATTTACTAGATCGACTTTTCCTTTTTTTCTTCCAGCTATAACTAAAGAAAGAGGCGACCTATCCATGCGTGCCTTCAAAATCATCATACAACACATAATAGTGAAGAAATCTGTGATTGTATGTCAATGCTCAGAGCGATGGCGAGAGTGGCTTGATTGGAGGCGAAGGGCGGACATATTTTGTCTTGTAGTATAGTTAATAGAGAGCGTCTTCCACTGAACGTATATGTGGAGACACGTTAGCGATTCCTTTGTGTACAGCATTAAAAGAAACGTGAAAAATTCATCTAATTACTTTAAAAATTGAAAGTCCACTGACCTGTGTCGAGGCCAGCGGAATCGCCTTCCAGGAGACGAGTTGGGGGGTTTTAGAACCCTTGATATATGAGAATTATAATATTATTGCCGATATTTTCTTTATCCTCATACTAACGAATGATGATCGCACTTGCTCTAGAAGCAATATCAGTCAAAAATAACCCACCATAACCAAACTAAACTTAACTACTTTAAAAATTGCTGTCAGCATTATAAATAATTTGCGGTGAATATATATTGGTTCAAATTACTCAGAATGAGAAGCTCTATCTGGTAAGGGTAAGAAAAGTCATGTTGAGACTGGAAAGTAAAATAATACTGGGAATTGCCAGGTGATTCAGGTGACAGTAGACGCTGGCCGTAAACAAACCATAACTCATCAGGCTGCAAACGCAGTCTCCCAAACGCACCCGAACGAGGCATTTCAAACGCCGAAATCTATTATTATAGAAGATGCATACATTTTTTCTTTCGCACAGGAACACTTTGTTACATTTTAATATTTCTAACATAACTTTCCGTTGCATAAGACAGTTAAATATAACTGGGGTTTGTTATTGGGGAGGGGAAGTTCTCCCCAACATTTCCAATACGATTTCTTCGTGTTTGGTCGACCTAACGAGAAGCGCGAAGCTGGAAGTGTTTAAAAAATCGAAAACAGCTACATTGATATTAGTAAATACTAACACCATGTTTAAAAAAGCGGGCCTCTGTTTTCATCTCCTCACCCTCTCCTCTCCTGCGCTTTGTTTACTTCCCATCTCTCTCTATCACTATGCTTATTCTTTCATCTTTTCTTTTTCTCTTTCTTTTATCTCAGCGTACAACCCCATCAAAGTGCATCTATCTTCCTCTTTTTTTCCCATTCTTTTAGCCTTTCCTCCTCTTCCTTCTTCCATCCTTCCTTTCCTCCCAATTCCCACATTAATAATCCTTTCTTTTATCCTCATCCCCATCATAATGTTTTATCTACTCCACTCTTTCGCTATCACTAAGCCTCGTAAGAACATAAAAACATAAGGGAAGCTGCAAGAAGCCATCAGGTCTACACGAGAGTCTTTGCATGGAACAAACCTACCTATGTTTCCATCTATTCTTATGCATGAATTTATGTAATCTTTCAGACCTTCCATCTCCTCAATTTTGTTTTCCCTCCTCTTCATTGCTTCAAAACAGAGACTTCTAGAATAAATCAGCCATTTTCTCCACTTTTCCGAGTTCAAATGGAAGATAAGACATTTCACTATATTTCTAATGCACCAGCCATGTTTAAAAATGTCATATATGGCTTCACTCTGAACTTATAAGTCAGTATGTGATGAAAAACACGAAAAACAAAATTGTACGTCTCTTCATTCCTCCTCGTCCTCCTCCTCCTCCTCCTCCTCCTCCTCCTTATCCTTATCCTCTTCCTCGTACTTCCTCTTCTACCTCCTTATCCTTGTCCTCTCCATTCTCCTTCCTCTTCCTTATTCTCCTCTTTTTCATCCACCTTCCTCCTCCTCCTCTTTATTTTTATCCTCTTCATCCGCCTTCCTCCTGACCTCCACTGTCAACTACCTTCTTTCCTTGATCCCTAAGACGCTCACCCCGCGGCTCACCAAGCAAACACAGGCAAACGCAGGCACCAGCACACGAATACACGAACACAGACAAGCACACACATTCGCCGCTACTCATGCCGGGTAAACATAAACAGGATGACTGATGATGATGTACAGCAGTAAAAAAAAAAAGAAAAAAAAAGAAAAAAAAAAAAGAAAAAGAAAAAAACATCAGGTGGACGTGGAAGTATTGTGCAGCAGCGGCGGCGGTCAAATGAATGAATGGTGGGAGTGAATCATTTTGCATTTGAACATACAGATTGATTTGCTAACCCGTTCAGCAGGAGAGCGCGTGGGGTTAGTGATTCTTATTCTCTCTCTCACTCACTCACTCACTCTCTCTCTCTCTCTCTCTCTCTCTCTCTCTCTCTCTCTCTCTCTCTCTCTCTCTCTCTCTCTCTCTCTCTCTCTCTCTCTCTCCTTCCTGTTTACATACAAAAAGAGACGAATACATGAAAGAAAAAAGGAAGGGTGCAATAAAGAAAAAGAAAGAAAGAAAGAAAGAAAGAATGAAAAAGAAAGGAAAAAAGGAAAAGAAAGGAAGAAAAGGAATAAAAGAAGAAAGAAATGGAAAAAAATGAAAGAGAAAGAAAGAAAGAAAAAGAAAGAAAGGAGGGAAGGAAGGAATGGAGAAAGGAAGAAAGGAAGAAAAAAGAAAGAAGAAAGAAAGGTATATCTGAAACTCTCTTCTCTCCCTATTTATCTCTCTTCTCTTATCTTCCTCTTCCCTATCCATATTTTCTTCTCTTTCCCCGTCTTTGTCTCGCTAGATCTCTCCTCCCTTACCTAATTCCTCCCTTCCACATCAACTCTCTCTCTCTCTCTCTCTCTCTCTCTCTCTCTCTCTCTCTCTCTCTCTCTCTCTCTCTCTCTCTCTCTCTCTCTCTCTCTCTCTCTCTCTCTCTCTCTCTCTCTCTCTCTCTCTCTCTCTCTCTCTCTCTCGCCTAATGAGTGGAAGCTTACTAACGTAACTCCGATTTTCAAAAAAGGTAGTAAATCTTTACCATGTAATTACAGACCAGTTAGCTTAACCTCAGTCGTATGCAAAATGCTCGAAACACTAATAAGGGATAAACTCGTTAATCACTTAAAGGAAAACAACTTACTTAAAAATACTCAAC
>NC_087158.1:12375799-12380799 GCF_035594125.1 Scylla paramamosain
AAAATATATATATATATATATATATATATATATATATATATATATATATATATATATATATATATATATATATATATATATATATATATATATATATACTTACTACTTACACATGAACCTAACCTTCCCTACTAACCTTTCCACCCATTCGTCTAATTTCTCCCCAAAGTTATGTAAACAGCAAGAATAAGAAGCGAAAAGCTCAGCAACTGACACAAAAAGGAAAGCTAAGTAACACGCACAATCCACAGCCCAGCACACACAAAGCGAGGCAAAGAGTGCGAGCAGAGGGAAGGCGGTCAGTGGAGCGTGGGGTTTTGTATCAGAGCATATTCCATTTTATCTCGTTACGGTATTATTCGTTCCTTTCAGAGAGATCTTGTTTCTATTTCATTTCTCGCTAATTTTGTGGGACGAGGAGCGTGTGTGTTTGTGTGCGTGTCATTCACCTATGGTCGTCTGCTGGTCACCCAGCCAGTCGCTACCCTACGGAAAAAGCTTAAGAGCTCAGAGTGACCCATCTTTGGGTAGGACTGAGACCACTCGCACACCACACACCGGGCCAGCGAAGCCACATCCCCTCGGGTTACATCCCGTACCTACTTGCTGCTACGTGAACAAGCGCTAAACATTGAGAGGCTCGCCCATTTGCTTCGCCGCGCCCGTGTGTGTGTGTGTGTGTGTGTGTGTGTGTGTGTGTGTGTGTGTGTGTGTGTGTGTGTGTGTGTGTTTTACTATGAAATACTTCAAGCTCACATAGGGCTTAATTTCAAAGCCTGAAAAGATGATCAGTCGGGCTCTCATGGTTCTTTTATCTATTGACGATGCAGAATCCTTTGTTCAACTACAGCTGGAATCACGAAAACACTCTTGAAAACCCCCAGTAATTTCCATTTTTCGGCCTGTTAACGTTAGATGAGTCAAGGCCAGCAGAAAATTTAAAAATACGAAGGTGTGTGTGTGTGTGTGTGTGTGTGTGTGTGTGTGTGTGTGTGTGTGTGTGTGTGTGTGTGTGTGTGTGTGTGTGTGTGTGTGTGTGTGTGTAAATTGAAGCGAGGACGAGACGCGGGCCAAACGACTTTCATTTGCCTCAAAGTCTGCACGCAAAGCCAACAAACTTTTATTTCCAAGGAAAGATCTGAGCACGTAATTCGCATCTTATATAAAAAGAAAAGTTTGAGGAGTTAGTATTTCAGGCTTACCTCTAATATTCCGCCACACTTCAGCCGCGGGGGTGAGGCAGCCAGGCAGGGGTCTTGACTGCCACGTGAACGCAAAACGCAAACGGGCTTGAATTCTCAGACAACTGGGGTACTTGGGAACCACCCAGACACTCGGGTGATTTGATTTCTGAATAATTTTAAGGTCTGTCTTGATTGAATATCTCTACTGGTGAGTTACATAAGGTTGTATTTGGTAAGATAAGATTATGTTAGGTGTTGTAAGTTTAAGTTAGGTTAGGTTATGTCAGTTTAGGTTATTAGATTAGGTTAGGTGTGGTAAGTTTTTTTTTTTTTTTTTTTATGTGAGAGGCTCTTGCAAAGAGTAACAAAAAAGGCACAAAATTTATCCACTGAAGATGCCGGTCTTCAAAAGTTAGGTTATGTATGGTAAGTTTAGACAGAGTAAATGTAGATGAGATTAGATAGAGGCAAGGTAAATTAAACTAAGCAAAGCTAAGGTTAAGGATAGCTTAGTTAAGGATATGTTAGGTTAGGTTCAGGTCAGGTATGGTATGGTATGGTAGGATGAGGTAATAGGTTAGATGATGCAGAGTAAGATCAGGATTGTTAAGGTAAGGTAAGAGCAACCAAGGTAAGGCAAGTTAAAGTAAAGCAAGATAACTTAAGGCAGGGTAAGGCTACGTTAGATAGGGTGAGGTTAGGTTAGGTAAGTTCGAGTAGCAGTTCCTAGAAATTACGTAAGGCCTCAGTAGGCTATGCTCGTTACACAACGTTAGTTACTCAGCTGGTAAACCGCTTAGAGGGATAACGCACGGCAATGACGCAAGGTGAGGCAAAGGAAAAGCGATATACTGCCGTGCCCCTGGACAGCTAATGCCACAACACACACACACACACACACACACACACACACACCCCTTTTCGAAACACACACCACAATATTATAATCAGAAGTTTATTTCACATCCTGCGTCTTGTTTTCTTGTAGCTTCATTCAAGAATATTAATGTGTGTATATAAAACAATTAGTTAATCTTTTGACTGTTAATGATCGTGACTTATGGTACTGGAGTAAGCCTAGACAATTTGACTGACCAAAGATAAAACTTGATATCAAAATGGCTTTGATTTACAACTTTCATTTTTTTTTTTTTTCGGCAGTGAGATTTTTAGTTTCAAACTCTACACCTTTACAGTCACGGTAAACTTTTAGTTGGTTCTCCCTCAAGGAAGAGATCACGTCAAGCCTTGGAATTCGATCAAAATTTTAACTTGCCAAGAGCGTCACTACTCTTGTGAACTATCACCCAAATTAACTTTAAATAAACTGCAATATTTCATAAGAAACTTCCTAGATTTTCGTTCACGTGGAATCCTTAAAAGACTTTACTGATCAGACATAAAACTAGGGATATAAAAACCATCTTTATTTATCTCCCTCTCTCATACTCCAAACTCGTACACTTTCTTAAACTGTCCCTTCCTTCAGCCACCTCCACACACCACCACCCATGAAAGTACTACAAATGATTGTCCCTGCCCTGCTCTCTCGTCCTCATCCATGTAGCTCTCATTGCCTCAACTGAGCAGCCACAACAGTCACAGGATTAATGGTATTGTTTGTCCTGTGGCTTTAATTCACCCTTCTGAGCTCTGGACAGGTGCGTGTAGGATTTCCTCATTCTCTCATATTTTCTTTATGTATTGCTGTCTAGTAATGAGTCACGACTTCAGGTAAAAATGGTAATGTTATATGGTAGTAAGGCTGGTGGTGGTGGTGGTGGTGGTAGTAGTAGTAGTAGTAGTAGTAGTAGTAGTAGTAGTAGTAGTAGTAGTAGTAGTAGTAGTAGTAGTAGTAGTAGTAGTAGTCGTAATAGTAGTAGTAGTCGTAATAGTAGTAGTAGTAGCGGTACAGGTAGTGATAGCAGTAGTAGTAGTAGTAGTAGTAGTAGTAGTAGTAGTAGTAGTAGTAGTAGTAGTAGTAGTAGTAGTAGTAGTAGTAGTAGTAGTAGTAGCAGTAGTAGTAATAAGAACAATAATAATAATAATAATAATAATTATTATTATTATTATTATTATTATTATTATTATCATTATTATTATTATCATTATTATTATAACAATATCACACAAGATCACACGGGTGAAATTAATCAAATTTATGTGGAATAAATCACGCGAGCCTTCCACCAAGGCAGGCAACACACACACACACACACACACACACACACACACACACACACACACACACACACACACACACACACACACAAAGCCAAATTAGACGTCCAGTTTGTCATCTTGAAAAATATATTTGCCTTTTAAGATATCTAATACCAATAATGATAACAATAATAATGGCATTTATCTCAAATTACAGACTTGCACGGCTCACACATCATCCTATTTTCTTGTGTTTGTCGTATTTAACTCTTCATTTTGTAAACCCCGTGTTTATGATGACGTGTCCTTTATTTAACCCTCCTTCCTTCCCTCCCATTTCCTCCAGCACCACCACCTCGGTGTGTGCATATTCCAAACCTATATTAGAACACAGAATAGTCTATTTACCCTTAATGGCCACTCATAAAAATACTTAGACACAACAAATTCTAGCTCCTTGACCACGAAACCTGACAAAATTTGAAGACATTATTTTAATTTCTTGACTTCCTCCCCCCCAAAAAAAAAGTCAGTTGTGCTATTAAAGGTACAAAAAAAAAATCATAAGTACTGTGAAACTAAACCCACAAATAAAAAAAAAAAATAATAAATAAAAAAATCACGTTACGTTTTTAGGTAATTTCTATCTAGTACTAATTAAATTCCCACAAACAAAAAATTACTTCAACTTAGACCTTAGAGTTTCCACACAGACTAATTCCTTCAGCAAGACAGGCAATGTATTTACATGATGTGGTGCTCTATACAAGAAGGCCTTTCATGAAACCTACAAAGTTAGCTTCCTTAACTTGACTATAATGATATGGTGTGGTGGGACAGTCACGGCCACAAGTCAAAGGACCTCCAATCACTTCCTACAAGATTTATTTATGCGACTGATGATTTAAGTCCTCTTTATGAATCCTGAAACTGAATAGACGCTCAATAGACTCTCTCTCTGACTCTCTCTCTGACTCTCTCTCTCTCTCTCTCTCTCTCTCTCTCTCTCTCTCTCTCTCTCTCTCTCTCTCGTAAAAGGATGTTCATGTTTTGAAGTTTAAAATTTCTTGCTACTGACTTGCTGGCGTGACGATCTCCACTAGTCTTTTTGTAATAACATTTTTGTTAATTTAAAACCTCCTTTTTCTTTGCGTTTTCTGAAATACCTGTTCTCTCTCCTTACTCCCCCTCCCTTTCGTAATCTCCTCCTCCTCCTCCTCCTCCTCCTCCTCCTCCTCCTCCTCCTCCTCCTCGTCTCCTCATTCACTCCCAGCTTTATTTTTTTTTTCCTTTTGTCCAGTGGTGTATTTTTAACTCCTGCATCGTTTCTTCGTCCATTCCCGCAAAAAACCCTGCCCTTTTACCGTCCTGCAGCTCTTCTTTCTCTCTTCCTTCATTCCCACGCGTGCTGTAACATTTTCCTACCAACTGGATAAGGGACGAGCACTAATCCCTCCCACGCCTCTGCTTGTAGGCGTCTGAAACGGCAACGTGTGGGAGGGAAGGAATTAACAGACTGACTGAGTGACTGGAAGGAAATGACACAGATACGTATGGTACAGCATGCGAAAATAGTAGCAAATCAAATAACAAGACCATGAAAAATGGTCAGACAATGAATGGTAACCAGCCGATAAAAAAAATAAAATAAAT
>NC_087158.1:12383299-12388299 GCF_035594125.1 Scylla paramamosain
CAGCATTGCGTCACAATCTTGCATACTGCCGTGTCTTAACTTACCAGAGACTCTTTAACTAAACAGCCACGTCACTAATAAGCCTCTATTACACATTAACTACGCCTTACTACTACGAGTATTTCGTGTAAGCCTTTTGACGTCACAACCTCACCGTTACGTACTACACTCAGCTGTACTTCACTACCAAGCCTCTATACCATCACGCCAACACGTCACAATCTCATCATTCCCTACAGTCCCGCCTCGCCGCCTCCCTTGCGTCACCATCACGTCACTCCTATTTAAAGACTGCCTTTTAAATTCAGTGCGTGTGGGAGGCGCGTTGGGAGTATAAAAACAGGGTTAAAAAAAAGTCCGCTATGTTACTGATCCCTCTAAAAAGTACAAAGGAACAAAGGTATCCGAAAGAGAGACCAGTTTATTTCCAGAGATTTCCCGGCACACGCTTCTCTCTCTCTCTCTCTCTCTCTCTCTCTCTCTCTCTCTCTCTCTCTCTCTCTCTCTCTCTCGAAACAGTACAAGTCGTAGATAAAAGAAAAAAACAGAAGCAGATGGAGAATGCCAGAGTTTACTAGAGTTTACTTATAGTCTACGTCTTCTTGGTATTCATTTTTCTTTTATGGGAGAGACAGTTAGCGGACACTTTTATTTATCTATTTTTTTTTCCTGAATTTGTTTTCGCCCTTGGGTCTTCTTCCCTCACAACACGAGTAAGTAACTAACCTTAGTAACAACAAAACACGTCCTTCTCTTTCCCAAACACCTCCTTGTATGCTTTCCAAACTCACCACTAACGAATCTACTTCCCGACGCACACCACTGACCCTCACACGTCACCAGTGAGTCACTACATCACCTACACATCACCAAACACGTCACAACACGTCTTGACTTAAAATCGCCATGCAGGAATCGATCACTTCCATTTCGATACACTTCATACCTCAACACACACCACTCCACGCAACACAACACAACACTCACCCCCTTCAACACACACACACACACACACACACACACACACACCATCCCCAACCTCACACCTCACACTCCAACACACTCCACTACTCCCCTTACACACACACACACACACACAGGCACGCCTACGCCACCACACGCTACTGTCGCCTAGGGTGTTCTCAGCGGCGGTGAATCAAAGGACAGCTAGAAGAGCACCATTATCCAAAGGTCATCTCGGGTCACGTCAAGGTCACAAGGTCATCTATTGCCGCTTCATGTAAGGTTGTTGATTTATTTTGTACCATCACATGTGAGGAAAAGAGGGAGAGGGAGATGGATGAGTAAAACAATAGAGTATAATGTTATCTCTCTCTCTCTCTCTCTCTCTCTCTCTCTCTCTCTCTCTCTCTCTCTCTCTCTCTCTCTCTCTCTCTCTCTCTCTCTCTCTCTCTCTCTCTCTCTCAAAATATCAAAGTAATGTGGAATAAATGTAGAGTAAAATTAAATAAACACAGGAAATACAATAAACGTAACGCTCAAAGAAGTGAAACAGAGAAACATCAAAGAAAATAATGAAATACAGAAAAAAAAATCGGGAAATACTTGATGTTATATAAGACTGGGAAACGAGGTATTTATATTCTGTGTGTGTGTGTGTGTGTGTGTGTGTGTGTCAATGACAACGCAGGAGGAGGAGGAGGAGGAGGAGGAGGAGAAAGACGAGGACAACAACGAGGACAAGGAAGAGACTAAGGAGGAGAAAGTTCAGAAGGCAGACTAAAATAAAAAAAAATAAAAAAAAACATATGAGAGGCAGGAGGAGGAGGAGGAGGAGGAGGAGGAGGAGGAGGAGGAGGAGGAGGAGGAGGAGGAAACAAGCGACAGACAGGAACCATTGTAAAAGGGAAGCCACAATTTCACGAGTGACTGAGCTAAGATAATATGACACAACGGTCTGGCAACGGTAATTTCCCTTTGTTTCCTTCCTCGCTGCCCCGTGTGACCGTGCATGCCCCCGCCTCTTCCTCCTCCTCCTCCTCCTTCTCTTACTGCAGAACGAAGGCAAAAAGCAAGGAAGGACGAAAAAGGTCACCTCTTACCTTTTTATACAAGAGGAGGAAAGAAGGACGGATGGTAGAAATGAAGAAAAATGGAAAATAAGAAAAGGAAGGAAAGAAGGAAAGTTACATCTTTCTTTTTCCATCTCCAGGAGGAAGAAAGAAGGATAGATGAAAGAAAAGAAGGAAGAGGAGGGAAGGGAGTGAAGGAAACCCATGCAAAAAAAGGTAACGAAAGGAAGGAAATAAGGAATGTCACTTCTTTTATCTTCTTTATTAAGGAGGAAAAGGAACGATTGGAAGAAGGAAAGTGAAAGAAGAGAATGAGGAACAGAAGGTGAAGGAATGACTGAATGATTAAAAAAAAAAAAAACAGTCATATGGAGCGGATGTGAAGGAAATGCGTGGGAAAAGTGAGGTAAGGCATTGAAGGAAGGATGCCTGGTGGACCGAAACATGGCGCCGCAAAGTGAAGGAAAAGACTATTCATTGACGTAATTTTGTTTTTTAGTATTGAAAAATCAAAATATGTTGATTAAAAGCTTAATGGATTAGATGGTGAATAAACTGTATATCTATATATTTAACTGTTTTGCTATCCATAAATGTATCTATCAATTTATAGTTTAGCAAATAAGTACGTAACATAGGATATCAAGCGGCACCTTTCCAGTTAATAATAATAGCCAAACCTTACAAGTAATTCCTGTTTCCATCCTAAATTTCCATGTCTACTTTGAAAAATAAACATAAATAGACATCCAGAATTCAATATGACTCTCTCTCTCTCTCTCTCTCTCTCTCTCTCTCTCTCTCTCTCTCTCTCTCTCTCTCTCTCTCTCTAGGGACGATATGACGCTATTCATTTTTTTCCCTTTAACATTTGATGCAAAAGTAGCATGATTCTATTTGTGTGTTTTTTTGTGTCCCCAGAGGCAGGGCAGGTGACACGAAGCGGCTTTGGTTTACCTGAAAATTACCTGCGCTGCGACTCCCTCGGGTAAGGTGGTGGTGGTGGTGGTGGTGGTGTTGTTGTTGTTGTTGTTGTTGTTGTTGTTGTTGTTGTTGTTGTTGTTGTTGTTGTTGTTGTTGTTGTTGTTGTTGTTGTTGTTGTTGTTGTTGTTGTTGTTGTTGTTGTTGTTGTTGTTGTTGTTGTTGTTGTTGTTGTTGTTGTTGTTGTTGTTGTTGTTGTTGTTGTTGTTGTTGTTGTTGTTGTTGTTGTTGTTGTTGTTGTTGTTGTTGTTGTTGTTGTTGTTGTTGTTGTTGTTGTTGTTGTTGTTGTTGTTGTTGTTGTTGCTGGTGGTGGTGGTGGTGGTGGTGGTGGTGGTGGTGATGGTGGTGACTGTGGACTACTGCAACATTACGGTTAGTTGGGAGAGGACATGAGAGTAGCTGGAGTCTTAAGTTTGATAAAAAGCGACGACAGGACAATGTGAGCGTGGGGGACAGTTCTACAGTGTATGTGTGGTTGACTTATTGGTTGATGGAATGAATGATTGCATTAGTTTCATTGCATCAGTTTCCACGATAGCTGTTTTAAAATGTGTATGTAATTGTATGACTAACTGACGTGCTGATTGAATGACGCAATGACGTGCTGACTGAATGACGCAATGACGTGCTGATTACGACGCAAAAATTAAAGTAATCAACAACAAAGACGATAACAGCAACATCAACAACGATAACCACAGAAATATTAAAACAGACGTGAAATTAACTTATTGAATGACCGACTGAATGATTGATTGATACATTAATTGGGTGATTTTGTTAAGACGTGAAGATAAGCAAAATAGCACCAATGACGACTGCGCCAATATGAAAGTGGCTGTGCAACTTGGTGACTGACTGGTTGACTGGTTGACTGACTATCTGATTCGCTGACTGACTCACTGATTGATTGATAGTATTAAAACACCACCAGAACAAGGTCATATGGAGAAGTACAATATAGTAGTTAAAGAAGGAAAATAAAAGGAATCAAATATATAAAACCCATCAAAAGCACCGGAAGCTGAAGACACAACATAACTAAAGTGCTACTGAAGTTATGGCAAGGATTACACAATATTACATCGACTCTTGGTGGTGCGGGTACTTCAACACGGTGACAAAAAAAAAAAAAAAGATAAAATCGACAAGAATAAAAGATAACTGACTAAGCAGTTAACTAAATGATTGACCGACTGACTGACTGACTGAGTGACTAAGTGACTGACTGACTGACTGACTGAGTGACTGACTGACTGACTGACTGACTAACTATCTAATGGTTAACTAACTAAATGAATGAACAATTAGAATGAAAAACTATGAGCACTTCCAGATTAAATAATGAAAGCACAAAACTAAAAAATGGTGCATGATAATGTAAAATGAAAATGTACAGCTACACAACTTTAGTAGTAATGACTGCAGTAATGAACTAGTATACCAACAACAATTTAATAACATATTCAAGGCAACACACACACACACACACACACACACACACACACACACACACACACACACACACACACACACACATCACAAACACACATAGAAGCGGTGCTCTTTATCTCGTGTGTGTGTGTGTGTGTGTGTGTGTGTGTGTGTGTGTGTGTGTGTGTGTGTGTGTGTGTGTGTGTGTGTGTGTGTGTGTGTGTGTGTGTGTGTGTGCGCGTGTGCGTGTGTGTTTGTGTGTGTGTTAATAGAAGTGTCAGGTTCATATGTAGGTGGACACGTGTGCATATTCATCTCCGGGCTTCCTTGCAACTATGTAAATGAACTAACACAGCTGCTACACACACACACACACACACACACACACACACATGACAGGGAACACATGTGGCTGGAAGACTTTATCCAGGTTACATTTCATTTATTCACTCACTCTCACACTCGCACACTCACTCATCCTAACTCTCTCCGTAAGTTATTTCTAGGTCATTTTTTTTACTATAAACATTCCACCCACGAGATTTCCTCAAT